>NC_134535.1:14786402-15089015 GCF_050624435.1 Tenrec ecaudatus | reverse complement strand
ATGGCCGTGCAGGCTTCTGCACCAGGAAGCTTCCGGACCAGCGGGGAGAAGCTGCCCTCTCCGAGGACCACCGCCCTCCTGGCAAAACAGGCACAGACACACCCCACGATGAGTCATAGTTTGGGAGCCCAAGAGAGAAGGCAGCTCTCCTCTCCTGGACCTCCCAGCTGCGGCCACCACTCCATTCCTCACTGGCCAAATTGGAGACTTGCTACTTTTTTAAAAAGGAAGAAGATTTAAAAAAAAAAAAAACCCTCTACCTTTCACAAGCAACCACTTCTTCCTTTCTTTCTAGAAAAGCTCAGTCGGCCCTGCATGTTGCTGAGCTTCTCTCCTTGCTGCTTGTGCTGGGCCAGAGCTCCTCTGTCCAAAGAATGTTCCCATATATGTCTCAGAGCACGAACCAGGTGTCCAGCTGGAAGCCTGCTTACCCTGGGGGCCTCCTTTGTCTTCAGAACCCCTGGGGGGGGCTTGTTGAAGCATTCGGCTTGGACCCACCCCAGCATTCCTGACTTGCCGGTTAGAAATGGGGCCCTGGCCTGTCTTTCTAACAAGTTCCCAGGTGGTCACCAGGTGCAGGTACAGGGACTGCTGGTTGAAGCACCCCACCCCCTCATTTTACACAGGAGTCTGCTGAGGCTCCCTGAGGAGAAGGTGAAGACTAGGACTCACCCAAGCCCCCAGGGAGTTGATGGCAAAGCCGAGATGCACTCCCCGGAGCCATTGGCCGGTCACCGGAGCCATTGGTCGGCCACTGGAGCCCCCGCTGAAGAGGCTCCGAAGAAAGTAGAAGTGACGGAGGGCTCTGCAGCAGCTGGAATTCACGGCTTAAGGATTCCCTGTTCTTCCTTTGGAGAAAGGCACGGGGCGCTTGGACCTGTGGCTATTGGTGTGGGCTGTATGGTGGTGCGTGTCAGCTGCCTGTGTTTCTGTAAGCCAGCACCCTCACTACTGCAGAAGCGAGGTGACCTTTTCTCAAGCCTGCCAGCCTCTCTGGGTGGCTGTAAGGAGAACCCTGCAGCCTGGGATGCCTACCCCAGCGTGCTCGTGAGGCATTTGTGAGCGCGCACGGGCGCACACACACACACAGGAGCTCAGACTCATCCTGCCAGGCACAGGCTCTTGGCACCTCTTCCCCGAGGCATTCACAGCCAGCCATTGCTTTTATCTTTTCCTCCTCCCATCATCGTGGTTGGCCTGTTTCCCTTCCTGGGTGACAGGAGCTTCTAAGCCTCAACTTCCTGCCCTGTTTACAAAACCGTTGCCATCGAGCCCAGTCTGACTCAGCAGTCCAGGAGGACAAGGTAGAGCTGCTTCGTAGGGTTTCCACAGAGGCAGCAGAGCAAACAGCTCGTAGGCAAGCGCTTAACCACAGAGCCACCAGGGTGCCTTTCCTCTCCCACAGAGGGGTGAGGTCACCCCCTCTCAGAGTTGTAGTGAGGGTGGGATGAGAGAGTCCCTGGGGCACACCTGACCCTTTAGAGGGATCAGTCAACAGGCCTTCTTGCTGTCATCGTCGTCATCACCATGGGTGTAACCTATCCCTCTCACTGCCGTCGAGGGGTGCTGACTTGGAGTCACTCTGCAGGACAGGGTAGAACCGCCCCGGTGGGTTTCTGAGACTGTAGCTCTTGACGGGAGTAGAAGGCCTCTTTCTCCCCAGGAATGGCCGGTGGGTTCGAACTGCCGACCTCGTCGCTGTGAGCAGCCTAACACATAACCAGGCTCCTATCATAAGATAGACCAGCCCCTTCTATTGTCCCTGTCTCCACAGCTACACTGGACTTCTTGAGAGCCGGTCTGGCCCTGTGTTAGCCGAGCTGAAGTCCCCCGGAGTGGGGCCTGGCCCAGCAGAAGGGAAGGGGGTAAGGGAAGGCCACGTGTCAGCCTATCTTCACAGGGACCCACTGGAGTTTACTATTCTGCCCCTTTCACCAAAAGCCAGTCAGAGGGAAGGTGACACTTCCACACAGTTCCCACCCCGCTTGTCGGTGTCGAGCATCTCACTCCAGATTTGGGATCCTCTCCTGCACTCTCCCCACTCATAACTCTGCCCACCGAGTATTGGAGTGTCCTGTAGACAGATCGGAAGACCACCTGCAAATCCCATTTCCTGCCTTGGGCTGTCAGCCCATTGGTGATACTGTGAGACTGAAACCCAACCAACTCTGGAAAGCACGCTGTGCAGCCAGAGGCTACACATCTGGGACCAGCCCCTAGGAGGTGGGATGAGGGGAGAAGAGCGCAGCACTGGGTCCTCAGGGAGGGGCAAAGTCAACAGGCATGGTCCTCAGAGCCACGTGGGCATCACCAGTGTCCTCACCCCACCCCCAGGCAGGAGCAATGGCAACGAGAGACCACTGCAGCTTCGTGGAGTGCAATTTGGGGGTGTGGGGCAGAAAGTGAAACCAGACACTCAAGTGATGGTGTTGAGGGGCCACCAGCCGGGAGGCAGGACTACCTACTACCTGTGCCACCTGTCTCTCCACTACCTGCCTGTTTACCAGTAAGCCGGGGACAAAGCCCTCTCCCTCTGAGTGAGGTGAGGCAGGGCGGACTAGGCGCAGAGGGCCAAGAGAAGCTGCCGGCTGTGTGGGAGAGCAGCAGGCTCTGTGTCACAAGACAGCGGGCTGTGTAGGGTTACAGGTGCAGGAGCTCAGGGCCTGTGTGAACAGCTCTCTAGGGCCTCTCAGGTGGGCTGGGCTGCTCTGTGTGGTCATGAACTCGCCATCACTGGTGGCGTGAGGTCGAGCCCCGAGGGGAGGGGACACTCTAAAGGAGATTCCTGTACTGACTGGTAGGGTGACCTAGACCAGTACCTCTTTGGTAAAGAACCAGATAGTAAATGCTTGGGATTTTCGGGGCATACGGTCTGTTTTGCAACTACTGCACTCTGAAGTCGGCCATCACTCATTCACTCACTGCAGTTGAGTCATTCCAACTCACAGCGACCTCCAGGGCAGGGCAGAGCTGCCCTTGTGGGTGTCCAATACTGTCAGTCTTCACGGGAGTAGAAAGCCTCATCTTGCTGCCTGGCTGTGGCTGGTTGTTTGAACTGCCAACTGCCCAATGCATAACCCACTATGCCACAAGACCCCTTGAAGTCAGCATCAAGACAATACGTAAACAACTAGGTACATTGTGTTTATTAAATCTTTATTTGTGGACACAGGATTTCACATGTCGGGAGACATTATTCCTTTGGTTTAATGTTTCTTTGTGACCCGCTGTTGGGTCACGGGCCACACAGACAGCTGGCTGCATTTGGCATGTTGGTCATAGCTCGCTGACCGCCAAGCCAGAGCAGGGTGGTGGCAGCTAGTACTCCTCAGACAGGGATCTCAGGGCGGGTGACCAGGCAAGTTTGAAGATGCCCCAGCCCTAGGCCCTTTCCCACTGACCACAGTGTGTCCTGTGGAGTGGGCACGGCCAGCCACCTGCATTCCTAATCTGTGACTATGGGCTGGAGCTGAGTTCCCTGCTGTGGGAGATAGGATCCCTTCTGGTCAGGGCACTGGGCCTGCGCATGGGGTGGGTGTGCGTTCTCAGGGCACTGGGCCTGCACATGGGGTGGGTGTGCGTTCTCAGGGCACTGGACCTGCGCATGGGGGGCGTGTGCGTTCTCAGGGCACTGGACCTGCGCATGGGGTGCGTGTGCGTTCTAAGTAAGCATGCCTTTGGTACTTCTGTACAACCAAAAGCCTCACGGGGTTTGGTTTCTTGATTTGGACATTTAGGGTCAGAGTTTCATGGGACGTCCCAGTTAATTGACCTCAAAACACACTTCCTGCCGCTCGATGCGTAATAGTGCCTGGGGTCTTAGAATCTTGCAAGCGGCCATCCAAGACACAGCAGTCGGTCCCTTTGGCCTGGGACAACAGCAGAGCGTGGGCTGTGAGCACAGGCAATGGAATGAGCAGAGGGAATGGCCAGTGGCCTCCAGGAAGAACTACCTCTTTCTCCACAAAACCAGAAAAACCGGACGGTGCGCGGCTACCCCAATCAACGATTCCATTGGAAAATCCTGATTTAAAAGGGGGCGGAAAGGCAAAACAGAATTTCCCATTCTCTTGGACTCCAGACTTTCTGGAGCCAAGGAGAGTGGATGGATCCCTGAGACCATGGTTTAGCCTTGGCTGCCCCGGAAGCCCCCGGACAGCAAACGCTCATGGAACACCCCTGGGGAGGCAGGGTCTGCCTTCAGCAGTAAGCTCTTCTCTTTTTCCCCACAAGTTTGTTTTCACTCTTAAATTTTACTGTTGCTGAGAACACACACAGCAAAACAACACCAATTCAACTTTCTCCATGATGGGTTGAACGACATTGGTTCTTGGAGTGGCACATCCATTTCCCCCTCCGTTTCTGAAAAGTCCCTCCCCCACTGACACACTCACTGCCCCTAACAGGTCCCAGTGCCGTTGCCCCCTGGTCCCGGTGAGATGCAGGCAGACCTCCCTGCCTTGGTGACATAGGTAAGAGTTGTGTCAACCCTGGATCAAGCGAGTGGATCGGTGCCATTTGTCCAAGGACATGGTGACATCCTGGTCATGCTACCCAGATTTCAACCCTTTCCATCATGCTATTCCACACCTACTGGACCAGTCGAGAATGAAGGTAACTTGTAGACACACCGGGAAACAGACCAGCCCCACGCAGGGCAACTGAACCCACAGTATCTCCAAGGCATGCTTCATCCTTCTTAAAAAGAATAAGCGTTGTGTTCATTGAAGGACTGCCTTGTTGTGAGGTGCCGTAGCGTGGGTCCCGACCCATCGTGACCCTGTGTTCCACAGAATGACAGCCTGCCGGCCCTGCACCACGCACACACCGGCCCTTCTGTTGGAGCCCCTGGTCACACGCAGCCACTGTGTCAGTCGCATCGAGGGCCTTCCTCTGTTTCACTGCTGACTGACAGGAGAAACTACAGTGACCGAGAGAAACCATGGGGATGCTGAGCTTGTGTTAGAGACGGAGGAACACCTCCAATCAGGATGAGAACAGGTGCAGACTAATTTTGACGAATATCGTCGGTGGCACCAAATGAGAGAACTGCCGAGTCGCTGCAGGTTTTGTGGAGGATCAGGAGCCCTGGGGGCTGCTCCCTACAAGGTCAGCAGTTGGGAATCAGCAGCCCCTCCTCGGGAGGAAGACACGGCTTTCTACTCCCGCAAAGTCAGTCTCAGAAACCGACTGGGGTAGTTCTGTCCTGCCTTTGGCAGGGCCACTCTGCGTCCGACCTGATTCGATGGCCGTGAGTTGCTGGGTATGTCGTCAATCCCCACATGAGTGAAGTGATGAACAGGGTGTGTCCCTGAGCCTGCCATCTGCAGCGCTGTTGCCTGGAGCCGGTCACGGGCCTCTCTGTTCATCAGCATCCCTGGGTGTGAAAGGAGGACAAGTCCAGTTCTACCGGGCGGGTCCGTTGTCCTGGAAGGTGGTTGTGTTGAAGTGGTGTGACACTTGGCTCAGTCAGTGTCTGCCCTGGAGGAAGTGCCCAGCGTTGGTAGCTGCTGTGACGAGCCACCCGTCTAAGCATTGTGTCCCTGCACAGAGGCTCAATCAGCAGCATAGCCAAGGCGCCAGCCCTTGCCTGAGCTTTGTGTCAGCAGGGACTGCTCCGGCTCCGCTGGGCCTGGGTCAGGTTTCAGGCTGTGGGTGGGGCCGATTCCCACCGGGAGCCCAGGGAACCCAGGCCGAGCCTGATCCTGAAGCTGCTGGAACTGGTAAACAGGTCTTGTTCTCTCAGAGCTCAAAGAAATAAGAGTCAAGTCCCGGATTTCCGCTCTTCTAGTTTTAAAGGGGGTGGGGGACGATGACAAAAACCTTCAGTGTCTTTTAATTAGCTTGGACCATCACTCCATGAGCATGAGAAGCAGGGAGATTCAGGACAAGTTAACCCTTTGTCTCCTCACCAAGGATCTAGGCCAGCGTTTTCCCAGCTCCTCTCCTTTGTGATTGATCTCTGCCTCCTGTCACATGATTATCGCTCCCACCCTCCACCCCCACCCACCCCCCTAGGCTTCCTGTTGGCTTGCTGCTTTCATTGGGCCTCGTCCTGTGTGATGCTGTCCAGGGGGCGACGGTGAGCTCCTGGTCTGCCTTGAGAGACGTGGCTGAGACCTCAGCTGCAGTGTCAACAGAAGCAGGTTGCTGGGTCTCCCTCCTTTGGCCCTGCACTGAGCTCGAACCTACAGCTGTTAGAACCGCAACGAAAGGAAAGCGGACCCAGAGCGAGGGTTTCAATGAACGGCTTTTATTAGCGTGAACAACCTGCCCGGGTGTTTAGAGTGGAGTGAGAGTGGAGGGGCAGGGGAGGGGAGATTGGAGTGAAGAGAGGATAACCGGAAGGAAGGAAAGGGGAGCTGGAGAAAGACAGGGATGGGTGTGCAGTCACACGAGCAGGTGAGCACACAAAGGAATTCGCATTCATACACTTTGGGGACAGAAATTCATTACTGTGTCTGAGAGGAGCCCGCGCTGTCCCCCATTGGGTGTGGTCTCCGTGAGACAGCTTGAGAAGGCGAGGTGTCCCGTTAGGCAAGGTGGGGAGGAGGCTAGAGACACTGGCTATGGCTGGAACCGTAAGTTCCTGCTGGACCCTTGTAATTACCTTTTGCTTAGCAGCCAAGCGGTAAGCGGCCAGAGCTCCGTCACGCTGACTTGACTAGAAGCTTGCATCAGAAGAGCTGGGATCATGTGTGGCCTCCTGCCCTTCCTGGCCTCCATGGTTGTGACAAGCTCCCCAAGCCTGGTCACTGACCAGGGCCGCTGGGCAAGACCAGGAGAGGCTGTTTCTGCTCCTGACAGACGGGCCCGAGACCAGACGTTCAGCCGACTTAGAGCTTGCATCCACAGCCTCGAGTGCTCCCCTTGGTGGGCTGAAGGCCGTAGATGCGAGTGAAAGCCCACAATCCTTGGTAGAGTCCCCAATGGATGAAGCTTCCATTGAATCCGTCTGACTTAAAGCATGAATGTGCACAGCCTTGGCCTCAGGCCGAGGGCATTGCGAAGTGGATTACCTCCACCCTCCTCCAGCGGCCCAGGGAGGGGCTTGTCTGGGTGGGTCCTTGACGGAGATCCTGGTACGGAGGCACTGAGGCATGAGTCATGCCCTGAACTACCTGGCTAGGAAGGCCTTTCCTAGAACAATCTTGCAAGCTTTTCTGGCAAACGGACTGTGCGTGTCCCAATCATTCCCAGTCCCATTCTGCACCCCACCAGTAACGGCGATGCACTGACCTGTCCCCCACTGGGCTTGCCCCAGTTTCCTCTGCAGCCCTGGGTCTCCGCAGACCCTTAGATGCCAGAATAGCCCTGTGCTGATGGTGCCCATCGTGCAGACAATGTGTCTTTGCCCTCGGTGGTAGTGTTAGGTGCTTTGGAGTCTGTTGCAGCTCACAGAGACCCCACATTCAACAGAACCAAGCACCCTGCGCCATCCTCACAGCTGTTTTGTCTGAGCCCATCGCTCTAGCCCCTGGGTCAGTCCCCCTTGTCGAGGGCCTGCTTCTTGAAGGGTGCCCTTCCCCAGGGACTGAGGTCTCATCACAGCATGCCAAAGTGCATGAGACCAATGTCGCCATCCTTGCTTCTAAGGAGTTTCGGCTGTTCATCTTCCCAGACAGATTAGTTCGTTCTTTGGGTTGTCCGTGCTGTTTCATTTGCCTAGCCAAGGGCCAGGCAAAATAGCTAAGCCAAACATTTCAAAGGGCAGCTTGAGAAGACAAGGTAGCATGCTCTGGTGAAATGTGCACAGCCCTGAGTAGAAAACCAAAAAGAATGAACATCCTCAGCATATCTTAAACCGACAGACGAAAGAAAACATCCAAGCCTCGAGTTACAGTGTTGGCAGTTGTCCTGTTTAATTGTTAATAAATTTTCTCCTTAACTTATATTGGAGACTTCAGGTCCCTTTTGTACTCTAAAACACAGCCAGCGCAGCGGGAGCAGCGGTTCTGTTTGAGCTGTGGCACGGGTGCTCTGTAAGCCCCTTGGCCACCCCAGCTGTCGGCAGCATTCTGACCACTCTCAAGTGAGGTCCTGGGGCCTCAGGGACAGGAAGCGCTCCGACAGCGACAGAAACAGTGGGTCTTGAGGCCCAGCCACTCCAGCTCGGAGGGAGAAAGGCCTGCCCCTGCTGCAACTGAGTTGACAGGAAACCCAGTGTCACAGGTCCACCTGTCATATGGACTTGCTGTACAAGGAACCTATAGCAACAGGATGCAGCAGATTGTCCTGAAACGCAGACAGCTTTGTAAAAGGAAAACACACACACACACACACACACACACACACACACACGGGGGAATAGAAGGAGAGGTCTTGCTGCCCTCAACCAGCCACTGCATGCCTTGCCTTTTCCAGCTGTGCTCCCACTGGCCTGGATCCCTGACTGCTGCCTAGCAGATTCCCACGCCTAATGACCCCACCGAGGTAGTCCAAGGCTGGGAAGCTTTCGGGAGCAAACAGCCTCATCTTTCTCCTGAGGAATGGCTGGTGGGTTTGAACCTCAGAGCTTGCAGTTAATGGTCTGATGCTTATCTGGTGACGTAGCGGGTACCCACTGGGCTGCTCACTGCAGGGTCAGCAGTGGGAAACCACCAGCTGCTCCCCAGGAAGAAGACGGGCTTTCTACTCCCATAAAGAGACTGTCCCAGCAACCCACAGGGGCAGCCCCAGCCTGTCCTGTAAGATCACTCTGAGTCAGCATCGACTCAGTGGCAGCGAGAGCGGGTTGGGAGTGCATGTTGTTTAAGATCCTCCTGCTAACCAACACGTTCTCCAGGGCCGGACACAAAGCTTGTTAGAGCAGCCTTACCATTGGGGGTGGCGGAAGTGGTGCCTCAGTCAGGCCAGGTGGCCCCAGCACCGCTTGCAGCCTGTGGTTGAAAGATGGCATATGGGGAGGCTGCCACAGGTTGGAGTGAGGGCACGTCTGACACCCGTGGAACTTTCCGGGAGTGTCCTGGGAAGAACTCATTCAGAAAGTAGACTTCTAGACAGTTTACTGGTTGAATGGGGGGGGCGGGGAGGAGTAGGGCCTTCTTTACGGATGTGATTTTAAAATATATTTTACGGGAGTGCTGGGAGTTTTCACATGATGGCATGCTCGTGTTGTGAGTGATGTTTTATAGCCAGTAATGTCTGGTTTCCTGCTTACGTGCGCTAGGTAGGAACAGCGGGCTTGAACCGTGCTTCATTCCGCCTCCCTCAGTGCATCCATCGTCCCTGTGCTGCAGAGGACGAGCGAAGGCACAGAGAAGTGAAACTTGTCTAGCGTTGCACAGCAAATGAGTGCTCAGATCGGGCCTTGAAATGAGATCTGTCGGTGGCCAATGCTCGGAACTTCCCTCCCCACGGCTCCCCTTAGAGGGGAAGGGGCCTCCCATGAGTGTCCTTCCAGAATCAGAAAGAAAACACTGTCATCGAGTCAGTTCTGACTCACAGCGACCCTGTACAGGGTTTTCAAGACTGCCTCATCTTTCTCCTGTGAAGCAGACAATGGGTTTGAACCAACGCCTAGCCCACAGCCCTCCCAGGACTCCTCTCCCCAAATAGATTTATTCAGTAATGGCTCTGTCCATATCTCTGCGTGTTAGTCCGGGTAGGCTAGAGAAACAAATCCAGGGAAACTCATGTGTCTAAGAAAGAGCTTTATAGAAAGAGTAATTGTACATTAAGCAAACATCCCAGCCCAGCCCAGATGTCCTATATTATCCCATATGCCTGATACCAATCTGTAAAGTTCTCTTCAAACTCATGAAACATGTGCAATGACGCCAAGAACAGGAAGATCACAGGGCAGTTGGTGGGAAGTTTTGTGGGTCCAGTGGTGGCGTGAGCATCTCAACGTTGGCAGGGGTCTCCACGTGGTTCCTCTAGCTCAGGGCACTAACATAGCTCCATGTGTCTTGTCAGCTGCAGTGTCTCCCAGGGAGTGAGTGGAAAGAGAGTGTGTCTTCCACCTCCAAGGAGGAAGTACCGGATTTCCCAGAATTCTCATGAAACATATGAAGTGACACTGAATGTAAAAGTTCACAGGCCAGTGGGTAGAAAGTCTTTGCATCCATCTCAGCGCTGGCAGAGGTCTCTGCATCAGGGTGGGTCCATGCGTCTTGTCAGCTGCTATGTCTCCCAGGGAGTGTCAGAGGGAGAAGTGTCTCCCACCTCCAAGGAGGAAGTACCGGAGCTCCCAGAATCCTCAGGACAAGGCCATGCCCACACAGAGGCCTCATTGGCTATTACCTGATTGACAGGCTAGACTCCACCCTTCACTCTGAATCCTCTCGGATTGACAAACAATTACATAAGGTAACTACCACACTGCGCCCTGCTCCTTGGCATGGAGTCCCGGGGCGAACAAATGATTCCAGTCTCGGCGGCTAACCAGAGTCAGAGTCGGCCCAGCAGCACAGGCTGGCCATTGCTTCTGAGCTGTCAGCCTTGCCAACCCTGTGGGTACAGTTCTCTTCTGAGTCCCCCAGGGCCCCAGGAGCTGGAGCCCACTCTACAGCAACTGGTTTCCTGGACACTGCATGTTTCCGTCACCTGTGTGCTTGTCACCTCACGGCAGGAAGCACAGGTTAGGAACGAGCTGCCTCCAGCTCTGTTATCAAAGAGCAAAACTTATCCCAGGAGCTACTCACGTGACTGGACTCCTGGCGAACAGGCCGTGAGCTCAGTGAACGGCTGTGAGCCCTGAGAGAGTCATCCCAGGACCCGCTCTGCTGGCATGAATTCGCATCAACTCTGTCACAGGCCTCGAAGCACCATCCCCAGCAAAGGCAGGTCGAGTCTCGAGTGGACCCTGCGCCTGCCCTTCCGGGTCGGCTAGCACGGTTGGAGTTCTGGAGATGCGTCCAGAGCAGAGTGGTCTCAGAACCGCAGAGGTGAACTCAGAGGAAGAGAGAGGGACAAGGTACTTCTTAAGATTCGAAGAACTGTCAGTTGGAAGAAAGAGTTCACACATCAGCGACGTCAGGGTCACCGCAGGCCAGTGGATTGAAGCCTTCCATGTGAGTGACTGGGTCCCGGGGTTTGTTGTCATGGTGACCAGGCCTCATCCTTCGGGCAAGCCTGCACAGACCAGCGGTGGGGCAGGGAGTGATTTCTAGCCAGACTGGACATGGTCTCTGCAGAGATGAGTCCCTGGGAAAGGGCATCATGCTCGGGAAAGTGGGAAAAAGAACACTCCAGTGAGATGGACGTGCACAGTGGCTGGAGCACGGGGCTCGGACATGCGCACAGCTGTGAGGCTGTTGTCCTGCATCGCACCCAATTCGATGGCACCTCACAATAGCTAACTTCTAGCTGTAGTCTTTGTAACTCCCACCAGACAGCTTTTTGCCGTGGGTCTGCGTACGGGGAGGTAAGGGAAGGTGCTGACGGGCGATCCGAGGGCATTGTAGTGGTGAAAACCTGGCCGTCGAACGAGGGGTTGGTCAGCTCTGCCGTCCTACAGAGCGGACAGTGAGCCATCTCCAAAGCGGGAGGAGGGTGTGTCTAGTCTACCATCAAGAGCGACTATTGTCTGCTTCTGTGGAGCCATGACAGTGCATGCGGAGTGCCGGCAGGGCGTGCTGAGGGAGGAGGGTGGAGGCCTGTCTGACCGCAGCCTCCAAGGGATCGGCCTTGGCAGCTGATGCTGATGCTGCCAGTCTCCCCTGGGAAGTCTCCTCCCATCTCCTTGAAGTCAGAGGAGGCCAGCCCCCTCCCCAAGCCACTTTTTATCCTGACCATGGACCTGTCAGGGATCGAGAATCTGTCGTCAATTCATAGGCTGCAGTCTAATATTACTCTTGCGCTCAGAGATGCAAAAACAAACGACAGCCCAAACACTCAATCCGACGGTTGTCTTAGCAACTAGAGCGCTCAGGGAGTGGCTTAGTGAGTGGAGGAGCAGCCTGGCGTCTGAGCAGAGAGAATCCCGTTTCTGGGAAGTCACGCCTGGGGGGGGGGGGGGTTGGCATCGGGGAGAGGCCCGAGAGCCCTAAGGAAGCTGGGCCGGCTCATGCGGAGAAGCGCCCCCGTGGGATTCCGGCTCCGTGGTCTGGTGATCGGAAGCCCACGAAAGCTAGTGCAGCCGACCTCAGGAGTGTCGTTGGGGCTGCTTTCAGCGGCAAGTAGCAGGAAGCCCAGCCAACAGACCCTGAAAGCACCCATCCCCAAGCGTGTTATGTTCCTCTCAAGGAGTCTGAAGGTCAGGAGTTTCAGGTTGGCTTGGCAGCTCAAACACCCAAGATCTTTACTTCTGCCTCCTTCGGCAGGTTGACTTTTGAGCCCCAGGCACCATGTTCTCATACTTTCAGGACAAAAGGGAGAAAGGAAGCTAGTTTTTCCCCCTGGGCCATACTAGTGTACTCCAGAAGGGAAACCCACTTCCCCACCATTGCCCAGCAGCCAGCTCTTTACTTCTCATTGACTAGAACTGGATCGGTAGCCCCCACCCCAGAGGGGTGGATTGCCACTCTTGGCAGGGAAGAACAGGGTAGGCTGCCCCTGGAGCCCTGGGCCAGGCTGTGAGTTGGATCCCCTCCCCGACATGGCAGACCTGCCCGCCTGGGCCTTTCACATGCCGCCGCCTCTTTCTCATCTGCTGGTGTCCCCTCTCTCCCGGGGACCTTCCGACCCAGGCTCTCAGCGCCCACCGCCTTCCTGCCTGTGACCCTCGCACTCCTCTGCTCTCTCACCCCATCACCCGCCCTTCATGGTGCTGAGGCTTCACTCGGTGAACTCGTTCTGTTGGCATTGCAGGCCGTCCTTCACCCTGCCAGCCGGCACCTCCCACGCCTGTGCTCAGGAGGCACCTGCTCCCTGGCAGCTCTCAGGCCTGTCCCCACAGCACCTGGACCTCAGTTCTGTCCTGGGGCATTTTGTCCTGAAATGACTAGGGGGTGGAGCTGTAGGTAGGTGCTCAGCAGAAAAGGGGAGCAGGTGCCACAGGCATGTAATGACCCCTTAGTCTGGTGGGTTGCAGCCAAGCCAGGCCCACACATTCATGGTGACCCCTGCAGAGTTGGAGCCTCTGCTTAGCAGCTGTGTTAGTCCAGGTAGACCAGAGAAGCAAATTCATTGACACATGTGTGTGTGAAGAGAACTTTATGTCAAAGAATGATTATGTGTTACAAAAACATCCCAGCCCAGTCCAGTCCAAGTCCATACGTCCGATGTCAGCCCGTATGTCCAATACCAGTCCATGAATTCCTCTTCAGACTCACACAATACATGCAGTGGAAGATCACAGGGCAGAGGGTGGAAAGTCTTGTGGATCTCCATGTGACTCCTCCAGCTCCAGGGCTTGGGCTCCATCAGTGTAGCTCCATGTGGCTTGTCAGCAGGAAGATGAAGCAGAGTGTATGTCCTACCTCCAAGGAGGAAGACAGGAGTTCCCAGAATCCTCAGGAGAAGGCCATGACCACACAGAGGCCTCACTGGCTATGATCTGATTGACAGGCTAGACTCCACCCCTTTGAAAGTTGACAGATGATGTAACTGCCACAGCAGCCAAGCACGTGCCGGACGTGGCCCCAGGGCTGTTCCCGTGGGGAGCAGGAAAGAGTCCGCCCCAGGCAGCTAAAGGCACCCTTCAGGGCCAGAGGACAGTGGAGGGCCTGCCTTGACAACTCAATTCCTCCATGTTGTCCGCCAGTTGCCTCACCCCCTCTGAGCGGCTTGTGGGTCGTGAGGACACTTCACGATGGTCCTCTTCTCCTTGTCCCTCAGCGAGGTTGCTGTCACTGGACTCAGGAGGAAGCACTGGGGTGGCATCTCAGCTCATAACAGCAGGCCTGAACCTTGCCCTTCTGGTACTGCCTCAGCACCTGGTGCCTCGGCACCTGGTCTCCCGATCTTGCACTCACTTCTACTTGGGTCAGGTCAGCTGTGGCCTCCCTCCCACCGCACTTTCAGCTGCTGGAGGGCAGGACCTCACTGGCTGTGCTCACTGATGTCCCCCAGGGCCCAGTCTGCAGTCAGAGTGGGTAGGGCGATAAGACCCTGGGGACAAGTCCTGGGTGACGTCACTCGTATGAGACACCTAGGTTAGACTCATGCACGGGGCCCAGTGAATAGTGGTTGCCAGGCCCAGGAGCGGCCAGGGCGGTCATTACCTAAGAAGTATGGCATCCTTCAGGATTTGGGCAACGCCAGTTGGAGATGTTGTGCAACACGGTGATTGTAGGCAGCGTCACTAATGTACACGTGGCAACATTGACTTCGGAGATGTGTATTTCTATAATAATGTTCCTTAAAGTACGGACGTAGGCGCCTTTGGGCTTGACTCTCTGCTGTGTGCCTTACGATCTGTGTGGTTCTGGGCGCGTGGCTGACTGCTGTGGGCCTCAGCCTAGCCGGCATCTCTGATGAGGGTGGTGGCGAGCCTAGCTGAGCTGGTGAAGGGCTTAGTCCTCAGTAAGCGTTGAGTGTGACATCACTTGTAAAGTGAGGGGGAAAGTTGAGGCAGAGGCCCTCAAGGGCAAGGACAGAGCTGACTGGCTGATGCCAGCCATGAGGCAGCAAGGGGGCTCCAGGCTGCTGCCTGGAAGGTGGACCAGGGAAGCCAGGGGCCAGTGTTGCCCACTTTATCTGGAGTCACCACAGACCTGGCCTCCTCAAAGCAGTGAGCAGTCTGGGAATGGGCTGGCCAGAGCACAGAGCTGCTCTGTGACAAAGGACTCGGGTCCCACCTGGAGAAGATGGCCCAGGACCAGCTGCCTGTCTCTGGGGGCCACGCCTTCCTTCCTTCCTGTGGCCCAGCTCACAGCACTGTACCTGACAGCTGTCCATCACCCACCCTGCCCCTGAAGGAGGTCTGTCCCCACCTGTGCGGCCACGGGTGGCCTTGCAGATGAGAAAGCTGGGCCTCCGGAGACGCAGATCCTCGCCCAGGGGGCCTGAGTGAGGGTGAGGCCGGCCTGACCAATGCCCAAGCCCAAGCATCCTGCCAGCATGCCAGGCAGCTTATCTGAGCCTGCGTGGAAGCGGGTGGAGTGAGGGGGGAGAGGATATTTGGAGGGCTATGCCTCAGACCCCACACGCAGGGGACAGACAACTAAAAAGTCAGCTGCCCTCATCCTCAGCTGCCAGCCCCAGACAGACCGTTGCCGACTCACGCCCTCAGGGTCTGCAGGGTGGAAGAAGGCTGCTCCCAGGAGCCTTTGAGGGGCCCTGGCAGCCACTCCCATGTGGGAGGCTGTGGTGACCTGTAACCATTGTCTGCATCTCTCTTTCTCCCGATGCACTCAGCTTCTGAAAATAGCCAGCCCAGTCAGTGCTGTGGTTGAAAACAAACACAAACATCCCAGATCCCCAAGGGCTTACTGTCTCCCTTCCCTCAGCACACCTGCCCCGGCACAGCTTCCTGGGGAAGCTCTGAGCTCCGCCTCCGCCTCCACCTCCACCTCCACCTCCACCTCCACCAGTGGGGCAGACAGTCAGTCCCACGTGTTCCCTCTCTGCCTCAGCTGCCTGTCCCTGTCCCTGTCCTGGCTGCTCCTCTCACCCTTCCTTCTCTGACAGACTCTACCCTGGATACTGCCAGCCTGGGGGCTAAAGAATGTGCCTCCTGCTCCGGGCTGTACCCCATCACTCCCGGGTGCCTTCCTTGTGCTAGATCACACACTTGCACACATGGCCTCTGCTGTGGAGGCTCATGTCCCCTCTACCCGCCTGCCCGCCTTCCCCAAACTACCCACAACCTGTTCAAACCTTGACACACTCCCAGAGGTGGGAGGTGCCATAGGGGATCTGGCTGGGGAGCTGCAGGGAGCCAGTGACCCTGTGTTCCGGGCAGAGCAGGCAGGCGGTCTGGCTGATTGTCCAGAAGGACACTTCCCAGAGAGCAGAGCAATGGCGACAGAGGGAGTGGCAGCATGGGTGGAGGTGGGCAGTGCCCTCATCCCCGTGAACACAATGGCCCTTTCAGAAAGCCGGGCCTCACGTCTCGGTGTGGTCTGCCCCACACAAGCCCCATAACCCTCCCTGCTCATCGACTCAGTCAACCTGACCGAGATCCTTTCCCGGTCCGACTTCCTCCTCTCCCGTCACTTTCTGCCTTGCACACCCTTTGTCCCCACCCCACCCCTCCACACACATGCAGTATTGGGGGCCTCTGGCCATGCCCCACATGACTGTGGTCTCTCTTCCACAGAGAAAGCAACAGATGGCTCCCTGCAGAGCGAGGACTGGGCGCTGAACATGGAGATCTGTGACATCATCAACGAGACGGAGGAAGGGTGAGGCCTTGCTCACCAAGAGGAGGGGGTGTGGGGGGGCAGGATGGCCGTGCGTGCCACTGGGTCCTGGGAGGGGCAGGAGGGGGTCCTGGTCCCAAGTCTGATTGTAACCCGGTTTCCTGACAACTTTGTAAGGTCCCTTCCTCAGCCCCACCCCAGACTCTATCTTTCTTTGTGGGGCCAGGAAGGAGGCTGTTGAGAGTCATGGTCACGCCCAGTCCTCACTGACTTTTGAGAGACCCAGAGATGTCAAGTTCAGAGTCACGGCCTCGAGCATGTGCATGGACTCAGCGACAGCTTTTCAGCACAGGGAGCTGGCTGTCAGGTGCCAGGACTCGCAGCCATGCTCTGTGTGCGCAGACAGACTCATTTCCTGCAGGGCGGGGGTCCCAGAGGGCGGGGACAGTGAAAGTGACGTGAACCTGGTCCCTGATGAGAATGAGCCTTGGCTGAGCCTTTCCTGCCCAGCAGCCCCATCTCAGTATGTGGCATCAGGCAGGAGTCTAAGCCTGCTTCCTAACCTCTGACCAGCCGGCGCTACTGGTTGGATGATGCTGGGCAAGGCTCCCAGCCACTCTAGGCCTTGATCCTGTCCTCCTCAAAGACAGAGCTTAGCTACACCTGGAGAAGAGTCTGCCCCAGGAAAGCCACCGGGCGGGCTGCAAAGGGCTGCAGACAAGTGAGGCCACTGCGTGGTAAATTCCCAGCAGTACTTGGGAAGGATGGCTTCTCTCTCCTTTCTCACTGAAGTCATCCTGCTGTCCTGAAGGGATCCTTCCAGCCAGGGAGAGCCCAAAGCAGGCAGGGAAGTGTGGGTTGGCTGTGAGCAACTGGGTCAGAGTTCAAGGGCTGCCAGGCAGCCTCATGGGCCAGCCCAGGAGCTGGTTCGGATGCACTTGGGCCTGCGCCAGGAGTGAGGAGAGTAGAGGAGGGCCTGGGAGGGGTGGGAGCCCCAAGAGACCAAACCAGAACATGAGAAGGAGCCCTGCTGGCACTTGGGTTAGACATTGGGCTGCCAAGCTCAAGGTCAGAAGTTCAAACTCATCAGCCGCCCCACGCTCCTCAGAGCCAAGGCTGTGTGCTCCCGTCAAGGTGTGCATCTCGAAAACCTTATGTGGATAGGGTCGGTCTGCCAAGTATTGTTGCCGTCCAGTCTGGCCCCAGGGACCTTAAGATTGGTTGCTGTTTACCTGAGAACCTGCTCAGCCCCAGGTGTTGGACCAGGTGCAGGGATGCAGCCATAACCCTTGGCCACACTGAGACCATCATCTCCTCCCCGGGGCCTATGGCCACACCTCTGCTCCCAGGCAGGACTGACTCCTGCTAGGCATGTGCCACTTCTGGTCCACTCCCGAGGCCTCTTCTGGGCCACACCCTGGGAAGTGGGAGTCAGGCCGCTTAGAGAGCTGCTGTGGCCCACGGGCCAAGGCTACAGCTGCAGCGGAAGCCAGCCTCCCCACACGAGGACCCTCCCTGGGCATTTGGTGATGGCTCTCACAGCCCTGGGGTGCTCCCCTTGGTAGGGCTCATGCCCAGAAGCCCCATCATCTACCTCCATGCTATGAGTCTTGTTCACTGTGCCCTGAACCTGGTGCCTGGCAGGCTTGTTGCCATTCTGAAGGCGGCTGGCGTGTGGTAGTGCTGGGCAGCTCTAGGAGCGCAGAGGGGAGCCGGCCGGTCCCCAGGTTTCCCTGGACATGAGAAGCTCCGGCCAGCCCATTCCCGTGAGCAAGCTGTGTGTTCACTGTCGAGGCGCACTGAGCTCAGAGTGCCGCTCCAAGAGCTGCCTAGGCTGTCCTGACCTCCTTCAGGGCTTCTCCCAGCAGAGAGAGCTGGGCCCTGCACTGCTGCCGAGCCCAGATGTAGGCCGGCTGCATCCGGGAGCTCTGGCCTCAGTTGTCCTGCCCTTGCCTTTCTTCCCAGTCCCAAAGATGCCTTCCGGGCAGTGAAGAAGAGGATTGTGGGGAATAAGAACTTCCACGAGGTGATGCTGGCTCTCACGGTGAGTGTCCCGGGCCCTGACTTCCATCAGTCCGTCCCATGGTGGGACCCCAGTGGTCTGTGCAGGCGGCCTCCCCAGGCTGCCCTGGGTTCCTCATCCACAGCTGGGCTGAGCACAGTACAGCATGCTGGCAGGCCTGGAGTGCGCGGCAAGAGTGGCCTTCTGGAAGGTTCTCCCACCTCAGGCGTACAGGCCCGCTGGCCATGAGTGCCTTGGCAGAAGACTCCAAGGCTGGTGGGACAGAAGCCTAGTTAGGGCCTAGTCGGGGCTAGGGCTACGTGGCACCCTGGTGTCCTGCAAAGTGAGCGTGACCAAACCCACCTCACCCCGCTGCACTGCCCACCCACAGGACCCCGACTGCCGGGGGCCTTGCCTGGGTCGGGGGTGGGAGGAGACCAATGTGTGTTGAACGCCGTGGCTCAGGTTCAGCGGCAGCCAGGGCTGCTGTGCAGGGAAGCAGGAGGGAGGTGGGTGCTTCCCCCGGCGGCCTGATCAGAGGCCAAGTGAAAGTCCAGCTTCTTGCTTTCGACATGCAGACGCGCCTCCCCTCCAGACCAGGCTCAGCCCAGGACTGAGTCCTGTCATCCAGTGCCCTCCAGCTGGCACCTTACCTCCTGTCCATGTGACGGACCCCCGCACACTGTGTTTCCTCTTCAGGAGGGAAGCCCCCGGCCTCTACGCAGCCTCCCCTAAGGGATGTGGGAGAACTGTGTAGACAGGGCCTGAGGTGAGGGTGGCCTGGTGACACCCATATCCCTCAGGTCCTGGAAACCTGCGTCAAGAACTGCGGGCACCGCTTCCACGTGCTGGTGGCCAGTCAGGATTTCGTGGAGGGGGTGCTGGTGAGGACCATCCTGCCCAAGAACAACCCCCCCACCATCGTGCACGACAAGGTGCTCAACCTCATCCAGGTGAGTGCCACAGGCACAAGCACAGGGGCTTCCTAGTGCGAGGGTGCCCGCCATGGCTGTTGGGGTGGGGGGCAGTGAGCAGTGGTTACTGCCATGTCCCCTTGTCCTCCTCTCAGTCCTGGGCTGACGCGTTCCGCAGCTCGCCCGATTTGACAGGTGTTGTTGCCGTCTATGAGGACCTGCGGAGGAAAGGCCTGGAGTTCCCCATGACCGACCTGGACATGCTGTCACCCATCCACACACCCCAGAGGGTGAGGAGAGTCTTCCCTGGGCAGCCCCCTTCTCACAACCTGAGCGAGCAGTGGGGAGAGGAGGCAGGTCTTGTCCCCCAGGGGGCTTGCTGTAGCTACTTCCTATTACCCTCGGCTTCCCTGGGGCCGCTTCTTTCCCAGGAGTCCTCGCTGATCCTGCTTTTTGTCTAGACTGTGTTCAACTCGGAGACCCCTTCTGGACAGGATTCTGTGGCATCTGACCCCAGTCAACGAGTGGACGCTAACCAGCACACTGCCCCGCCACCCACACCGGCCGCACACCCTGGCGACACGCCTCTCATACCAACTCCTGAGCAGGTAAGCAGCTGGCCACATCGGGGCCTGGACCCATGTCCACACCCTCAGAGGACCCACCTGAGTACAGAGGCGGCGACCAGTGGAGCCTGCGCTCAGTCCTCAGTGGCCCACAGGCTGGGCCAGTGCCCTCGCTGTTGGAGATGAGAGAGCCGTGCTAACCTGCCAGCCTCACAGTCCATCAGAAACCTCTGGGATTCAAGGGCAGGTCTGCCCGCCTCCAGGCTGATGCTGCCTGTGCCCCATCGGGAGGAGTGGGGGTGGGGGGTTTCAGACCACTCGGTGGCGTCCCCAGCACAGCAGGCCCCTCCCCATGAGCAACTGGGCTCTGCCCCTATGGTTTGCTCCCTTCGCCACCAGGGATTTCCCTTAACAGAGTGCTGGGCAAAGACAGGAAGCCCCACCCTGGCATCACCCTAGAGTGCTCCTGTACTACAAAGCCTGAAGGAGCTCTGAGGCTGGCTGGTGGAGGGCTTACGCCAGGGCTGGCTTCCCCAGGTCGAGCTGACTAGCATGGAAGGGCCCCCTTGGACTTGGTGGCGGGTGACCTGCACAGTCCCTTGCCTCAGCGTCTTCCTCCTTCATTTCCAGGCCTGGAGGGTGCCTAAAGACCATAGTCTCAAGGGGTCCACCAGACTTGATCCAACCAGCAAGCATGGTCGTTTCTTGAGCTTGAGATTTGTTCTGCATGTTCTCTTACTCTTCACAGGGCCTTCTTTTTTTAAATTATTTTATTGGGGGCTCATACAACTCTTAACACAATCCATTCATGCTTCCATTGTGTCTTGTACATTTGTTGCCATCATCATTCTCAAAACATTTGCTTTCTACTTGAGCCCTTGGTATCAGCAAGTCATTTTTCCCTCCCCCACCCTCCCTCATGAACCCTTGATAATTTATAAATTATTTTTTCATGTCTTACACTATCCAATGTCTCCCTTCACCCACTTTCCTGTTGGCTGTCCCCAGAGACAGGGTTGTATGTAAATCATTGTGATTGGTTCCCCCTTTCTACCCCACCTTCCCTTTACTCTCCTGGTATCTCTACTCGTAATATTGGTCTTGGGGTGGGGAGGGGTTCGTCTGTCTTGGATTCCCTGTGTTCCCAGCTCATATCTGTACCAGTGTACATCCTCTAGTCAGATTTGTAAGGTAGAATTGGGATCATGATAGTTGGGGGTAGGAAGCATTTAAGACCTAGAAGAAGTTGTGTTTCATTGTTGTTATACTGCACCCTGACTGGCTCGTCTCCTCCCCATGACCCTTCTGTAAGGGGATGTCCAGTTGCCTACAGATGGGCTTTGGATCCCCACTCCGTACTCCCCTTCATTCACGAAGATATGATTTTTTTGTTCTTTGATGCCTGAAACGTGATCCTGTTGACACCTCTGGTCACACAGGCTGGTGTGCTTCTTCCATGTGGGCTTTGTTGCTTCTCAGCTAGATGGCCACTTGTTTACCTTCAAACCTTAAGACCCCAGACGCTATATCTTTTGCTAGCCGGGCACCATCAGCTTTCTTTACCACATTTTCTTATGCACACATTTTTCTTCAGCGATCGCGTCAGGAAGGTGAGCATCATGGAATGCCAGTTTAATAGAACAAGTGTTCTTGCATTGAGGGCAGTCCTTAAGTGGAGGCCCACAGGCCTTCGTATGTGATCCTGTTGAGAGCAGTTGGTCTCAGTGAACCAAGACCGTCTAGTTCTCCTGGGCTCAGGGTTGTGCAGACCAATGTGCTCGTCCATCATTCCATCCAGTTCCAAACTGCGTCTTCAATGGTCCTCACTCCTTTCCCCTGGACAGGAGGGCCACCCAGGGTACTCAGTCACTGTAAACTTGGTGCTTGGGATGGCAGTTGTGGCCTGTGTACTCTGAGAGTGTGCACTTCTGAGCCATTTGACAAACTTCAGACGCAGCATGTCATATAAGTGTGAATGCTTAGCTGACGGAATTCCTGGTAAGAAAGACACAGGTGTATCTTAGAGACAAATGAAACCGAAGTTCCCAGAGATGAGACCCCCTACCCAGTGTGTATGGGATTATTTGCACATGCAGACAAGTAAACATACCAGCAGCCTCACACACCCCAACCCACTGGAGTTTGAGACCCTACAACCACTTAGGAACTCATGCTCTCCCTCGGGGCTACAGGTATGATGGGAAAGTTTCTGCTGAGTGGGTAAAATAATTGAAGGTGCATAAAAATACTAAACGCCACTCTGTGGTCCAGACCTTCTAGAAGCAGGCCCTCGGCTGCGGTCTGGCATGTGTGTGGATGGAGGCTTGGATGGCTCCTTGTGCTAGGAGACTGTTGCTGAATAAAACTGACTAGTTAAATCTCATTGTCCCCTTCTGTCCAGTCGTCCGGGTGTACACTACTGTGCTCCCAGAAGTCCCATGTGACATGGCTACACTGGGTTTGTGTTTAGTCATTCATTGTCCCCTCACTCTCACCACGAGAACACTTCATTGAGCTCGTGCAGAACCTGTACATGGGTCAAGAGGCAGTCATGCACCAGAACAAAGGACATCCTGTTTGATTCAAAGTCAAAAGAGGAGTATGTCGGGGGTGTAGCCTCTCACCATGCCTATTCAATCTGTCTGCTCTGCAAGGCCCCAGAGACGCTGGCTCATATGAAGGGCGCAGCCTCGGGAGTGGAGGAAGGCTGTGAACAACCTGCAGCCGCCTCCCTGGCTGAGAGTGAGGAGGACTGGAAGCACTTGCTGATGAAGATCAAGGAGTGCAGCCTTCAGTGTGGATGACGACTCAGTGCCATGAAGACCACAATCCTCCCCACTGGACTAATGGGTCACATGGTGAGACATGGAGAGAAGGGTGAAGCTGTCGAGAATTTTGCCTCGCTTGGATCCGCAGTCAACG
Organism: Tenrec ecaudatus; assembly: GCF_050624435.1. Lineage (NCBI taxonomy): Eukaryota > Metazoa > Chordata > Mammalia > Afrosoricida > Tenrecidae > Tenrec > Tenrec ecaudatus. The sequence continues at coordinate 15,066,421 of NC_134535.1, read as the reverse complement.
CTCCTGGAAGCGGCAGTCAAGAGATCAAGGGCACGTTGCCCTGGGAAGAGCTGCTGCACTCTCTAGAGTGTTGAAAAGCAAGGGTATTGCGCTGGGGACTCGGGTGGGTCTGCCCCGGGCCGTGGGAGGCTCAGTCGCCCCCTGTGGGTGAAAGTGGGGCATTGAGTGAGGAAGACCACGAAAGAGTCCACGGCATTTGGCTTGTGCTGGTGAAGGGCATTGACGGCCAAATGAATGCCCGCCCGGTCTGTCTGCATAGAAGCGCAGCCAGAACGCTCCTGAGCACAAGCTTGGCAAGACTTCATCTCGTGTGTTGGGACGTGTTGTCGGGAGAGAGCAGTCCCTGGAGAAGGACAGCAGGCTTGGTAATGTCGAGGGATGGCAAAAGAGAAATAAAAGAAGGCCCCGACAAGGTGAACCAGCACAGTGCCTACAACAGTGGGCTCAGACGTGCACGCCACCGCCACTGCCGAGAGCCCCCGTGAAGGAGCACATCTTGTGAGCTTCCTTCCGCAGGTGGCAGCGGGGCAAGCGGGCACGTGTGCCCTGTAAGAGCTGGGTTGGAGATGCTGCCCTGCTCAGACCCTGGTGAGGGTGCAAGCAGAGGTGTCAGTTATATGCTGGCACTTAGTAGGTGGTCACCAAGTAAGTGGCTGCTGCTGTCACAGTCACCAGGTCACAGGTGGCACTCACATTTTGAAATCAACCAACTATAACTAGGTCTTATAATTGAAACTGTTCCAGCATCGCCCAAGACACCCTCTCCTGACTGCTCGACGGGCAGTGACAACAGTCCTTCTGTCCAATCGTGTTGGGAACGTTCACGTTGACCTCCAGAGTTGCGTCTACACCGTGTGCATCGGAAATGAGCCACCTCGGAGCCCCCAGCCATATCTGTTGGAAAAAGCAACCTTGAGGCTTACACACAGTGCTTCCCCAAGCAGAGGCTCTGGTCCCTGACGCCCCGTGGACCAAGCATCCCACGGCCCTCCATCAGTTTGACTCAAGCCAAGCGCTGGGACACCAAAGCTGACTAGGAGCAGCACGCAGTCCGTTCCCCAGGGGAGAGAAGGGGATGACACCCCTGGTTCTTGCCGGGGGAGGCAGCATCCCAGTTACCCCAGGAGACGAGAAAGGGGGCAACATTTCAGTTACCCCAGGATAGGGACGCACGCTGCAGTTAGTCCAAGAGGAGCACAAAGGGCCTGCAGCCTGGAGGCAGCAGGGCGCAGGCCCCTGAAGGACACATCCCGGCAGCCACAGACCCATGAGTCTGGGTGGACCACCTGCTGCAGCAGATCAGGACCCCATCACCGGGCCTGGCGAGAAAGTGGCTGAGCCTGCAGCTCAGTGGTTAGTGTGCCAGTGCCCGCAGCCTGGCAGCTTGCAGAGCAGGGTCCTGAGTGCCGAGGATTTACCAACACGTGCTCAGACGGCACCCTCCTCCATTCCTCAAAACCGTCCCCACTGTCAAGACCGCGAGCAGGTCGTCACTACGCACGCTCTTCCTTGACAACCACTGCATCTCAGCCACCAGAGAGCCTATGGAATGGAGAGCCCCTGCTTCCTGCCACCTGGCTACCTCATTTCTCTTCGTCACGCCCCCTCTACCCAGTGCCCTGTGAAGGGACACCCCCTTCATTGTTAAAGCAGAGGTGTGTGCCCCTGCATCCCAGCCAGTCTGTCTGCCCTGCCTCCCGCTCCCTTAGAGAGCAGTGCCCAGCAAGCCTGGTCCTGACCCTCGGGAGACGCCACCCCCAGGGCCTCATTAGCTGCCACTCTGGACCCGGGAGACTCCGCAGTCCTTGCATCTCGGCTCAGTGGTTCATTCACCTCCACTTGTTTTCCTCGGCTCTCTCCTCGCGCCAGGCTCCCCGTCTGAAGATGGTAACGGTTGGTAGCAGCTCTGAGGGTAGGGGCAAGCCCACCACAGGCCTCTTCGTGCAGGACTGTGGCCCAGGAACTAGGGAGGACCCCAGTAGGTCCCGCCCCAGGGCTTCTGGTGTCAGGCTCCTGCCCAGCCTGGTGTCTCTTACCGTGGGCCCTGGTGTCTTCCAGATCGGGAAGCTGCGCAGCGAGCTGGAGATGGTGAGTGGGAACGTGCGGGTGATGTCAGAGATGCTGGCCGAGCTGGTGCCCACCCAGGCCGGATCCGCAGATCTGGAGCTGCTGCAGGTGAGCACACACGCACAACACAGCACGCGTTCACTCCCTGGTCAGAGCAGGAGATAGTTGAAGCAGGGATGGACTCCATCAGGTTAGAATTCAGTTCTTTCCTTTGCTGGTTTTTGGTGTACACACAATCCCCTCTTTCCCCCGTGGAAACGCCAAGCCTCTGCCTGGCAGTCAACTCAGCAGCTGGTAGCAGAAAGAGCTGGAAGGTGAGCATCAGCAGGCAAGACACCAGAGGAGGGCTCAGCAGTGAGCGGGGCTGGCAAGCAACAGGGCGGCCTGGAGAGGACAGCCATGGACTTGGGAGCAGTGGCCGGTGGGGGGCTGCTGGTAGTGCGCCATGGCCCCCGTGCCAGCTGTGTGATCACAGGAGCCCAGGGGTTGTGTGTGTGGACAGACGCCTGCCCTGTGGAGGTAGCACAGAGGGGCTGCCTGAGGTGCCAACAGTGTTGGCTTTTCCAGGGCACAGAGGGGCACAGTGCACATGTGCCTATTCAAGGAGGTCCTCGCAGCCAGTGAACCGCCTCTTCTGGAGCGCAGGGGTTGGCTCTGACCCTGGGCTGACCGAGCAGGTGCCAGCACAGTGAGTGCACTGGCAGGGGGCCCTTGCATCCAGGGTGGGAGGCTGAGGTTACCGGGTGAATGAGCACAGGGATGGGAAGGCTCGGTGAGAACCGATGTGTGAGTGGGAGCAGCCAGGTGGCTCCAGTGCTGTCAGATGTGGGGTCTCAAGCCGAGGCCACAGAAGAGAACACTCAGTCACAGCTCCCAGATGTGGGGCACTTCCCTGGTGGCAGGCTCTGACGTAGCACAAACCAAACCCACAGCAGTACACAGCACAGAGCAGAACTGCCCCATAGGGTTTCCCAGGCCGCAGCTTTACGGCAGCAGACCAGACCACCTTCTCTCTCTCCCACGGAGCATCTGTGGGTCCCAACCACCGGCCTTTGGGTGCACATTCCCTCTCCCCTTCCATTATCCCCATTGATCAGACCAGCAGACTGAGGCAAACAGGAAGGCGGTAACGTGCCCAGCCTCGCAGACTGAGCTTTGAGCGTAGGCTGCCTGACTGCAGATGCTCGTCTTCTGCCTTGAGAGTCTTCGCGAGGAAAGAAGCAAGGCTTCAGGGTGCCTGGTCGCAGGCTGTCGGAGGTAGAAGCACTGCACTCTGCCCCACCCACGCTCACGGGGAGGAGGAGTCCTGGCCCCGGCAGAGGGAGGGTGGCAGAGTCCAGAAGGCCAGGACAAAGGTTGAGCTTCTCCTGGTCTGGCTCACAGCTGCTGGAGAAAAGTAGACTGGAGACAAATGTGCCAAGGACTATCCCTCTGGACCTGAAACCACGGCCAGTCCCCGGGGGGCAGCTCCCTGCGGAAAACACGGCCCTTGACCGTGAGCAAGCCAAGCCTGTGTTGGTGATGGCGTGTCCTTCCGACCCCTCATAGGCCTATAGGACAGAGTGGGACTGCCCTGTTGAGCTCCCGGGGCTGAGTTTGAACAGTTGACCTTTCAGCTGTCAGGAGCATCCCTGAGGTGCCTCTGGGGCTGGCAAGAGTGGTGTTTTGCATAGAGAGTTTTCAGTAGAAAGAGGTCGCCGTGATTGTCGGCCTCGGTCCCGGAGCAGAAACCGCCCCGAATGTAATGGAGAGCGCCGGAGTGTGGCGAATGACGATACATAGTGTTCGCTTCTTAGCATTTACACACGTCATACTAAGGGCACCCTTCCTTGGGACGGGGTCTCTACTGTGCAGCGTGGACGGAAACCAAAAGTCACTTCAAGATGAAACCCAGATTCACTACCATCGAGGCACTGCTGACTCTCAGTGAAACCCTGCGGGGTTCTAAGCCTGTACCTGTGTATGGAAGTAGATCGCAGCCCAGCATGTATCACTGCACCACCAGGGGTCCTCAAGATGAAAGAGTTCATCGGTGGTGCTGTTGAGACAAAAATTCAAAACCAGGGTGAAGTTGGTAGTGAGTGCCAGCTGGGTTTCGCCCCAGCACTGTGGCCGCGCATGCCCAGAGGGGCTGCACTGTGTCCCCTGGACCTCCCGCCTGCATTTCCTCAGAACTTTCCAGAAGGCTGCAGAGCCGGGCTGAGCCGCAGAGCGGGTTGGCAGGCTGTGGTCCCAGTGCCGTAGATGTCAGTATGGAACACGTCAGAAGTGAGACTCCAGGGCCCTGAAGCCCCATTAGGAACCCCCTCCTTCCTCCAGGGCCTGGAGCCCTGTCCTGTGGAGGTGACCCCTCTCGGGCTGGTGGGTGACCACCTGTCTCCCTTCCCTGGGCAGGAGCTCAACCGGACGTGCCGGGCCATGCAGCAGCGGGTCCTGGACCTCATCCCCCGCATCGCCCACGAGCAGCTGACCGAGGAGCTGCTCCTGGTCAACGACAACCTCAACAACGTGTTCCTGCGCCATGAACGGTGGGGGTCCGCGGGGCCTCCCTGCCCCAAGTCAGCCCCGCCCAGGGACACAGGCCCCCACTGTTCCTGCTTGCCCACTTCCTGAGAGGCCCCGGCTTAGCTCCTTGGGAAGCTTGGTTTCACCAGCCCCTGATACCATTCCCACTGAGGACCCCATCTGTGCAGGGGCAAGAGAGGTCCCGTGAGGAATGCGTGAACACAGCATCTCTCTCTAAGCGGGATGCACTGGGCTGCCGAGCAGTTGGCAGGCAGGGCTGGGGGGGGCCTGGTCCCAGTGCCCTGGGGCGCCAAGCCCAGAGCCCTTCCCGTCCACCGGGACGGTGGTGCACTGCAGCCACCGTACCTGTCTCCTCCTGCTCTGAGTCTCAGGGTGCCCGCCTCCCAGCCACCTTGGGCACAGGGGTAGCTGTGCCCCTCCCCCGACTCATGGGACTTCACCGATCCCAGGGTCTCGACCCTGATCCCTCAGTCATTGGAGGCAGGCTTGCCCCCTGCCCTCACGAGGCACCTGCACTTCCAGGTGAGGCCATCTGCCCAAGGCCACACCAAGTGGCAGGATCGGGCCTGGCAGCGCTCTTCCCCATCAGCTCAGCGCCCCTCGGCCTGTCTGTAGGCTGGTGAAATCCACAAGCCAAACTCACGTCCGTCAAGTTGATGGCGCCTCAGTGACCCCCATAGGACAGGGAAGAGGGCAGGAGGGGCTTCTGTCTCAGACCACGCAGAGCTCTGCTCACCTGCAGACAGACGCCCACCCTCGTGTGCATCTGTAACTGAAAGGGTTACCCCACCCGCCACTGTGTGCCCGAGAACCTTTTCCTGGAGGGTCCCTGCTGAGAGGGGCGTGGTTTGAGGGTGGCCCTGGAATCTGAGCTGGGACACTCCTGCACTTGAAGTTGAAGTGCCTTGCTGGACTCGGCGCTGTCCAGGGCTCTGCCCGCTCACCTGCAGCCCGGCTCTGGGTTTGAGACCCACAGTCCTGGCTCTGAGTGAGAGTCCTGAAGCAGGCCTTCTCTGTCTCCAGGTTTGAGCGGTTCCGGACAGGACAGGCCGCCAAGGTAACAAGGCCCCTCCCACCCGGTAACTAGGTCCTGCTGTGCCCTGGGGTTGATTACTTACCCAGGGTCCCCCCCTCACCCCAACCCCCGCTCACACTTGATGCCACGGTCCTGTTCAGTAAGGCTGCGCACCAGCTGATGCCCAGGGCCCTTTCCGATCCCCCCAGAGGTCCGGAGAACTAGACAAAGCGAGGCAGGCCGTCCCGCAGCTTGCGGGCAGGAGTAGGGCTGCAGGCCACAGGGTTGAGGGGCATGGTGTCTCATTCTCCTTTAGGCCCCCAGTGAGGCCGAGCAAGCTGCAGATCTCATTGACATGGGCCCGGGCCCAGCATCCCCCAGCCACCTCTCATCCCAGCTGGCAGGAATGAGTAAGTGTGTGGGATGGGAAGGGCAGCAGTATAGCCTGATACTGTGTGCACCTGCAGTTCTGGGGGGTGGGGGTGCCCTCAAGTACACAACTAGAGCTGGAACCCCAACAGCAAAAAGGTGGCCCAAACTGCACCTCACTGGAGTGTCAAGCCGAATCTTGCTGCCAGGTTGGATGCCCAGGATGAACCCTCCATCCCCCACCCCCCCAACCCCAGTACCCACAGCCTCGCCAGGAGGCCTGCTCCTGTTCTGGTCCCCTGGGTGCCTTTGGGCAAGTCCCCGTCCCCCCCCTTGCATGCACGCACGCTCTCTGCTCTGCAGCACCGGGAGGCCCAGAGTGGCTCGCAGGCGGTGGTGCAGACTGCTTAGACTGGTAGACAAGGAGTGAGGAGAGCTGGCCAGGCCCCAGGACACTGCTGGTCAGCGGGTACATCCCCGGCTCATCTGTCACGGCAGCGATGGCCTGCTTTCCTGCCAAGCTCGAGGAGAGAGTGGAGATCACAAATTTGAATCACTAAACACGATTGTTCATGTTTGAAAAGTCAACTCAGTGTCTAACGACTGACCACCCATCTGGAGCCCTGACTGTGCCAACAGCCCCACGCTCAGCTGTTCACAGAGAAGCTGGAGGTTCAAGTCCACTGGAGGCCCCTTGGAGAGCAAGGCCAACGTCTGCAAGGCCACTCCGGAGAGCCCATGTGTGAAGCCCAGTTATACTGGCACAGGAGCTGGAGAGAGGACAAGACTTGTCCAGGGCCCACCACCTGCGGGCGGCCTCCCCCATCCTCATCCCCTCTGCTCAGGCCCCACTTGGCTCTGTCTCCACACCAAGTGCCAGGCCCTGGGCCCTCCAGGGAGCAGCTCTGCCTGCCAGCACAGCTGGCGGGTCTTCCATGTGGCCCTCCCTGTCCCTACAGACCTGGGCTCCAGCAGTGTGCGGAGCGGCCTGCAGTCTCTGAACACCTCGGGCCGCCTGGAGGATGAGTTCGACATGTTTGCGCTGACTCGGGGCAGCTCCCTGGCCGACCAGCGGAAAGAGTGAGTGACAGCCCAGCATCCCTGCAGGATATGGGGCATGGGGCCCACTGAGGCACGGTATAGAGCCTTGGAGATGGCCGGTTCCTGTCCCCTAAGTTGGTGCTCCAGGGTCTCTTGCTCCCGTGGCCAGTGGGAAGCGGGGGGGGGGGGGGGGGCGCCCACCACTGATGACCAGCCATGTCCCACACACACCCATAACTTGACCTCATGTTGTCAGGAGGAAACTGAGGCAGCTCTGGGTTAAAAGCCCAGGGCTGTCTGGCTCCCAAACTGTCTCAACCCCACCCCCACCCCGTCTCTACGTGCCAATTCCCCAGGGCATGATAAGCTCCCAGGCCTGCTAGGCCTTCCATTCTTGCTTCACCCCCACCTGTAACTCCCCCAACTGTCCCTGCTGCCCTCTGGCCTGCCTTCCATGCACAGAGCTGGACTCTGGTCCGCCTGCGGCCTGTCTCCACATCCAGGCACGGGCCCCAGCCTGCCAGGGGCTGGCTCCCCTAAGGTTCCCCGGGGTGTGTGTCGCCCTTTGCTCTGACTCCGTCTTTGAGGACACCACCAAGGGCCTGGAGGTAGAGACAGGCCGCAGATGGACCAGAGTCCAGCTCCTGCCCCTGCCCAGAGCCAGCCCTGAGTTGTGCGTTGCAACCCAACCTGGGACCTGGGACCAACCCCCGTGGCTGCTTGTCATGAAGCTAAGGGTCTTGTCGTGCCTGCTGCACAGGGGGAAGCAGAGGGAAGCATGGGGCCACAGTCCAGTCTTCAGAGCCAAGCAAGCAGTTGTACTGGGCCCGGGTGGACGGAGGCATAGGCTGCAAGGGGCTCCCTGGGACCCACGGCCTCAACGGAGAGGGCCTTGCGAGCAGCCAGCCATCTCTCTGCTGCAGTGCTGCCTGCACCAGGAAGGGAGGGGGACAGTCTGCACCAGGAGGGTCGGGGACGGGGGGCAGCAGGAGGCGCTGTGTGGGCAGAGGTGAGCATGGTGCTGGAGCAGCGCCAGGGCCACACAGCGACTGTCAGAGGGAGCATGAGCCCTGGTGTCCTCGTGGTTACGCATTGGGCTGCTCACCACAAGGTCAGCAGTTCAAAACCACCGGCCGTCCTGGGAAGCTGTACTCTCAGAAGCCCCTGAGGGCAGGCCCATCCTGGCTGATGGGGTCGCCATGAGTCATCGTCAACTCTGTGGCAGTGAGTCTGAGTGGGGAGCATGGGAAAGATTTTTCTTTATTTTCATGACCCACTCTTCAGAGCGCCATCAAACGGAAACTGCAGGGTCCAGGGCTGGGGGCTCATTCCCCCTGAGGCTCACCCTGGGCCACCTCTACCCCAGCAAGACCTTCCAGAAGGGAGCAGCTCTTCTTCCCTTTGTTCTCTGTCTCGCTGTCCCCACCCCTTGCCCTTCGGCCTTCTTTAGCTGGTGATCTGACTGGCTTTGTTCCCTGGGGCTCATGACTCCACCAAGGCTTTTTCTACCTGTCTGACCTGCCCCTCCCTTCTTCCTTCCTCCCTCCCTCCCTCTCTCTCTCTAACCTGCAGGCTGCACTGCCTTCCTTCCTCAGCGGCCACCTGTGCCAGTCACAACCTCTCACACCAACCTCGTTGGAACCCTGGGGGCCCAGTGGAGAGTGATGGGAGGGTAGCCAGCTGGCCAGTCATGGTCCTGAGGATGGGACTTTTGCAGAGTGTGGGGACCATGTCCCGTCACCGCCCCCCAACTTCCCATTAGCAGCCAGGAGAGCACCCACCCCAGCTTCCTCTCTCCCCCGAGTCTTGGTCTCAAACCCAGCAAACTTGTCCTCCTCTTCCTCCTCCTCTGGCTCCCTACTCTGGCCCTGCTGGCTATCAGCCTCTCAGGCCAGCTGGCCGGCGGCCCCTAGAGGACATCCGAAAAGCTGGCTTGCCAGCTAGCATCACCCAGCTGGGGCGCCCCGCAGGCCCTCAGCCAGCCCAGCCATCTGCCAGGGTGTGCTCCACTCAAAGGCAACCTTGTACAGACCCAGCTCTGACACGGAGGGGCTCCCAAGAGCCTACAGGGGAGTGTGGCCCTGAGCCTGGGTCACTGTCGCCATTTCTCACTCCCTGACCTGGGGCTCGGTCCACTCCAGTTTCAGTCCTGGGGGGCCAGGGGCCAGGGCCCATCTGCAGGTGGGAGACACACCTCCCTTGCACAGGAAGAGCAGGACAGTGAGGAGGGGCCGTGGTCCAGCTTGTCCCCCGCCACCACCCTGCCCCCTCCTCACAGCCCCCGGTGTGCTTGCCTCCACACGTTGACATCTAATGGCGTGGCTGCTCTGTGTTCCAGGGTCAAGTATGAGGCCCCACAAGCCACAGACGGCCTGGCTGGAGCCCTGGATGCCCGGCAGCAGAGCACGGGAGCGGTAAGCAGAGGGCCCGGGCACCCTGGGCCTGTCCAGACAGGTGGGGCAACATGTGCTGGGTTCCAGGCAGGGGTGGAGCAGTAATAGAGGCCCCGGCCGCCCTGAGGTCCATTCAGCGTGGATGAGGTACTTACCCCTTCCCGGCGCTGGCTCAACACACAGCCATTGGAAGAGCAGTTCTCAGATTGGTCTGACAACGAGACAAACAGGACTCTGCTGTCTGAGAGCTGAGGGCACTGGGTTGGCGAGGGTCCGTCATCTGCCCAAGGCCGTGCAGCAGACCGGGTGGAACAGGGGTTCCAAACTGAGGCGGAGGAGGCCAGGCCACGGGGTAGCCTCCCCACTGTGTCCTTGGGCAGGTTGGGCACCTTCTTGCCGGTGGGCGTGATACTCGTATCCATGGTACCTTCCCACAGCTACTCTGATGGGGTATGACATGCTGGGCACAGGCTTCAGGCCAGTCACGGCCTCGAGCGGATGGGCCCTTTGTTTTATGCGAAGGTGGGCATTCCGGGAAGCTTTCCTGAGCGACAGCCCCACGCAGGCGCTGGGCAGCCACTGTGCACTGTGTGGACAACCCCACCCCTGGACAAGAGCTCTGAGCACACTGCCTGTCCCCCTTTGGCACTGGTTTCTGGGTGCCCCCAGACCAGGCAGGGCTTCTGCTCCATAGGGAAACGGGCCTCGGTCTGAGGAGAGGAGTAAAGAGGTGAATGAGGAGGTGGGCGGCAGCTCGCGGGCATCAGAGACCCGGCAGGCTGAGGGCCTCAGGGTGGCAGTGAGGACTGTGGACGGCCCTGGAACCTCCAGCTGAGCCTCTGTTTGCAAGGATCCAGGACAGAAGCAGGGGAGCCAGTTAGGCCGCAGAGTAAAGCCTACCCATGCCCCACCCTCAGCCCCCAGCTTCTGTGTGACTGGTCCCAGCCCTCCAGGAGGACATGGCCCTGTGGCGGCAGGTGCTCTTCCTTCGCGGCAGGTGGCCTGCCCGCGCCCGCCCACAGACACAGGTGCAACCAGGCCCAGGGGTGGTTTCTTTGGGCAGGTTCGTTAACAGGCACGTATGGTGGGCCCGGCCCTGGGTCGAGCCCTCATGAAACCCAGCAGTGTGGGGGCAACACCGAGCCTCAGAGGCTAAATCATCCCTCACTCACCTGAAAAGCGGGAGGAACAAAGGCATGTGTGTGGGGCCGGTGGGGGACAGGGACGGGGTGGGGGGGGTGGAGGGAGGAATCCAAGCTCTGGGAGAGCCAGCACTCGCTCAGCCTGCCCAAAGCATCGCTCACGTGGCCTCTTGTGGGCAGAGGCTGTCCCTCAAGGCAGCCGTGCCAGCCTGCTGGCCCCTTCCTTGCACCGTGAGAGCCCAGACAGGTGTGTCACTCGCTCTGGGCACTCAGCCGCTCAGGACCACGAGTAGGACTAAAACCCAAGTCTCCGGGTTCCCAACCCAAAGCTGTCCCTCTGGACTCCCTGACAGTGAGTCTGCAGGAAGGGGCTCTGCCCACAGGAAGTTGGGACCCAGTCACTCGTCCCTTGCCCCCCTCTGTGCCTTTCCCAACACCCTTTCAGGGCCCCCCTGGTGCTCAGATCTGGCTGTGTGGGAAGGTTTTTACCCACCGTGCCACCAGAACTTGATGCCAAGCTCCCATTCAGAGCTCTCAAGTCCCTGAATTACTGTGGATCCGCCCCCATGCTCCGCCAGTGAGACAGACACCCTTCACCTGCCACCACACCTTTCATACTGCATGTCCACATGCCACGCCGCATACACACGCCGCACGTCCAACCACAGCTCTGCCGTACTGCACCTGCATCACATACACACCTCACCACATTGGATACATAGGGTGCATGTGCACACCTCACCACAATACACATACACCGCCATGCATGCACACAGCACACAGCTCTCCACACCAATCACACTACCCGCAGAACATCACACACACCACACTACACACCACACTCGCACACCCTGCTCCTTAACCACACATACCACATACACATACAACACCAGGCACACAGACACCATGGCACCCTTAGACCCCCCAGCCATGCTAGCCCGGCCCCGCCCCTGCAGCACGCCCCTCTCTCACCCAGATGGAAGGCAGCAGTGAGAAGAACCTCGGTGACTGGATGGTGAGACTGGCATGGGGAGGGGCCAGGAGAGCTGGTGCTGCTACCTGGGCAAAACGGGGCCAAGGAGGTGCTCTCTGAGGGCGTGGGAGCCACGGCTGAGCGGAGGAGGAAGGGCGCCCTGGGTGCCAGGCGGCGAGGGCTCTTGTTGCGCTCCATGGCTTAGCCAGTTCCCAGGTCGGCCCAGTGGGTCCCAGCCTGTTAGCACCCACCGTGGTCTCCCTCTTTGCATTCGCTCCTCCTCGACTCCCCAGGGCCTAGCAAGTGCTCCTGACCCCCAGGAGCACCTCTGCTTGCGGATTGAGCAGGAGAGAGGGGCTGCTGCTGGCTGGGAAGTGGGCTCTGCCTTTCCTCTGGGTGCGGGCTCCTGGGGCTGCTGGCGGAGCTTGGGGTTGGACTGACTGGGGCAGAGGTGGCCTCCCTCCTCTCGGCAAACTGGAGCAGTGGCTCGCAGGGCCCTGAGCATTTCCCCGAGGCCTCCCCACTGAAGCCAGGACAGTGGGGGCTGCTCCACCTTCCTCCGACTGAAGGAGGAAATGGCATCCGGGGACGACCTTGCACCCCCGGGGTGGGGGGGGGGCTGAGGCAGACCGGAACCTTCTAGTCTCGCCCTGCTGGCAGTGGGTGTGCCCACAGCAAAAGTGACCAGAGTGGGCAGGGAGCAGATGGAAGGAAAGTCCTGTCCTGGGCCTAGACCAGAGTCACACGCCAGTGGGGCTGTCACCCACTGAGCCCCCTGGCCCTTGACCTCGTTCCCAGCCTGCACAGCAGGCAGGATGGTGGGGGCAGGCAGCCGGGCAGCAGCATCTGCATTTCCGTGCAGCCAGGCCAGGAGTGTGTAACCCTAACCCTAAGCCGAGAGGGACAGACTGCCCACTGAGTTCAGAGAGAGGGGCTGGTAGAGGCCGCCTGCCCTGTCCCCCCACACACCCCCTCCCTGCCTTCCAGATCCCCGTCACCCAGGCCTGCCTCATGGAGGACATCGAGCAGTGGCTGTCCACAGACGTGGTGAGTCGGGCGCGCCCTGGGACCAGGGCCATGGGCAGTGGGGGGCACAAGTGGGCGGCTAGTGAGGAAGGGAGAGGGCTCACCTGACCTTCAGCAGCCGACGGGGCCCACCTCTCCCCTGGACACTTCTTGTTCCCAAAAAACTCAAGGCCATCAAGTCAGTTCTGACCCAGGCGGTGCAGTAGAGGAGGGCAAACTGCCCGTGTGAGATGGGAATGCTGCCCCGCGTGTCACCGGCTAACCACCTCTCCTCTGCCTCCCTCCCAGGGGAACAATGACGCTGCTGCCCCCGCCGCCGCTGCCACTGCCGAGGAGGGGAAGGGCGTCACCAGTGAAGGTAGTAGTCCCCAGGCGGCACTGTCCCCCAGGAGCCCGCCATGGCCCACACCCACCCACTCTCTCTCTCCCCTAGAATTCGATAAGTTCCTAGAAGAACGGGCCAAGGCTGCCGAGCGGTTGCCCAGCCTCTCCAGCCCCTCAGCGGAGCATCCCCCGGGGCCCCCTCCAGGCTCCGCCCCTCGGAAAAAGACCCAGAAGAAAGATGACGACATGCTGTTTGCCTTATGAGTGGGGCTGCTCCCACCCCGCTGGGGCCTCCCTCCTCTCCTGGGTGTTTAGGCTGCTTCGGGGGCCTGTCCCCTCTTCTCTCTTCGCTGGAGCTGTCCCGGCTGCCTGGGTGGTGGAGGGAGGGAGCTGGTGAGTCGGAGAGCAAGTCAGTTCTCCCCGGGCCCCCCTGCCTCCTCTCTATCCATCAACCCCCACTACAATTGGACAGGCTGGCTTCTGGGGTGCCGTTCTGTGACTTCCCGTCCTGGGAAAGCCCTCCAGGACCCCCCCAGCTGGGCCTGAATCACTCAGCCCTCTCCCAGCCCTGCCTTGAGGGCCCAGAGGCTCCAACTGGCTGCTAAGGGCAGGTGTGCCCCCTCAGAGCTGCAGGCTGGTCAGGTACGAGACCAGCCCAGGCTCCAGGCTGCCTGGGGTGTCACAGCCTGTACAGTCTCTACTGCCTTTTCGTCTTTTCTCTGCTCCCCCAGGACAGCCCCACACATACCCCATCCTGGCCCCGCGTGCTCTGGTCCCCTTGTCCTGGGAGAGGTGCCTTGTGTCGCCTCAATTAAAGGTAGAAAACTGGCCTGCCGCAGCACTGTTGTTCAGTCTCCCCGGAGAAGGGGCTGCTCGTCTCGACTGGGCAGGGACTCCTTCGGGCTGGGCTGGTGGCTGGCTGAAGGTGGGTGTCCCAGGAGGTGGGTGTCCACAGGTAGAATGGTGCCAGATGGCCAGCAGCACCTGCTCAGGGGCAGCCCACCATCACCTTTCCACCCAGCTCAGCCACGCAGCCCAGCCAGCAGGTGGTCTTGCTGGGTGGTGGCCCTGCAAGGTGACAACAGGTCCCTCAGAAAGGGGCCCACGGGGACATGTTTGCCTGCTGGGTAGTCTGCAGGGCAGGCACTGTACACCCATGGCATTGTCCTGTTGGTAAGAATGCCAGGACTTGACTCGGTGGGTCCAGCAGGTTACTGTGCAGGCACATTCTCCTGCACAAAGACCCCATCTCAGAGAGAACTTCAGAGAACACTTAAGAAGTCTTCCACAGCCGCGGGAGGGAGGGAGGGAGGGAGGGAGGGTGTTAGCACGAGGTCGTTGTGGTCTATGGTTTGCTGAGAAATAACGTCACAGTAACGGGGCAGGGGTAGGGGAGCTGCAGGGGGGGGGGACTGGAACCGCGAATGGGACACAGACACTCCTAGAAGAGCCTACAAGGTTGGTCCAGGGCCCCTGACCCAGGCAGGCAGAGCCGGGCTGGGCACTGGAAGGCCCCCGTAAATGGTCTCCATCAAAGACTGCCAGACAAGCCCCTAAGGGAGGCAACCCCTCCCCCTGCTGCCTGGGGGTGGGTGGAGGGAATCCCCATTACAAGACACTCTGGTCCTGCCGCCTCCTGGGTGACAGAAGGACTGGCATGGAGGTAGGTGTCGTGTACACGAGACTGCAGGTGGATTTGGGGCTTTCACTGTCATCCATAACCTGCGGACTGGGTGCCCGCTCTGAGCCCCTGCATCGAGGTGGCCCAGCTGCTTTTCCAGGTGTGCTGAGAGGCCCCTCCTTCACATCCAGCCAACCAGCTGCCAGCGACCCTTTTGCAGGACCATCAACCCCATCAGCCCGCCTGGTGTCTGCAGCAGCAAGCTGGCTTCCGGACTTGGTTCCAAGAGATGTCAGCTCCTAACCAGATATTGTGGCCCATCTCATCTCCTGAAATGTGCCTTTTCCACCAGGTGTGGAGCCACATCTGACCTCTGGCTCCACAAGGTGGGAGGAACACCCAACTCCACACAAGCCCAAGGCTGATGGACAGAAAGAAGGCAGCAGCGGTCAAGCCCGCCCCCAGGCCCCAGCTTCCATGACCCTGTCATGGCACCGACCATGCATCCACGGCACTCTGCTTCTCTCTGGGTCAATCACTCATTGCAGCGGCCGCACGGCGCTCACAGGGTGGTTAGGGAAGCCAACCAGTCACAAAGGGTTAAGGCTGCAGCTCTTGTCTGCAGGCCACGTCTCCCTGGTCCTCAGCCTCCCAGCTGCGTGCCCCCTTCATCCTCAGTGCTGCCTCTGCCGCTCGACACACCACTCTCCCTGTGGCTCGTGACTCCGAATCACGGGATTCGCTGCCTCCTCCTGTGATGGGCCCTTCTGTGCACCATCAACAGCATGGCAAAGCTGGCCATGTGGCACCTCGCTTGGTGGGCCACACCACCCTGTGTACCTGGTCCCACCCAGCCACCGGGGGGAGTTACAGAGGCATGGGTAAAAGCTGTTCGCAGGCAGAGTGTGGGTCGGTGAGAACACCATGAAAATGGTAACCCCCAAACCAAACTCCCTGCCATCGAGTCAGTGCGGACTCCAGCCACTCCCCAGTGTGTTTCCAAGGCTGTAGCCAGTGACGAGAGTAAAAAACTCAGTCTGTCCTCCAAGGATCTGCTGGTGGTTTTGAACTGCCGACTATGCATATTGCAGCCCAACCAAAGTGTGATAGATGGTTTCATTTCCTGCTTTGGCTTATGGACACACGCACGCACACACAGGTGTGAGAAGACGGCTCACCTAGACATGGGGGACAAGGAGTGGTCATTGGTCCCAAAGCATGGGGTGAGATGATATGTCTCCCAGATAGTCTCTGGGGGTGGAGGGTACATTTGTCCCAGAACCTGCCCTGGGACCCTGGGAGGCCTATGCCCACCCCTTACCCACAGCTGTGAGCTGCTGCTGTGGACTGTACCCTGGCCTGGTCCCCTCCACACTTCCCAGCATCCCTGTGGGGTCCCTGGCTCTGGCCACTTAGAGGTGAGGAGGGCCCTAGTCACAGGGCAAGCTGTGGAAGAATGAGGGCCTAAACCTCTCTGCTCACCGTTGTCCACTCCCCCTGGGCTGCCAGTCTCGACTGCACCCCCTCCCCTCCCAGAGTGGTGACATTACCAGGATCAGCTAAGGACCGCCCCTGGGCACGGAGGGCTCCGGGTTCCCTGTGGACCCTGAACACTTTACAGTCTTCAGCATTCACTGAGCACCAACTGCACGCCTAGGGTGGGTCAGGAGCCAGGGTACCAAGGTGGAGGTGGCCGGGCATCCCTGGTGCAGTGCCTGCTAGGGAGGGAGCAGGAAGGACAGATATCAAGTGTGGTCGTGGTTGGGGTCAGGGAGGGCCTGTCAGAGGCTGGGGAGGAAGACAGCCAGGCCCCAGGTGGGGCCGGGGGGTGGGGGGGCAGTGGACAAACCTGCCCGTGGGTAGGCATGATCGTGCTGGGTCACTACAGTGGCCTTGTAAATGGACCAGTTCCTGGGAGCCTTCACCGTGCGCCACCACAGGATGGAGGTGTCTGCAGTCGCCCAGCCGCATCAGAAGGGGGTATGGGGCCAGGGCTCCACTGGGAGGGAGCCTGGGCATGGTGTCTGGCAGGGGCTGGTCTTGAGGCTCTCCTGGAGCTCCTGGACTGGCCTCCAGGACCCCACCCTGGCCTCCGCTGCTCCGTGCCTCCATTGCCTTGCTTGGAGCATGGGGATAAGACAGCCCCCAGATTGTGAGGCAAGACTAGTAGCTGAGCGCCTATCCCGTAGGTAGAAAGAGAATGCTCCCAGTGTGTTGTGCGGTTGGCCCTATCTTTGCGCCCACCCCCCTTTCCAGACCAGCTCTCTGAGCTCATGTCAGGGACCCCAGCCCAGCACCCCTGCAGTTCTCAGTGGTCTCTGCCTCCAGGGTCACGTCCTCCCTGCTCCCCCCCCCCCAGACTCCCCATCTGGCACTTAGCACAGTGCCCCTCTCAGCCTGCCTGGGGGCTGCTGGCAGGGTCCTCTGGGGTAGTCGGAGTCGCAAGGCTCAGGGTCAATGCCCCGTGACGCCCACCGGGTGGCAGCAGTGCTGCATGTGCCGGGCCTGCAGGGGCCTGTGGGTGCGGTGCTGCCAGCTCCTGGCCCTCTCCGGTGCCCCCAGGTGACACGCGTGCGCGCGCGCGCGCACACACACACACACACACACACACACGTGCGTGTGCGCACACGCGCTTGCTTCGTGAAGGCGGGGAGGCTGGGTGACGGGTCTGCAGGACCTCACACAGGGTGGTGGGAAGATGCCCAGAGCAGACAGTGCTGCCCAGCAAATGAAGAGGCCCTGACACTCCGCCTGCTGAGCCCTGAAGCTGCCTGAGCCTTGGTCACAGCCACAGGTAGCGTCATAGGACACACTTGTTTACACACCTGGCTCGTACCAGGGCTCCATGGGCCTCGTGCCTCTGCTGCGCACAGCAGGGCTCAGCAAAGGATGTGCCCATGCTAACAAGGGACTCGGAGACAAGACGCCGGCCAGTGTGCCACCTGCTTCTCGGACTAACTTCCCCGCTGGGACAGAGGCAATCCCACACAGGAAATGGAGGTGGAAACCGCCGACCCACCACCACCAATGCCTCCCCACTACCTGTCCAGTAGCTGCAGGAGAGCCTCCCCCTCCACACAATGCCACCGAGGGTGGAGGGGATGGCACAGCACCAGACTGCCTGCCTTCCTCTGTACGTGGGGTCGGTGGCTGTGTCGGAACCAACCTGACAGCACCTAACATCAACGTGAGCCCGTTCTGAGAGCAAAACAAGGAAAGGACGTGAAATCATGCTTCTAGAGAACCATCAACGGTCCCGGAACACAGTGGCCTCTTCATTCAGCTGCTCACAAGAAGGCTGGTGCTTCCAGTCCTCCCAGAGGTAGCATGGAAGAAAGCCCTGGCCATCGAGAGCAGTCCCTGAAAACCCCGTGGAGAACAGTCTGCTCTGACAACATCAACTGGCATTAGGACGCCTTAGCTTACCATCATGAGAGCCAGCTTGTGGCCCCATCAGACCCCGGGGGCAAGCGGCCAAGGCCCTGCTGGATCAGAGGTTGAAGGCTGAGTCCAGCAGGTGGAGGGAACACAGGAGTCCCTGGAGGGGAGCAAATTATTCATTCATAACTCATTCATTCGGCAAATCTTCATGATCTCTTTGCCAGCACATTCCCCAGGTGCTGAGAATCTGACAGCCGAAAACGGGTGGTCGCTGGCTGGCTGGAACGCCTAGGGTAGCGGGGGAGGCAGAGACAAGGAAGTCCAGTAGTGGGCAGAGAGTGCTGTGGATGAGGAAGGGGACGGGGGGGAGGGGCTGCTGCTGTGTGCCATCCCGTCGTCCGAAGCGTAGCCACCCCGTGGGACAGCCCCCGAGGATTTCTTGGACTGACCTCTTTACAGCATCGGACCACCCAGCGTTCCTCCCGTGGAGTTGGGCTGGGTTCCAGTAGCCAGCCTTGCAGCTGAGCACACAACCCAATGACCAGCAGTGCTTTTTACCAGGAGGGCTGTAGTCATCTGAAATTAATTCATGAACTAAGCACCATCGTCAGCTTCCTGTTTCAAACAGCTGCGAGCACCAGACAACCGGCCTTCTTCCTTCAACTTGCTGCTTTGTACTGAGAACTGTGACCATCCAACCCCTACTGTGGAAACTGCTCGGGCCGTGCGACTGATTACACAGAGCAGGACTTCTGACCAGCGTCTTGCCATTGTTGGCCTCTCCCATGCTGCCCGTCCTCCGGGCACGACTGAACGAGACACCGCCACCGGGCTCCTCTGGGCCCGCGCTGCCATCTGTAGGGTTTTCCCTCAGGACTCGGTCTCTGGGCTTCTCTCCCTGGTGTGTCTGAGTCTGGAAGGGAAGCCTCTGCCTCGCAGCAACACGTCCCCACTGACAGTGCTGGCTCCAGGTGGTAGTTACATAATCTGGTGTCCATCAGGTGCAGATTGATGACCTCATTTGGAGGTGCTAAGGGGATAAATAGCTCGCTGAAGGCCAGATACACTCTGTTGAGAAGCCACCTGGAGATGCACGGATGCAGCCAGAGCCTGGAGCTGGAGCAGTCACATGGAGACCCACGCCAGTGCTGAGATGCTTCCACCACCATTAGATCCACAGACTTTCCACCCAGTGGCCTGTGATCTTCCTGCACTCAGTGTCATTGCATGTGTTGCGTGAGTCTGAAGAGGAATTTACAGACTGGTTATAGGACATATGGGCTAATAGTGGACTTAAGGACTTGATCTGACCTGGGCTGGGATGTTTTCTTAATATTCAATTGCTCTTTTATATAAAGCTCTTTCTTATACACATATGGGTGTCTATAAATTTGTTTCTCTAGTCTACCCGGACTAACACACTGCACACGAGGTACACTGAGTGGGAATCGAACTCGGGTCTCCCATGTGGAAACCAAGTTAGGACCCAGGGGATGGCGCCCCATGGGTCTGATTAATCAAGGGAGGGGGTGCATTTCAATTTCCTCACCTCCTGCCATTGATGCTGAGCTTCATCCATTTCACGAGACAGAGGGCCTACATTCATCTCAAAATTCCGTGTGCTGCCCCTGTCACCACGACACGCATCAATGGGAGGCGAATGTAAATGTGTCTCAATCACTGTAACCCGGTTTCATTCACGAAAGTAGAGAGGCCCTCAGCAGGAAATAGAAACATCGTCAGAAAATTCTTAGAAAGTAAACATCACATGTAAAGACAGACAATGCAGCCGGGCTTGCCACGCCGACTGACCACGTAACCCGTGGAATACAGCAAAGCCAACACCTCAGATGTGCTAGAATGGGACAGATTGCAAAGTTTATATAAACACATACTATCACATCATTTCATGTACAAGTTAACAGTGTATAATGATGTTGATTTCAATTAAAAAGTTGTGTTTTAAAGAAAATGCACGGTTTCGTTCACGTGTCAGTTTAATGTGTGTCCATAGAGATCAATAGAGAAGAAACGTCCACAAATCTTGGGTTCGGGAAGTGGCCGATGTCAGGGAAGACTGTCAACCCCACAGTCTTCAGCCAACAAGGAACCGGGGACGGAGTCAAGAACTAGCGGACACAGGGCTTGCGTGATGTCTTCGGCAAACACGTGCCCTTTCTTGTCTTCTGAAGCTTGGGCACCTCATTCTGCAAGAGTAATGAAGCCTCATTCTGGCTACAGTGGGTACAGATTGGATCTCTCTCTCAAGCGTTGGTCAGTAAGCACGTGGGATTACCCACCAGTAACATCGCGTCATACGAGATCAGGTGCTGCCCAGCTCTCACCCTGGAGACCCACTGGGTACGGTCCAAGTCGGGGGTTTATCCCAACTCGCCAGTTACCCAGAGGAATGAGACCGTGTCGGGGTGTCCACAGCACCCTTCACAGCCAGAGGACAGGGTGGCTTGGAAATAAAGAGCAACACCCCCCCCCCCAACATGGAACCAAAGGCAAGGAGAAGGAGGCTAGACGCACGGACACACCACCCCCGGCCAGGCTGGGGAGAAACGCTCGCCAGCGTCCCTGACAAAGACGCTGTGTGTGGCTGCATCCAGTCAGCTCTGAGTCACAGCGACCCGCTCCTGCATCCGCACGGCCATCGCTGGCCGCGGCCCCGTGTCCGTCCTCCTGGACGTCTTCCTCTTTCCCCCCAGGCATGATGCCCTTCTCCTGGGAGGGGGCTCTCCTGATCTCACGTCCAAAGTACCCGAGACAAAGGTCTCGTCCTGCTGGTAAGGAGCCCTCTGGCTGTGCTTCTTCCCAGACAGATTGGTTTGTCCTTCCGGCGGTCCGTCCATGCAAAGCCACTGCCCTGGAGTTGACAGAGCCCGTGACCCCAAGGACAGAGTAGCACTGCCCCTTTGGGTTGCCCAGACTGCTGAGCTTTTATTTATTTTTTAATCATTTTATTGGGGGGCTCATACAGCTCTTATCACAGTCCATCCATCCATCCACCCATCCATCTATTGTGTGTCCATTTTTTTAATAAAAATGTGCTTTTATTTTAAATGGCTAGATTACAACATGTTAAACTTTGAATATTAGTGAAACAGATGGACAATTTAAAATGATCTTATGACCTATTTTCTAAGGAAACTAAGTTTCTCATTTACTTACAGAAACTATGCAAATAGGGAGAGATGGTAATTCAAAACTGATAGGATGAGATGGCAAATGGCTTATAATTTCCTCATAAAATGGTTTTCTTTTTTTTTTCATCATTTTACTGGGAACTCATACAACTCATCACAATCCATATATACATCTATTTTGTGTCAAGCACATTTGTACATTTGTTGCCATCATCATTCTCAAACATTTGCTTTCTGATTGAGCCCCTGGTATCTGCTCCTCATTTTTTCCTCCCCCTCCCTCATGACCCCTTAATAATTTATAAATTATTATTATTTTATCATATCTTATGCTGTCGGGCATCTCCCTTCACCCACTTTTCTGCTGTCCCTCCCCCAGGAAGCAGGTTATATGTAGATCCCTGTAATCAGTTCCCCCTTTCTACCCCAGCCTCCCTCCACCCTCCCGGTATGGCCACTCTCACCACTGCTCCTGAAGGGATCATCCACCCTGGATTCCCTGTGTTTCTAGTTTCTATCTGTACCAGTGTACATCCTCTGGTCTAGCTGGATTTGTAAGGTAGAATTGGGATCATGATGGGGAGGGGAGGAAACATTAAAGAGCTTGAGGAAAGTTGTATGTTTCATCGTTGCTATATTGCACCCTGACTGGCTCATCTCCTCCCCGCACCCCTTCAGTAAGGGATGTCCAGCTGCCTACAGATGGGCTTTGGGTCCGGAATCTGCACTCCCCCTCATTCACAATATGATCTTTTGTTCTTTGATACCTGATCCCTTGGACACCTCGTGATCATACAGGCTGGTGTGCTTCTCCCATGAAGACTGCTGATCTTTAAGGAGAACAGACAGAATCCTCTTTCTCCCCTGGGAAGCTGGAAATATTGAACGTTTAGGGATCAGCCCAACTCATAAGACCTATACCATCAGGGCTCAATTTCCAGGTATAGAAACGGTTAAATGGAGCCTAATTTGCTATGCACATTTTCTCCAAGATCACAATAAACTATTAAAGAAAAGAAGACTTGAGTTCTGACCCTTGTTCTGCCACACATGTGCAGTGTGGACTTGGGCGAGTCTCCGCACCTCTCTGGGCTGAGAAAGGATCCCCTCTTCCTGAGCTGCCACCTCCCCAGCTGGTCCCCAGGGGTCCTGCCCTGGCAGCCAGCCCCGCCCCCCCTCGGGGTGCCTGGGAAGTTTTGCTAGGTTTCTGGAGTCGGGACTACCTTGGTTCTGTGTGATCAAGTGGGTTCTTCTGAAGGACAGGGCAAGTTTCAGGTTTTACTGTCTCAAAGGGGCTCTCAACCGGGCCCAGACAGCCACGTGGAAAAGAGCACCCACACGTGTGGATCTTAGGGGGATCCCAGAAGGCCAGAAACCCAGGCACCTTAGAGGCTGAGAGCATGCGGCCCAGAGGCTGTGCGCCCCTAGTAGGTCCAGAGCAGAGGCATGCACACTCTTGGGGAGGGAGACCCTGCCCCCCTACCTGCCTCTGACCAGGAGCAGGATAAGAGCGGCCCATAGTCGGCTCCCTGCCTTTATTCTACCCCACCCCCTGACTGGGGGAAGGCATGGGTGATGGCATGAGCTTGGGCCTAATTTGGCCCGCCCAGGTGTATCTCCTACCTGGCTGGGGGTTGGCGGGGAGGGGGGCTTGAGTGTGCTCAGTTTGGGGTTTTCATAGGTGTCTGATGGTTGCCTGACTTCTTTCCAACCTCCTCTATGGGGGCCTGTGCAGGCCTGGGAGGGACCACACCCTGTCCCTAAACTAGCTCCCTAACAGCTTCTGCAGCTCCACCCCCACCCCTGCTTAGCGCCATCTTCCCATCTGCATGCATGCATACTGGGACACACAGTAGCTTTCAAACCCCCAAAGCAGCCTGGGACCTCACTCCAGCACCTTGCTGCCCAGCTGCGGGACCTGGGGCAGTCAGTTGGCCTCTCTGGGCCTCATCACCCTCCCCTGTAAAATAAAGATTTATTTCGCTGTCAAGAGCTGTCACATGGCTCTCATGAGGGTAGGGTTAGCACCTCCGTGAATGCAGTCCCCTTGCCACCCCCTTGGCCCTAAGCTTCCTATTTCCCAGTCTGGCTTGGGCACCCTGCCTGGGGGTGGGGGTGTGGATGTTCCTCTACAGGAGTTTCACTTCTCCTGCCCTGAGGCCGCCCAATACCCGATGCAGGCACCCATCAGGGTAAGGAGGAGGTCACCGGGCTTTGGGACGCTGTTTGAAACCCAGCGGTAACCTGCCCGTCCCACCCTTGTTCCAGGGAACCTGCCTGCGAGGGAGGAAGTGGGGACCAGAGGCGGAGGCCTGGGAAGTCCCTCTGGGGAAACTGCCCAGCACTCTGTCTCGCTCTGGGGTCACAGCCGTTCTGGGACTCCCATAGGGTGCCAACCTTCAAGGGACCAGCTAGGCCTGGGGTCATCAACTTCTCAGTGTGTCGAACTGGGTGGCTGGTGCTGTCTGGTAATGGAAGCTACCCTAGCAGCGTCTCAAATGCCAGCCCGCTTGCCCCACGGGGGGCAGGTTTGAGGCTAAGGCGGAGTAGGAAGAAAGGTCTGGTGACCTGCCTCCAGACCTAGCCGATGAAAACCATGCGGATCACAGCACAGTGTTGTACGGAGACAGCGCAGGAAGACGCTGAGCCCCCAGGGCTGGATGACACTCAAAATGTGACTGGGGACCGCCTGCTTCCTGACAGTGCTGCAGGAGGCTCGAAGCTTTGGGGACCTTGATGTCCCGCTCCAGGTGAGACAGGACAGGAGCCACAACGGCCCCGCCCCCACCCACAGTCTAAGGTGAGGATGGAGCAGGGCCATCCGTGGGTCTCACTGTCCCACGTGACGTCGATGTGAGCTGACTGACCCCTGACCACCAGCAACCCCAACACCCCTTCACCCCAAACAAAAAATCTCCGCAGCCAGGCTTCCGCTGAGGACCCTGCATTTGTCACTGTTGGTTTGCCATGGCTGTTCCTGCGCTTTACCTCCCGGGCCGTGTGGTGAGCATTGCCTGGGGTAGTTCCTGCTGTCCCCTTTCATGAGCGGTCAGCAGACTGGCACCGATCCTCCTCCAACCCAATGGGCTCCAATGGCCAAGAGAGGCTATTCAGGAGGGGCTGAAGAGCCCCATCCAGACCCACTGGGCCACCATCTGGGCCCTGACACCCAACCAGTCCAGAGGGCAGGGCTAAGGAGGGCCCTGCCCCGCCCACCATGGGCGGGACCCAGGTGTCCTAGTGTGGCCTGGGCCGTCACCTCGTGAGCACCACCACTGCCGGCCACCCTGACTTCTGCAGGGCCCCAGCATGACCGTGGCTTTGCTCCGCAGGCCTGGACCTGGACACTGCCAACCCGCAGGCATGTGTTCCTCATCTCTCCAGTGGGCCACTCATTCTACTCTGTTCTTCTGAGCCGCCCCCAGCCTCACCGTACTTGGAGATCTGGCCTTTAGACCCCAGCTTCTAGTGGGATGTACCCCTCTCCTCAACCCCTGCCAGGGCCTCCCACCGCAGCCCATCAGCTGAGAATCTCCCTGCCATGGGGCCGATGCCAACTGATGGCAAGGCTGCTGCCCCATGCGTAACCCATCCGCCACTGGGGTTCCTCCACTGAGGATCAAGCTTTCTCAAATATCGACTGCAGTGCCATCCGAGGACCCCAGGGGTCGCAGCAGTGCCCTCTCAGTCCTCCATCCCTGTGTCCCTGTCCTGTCCTCTCACCATTCACCCCCGTCCATACTATCACCAGTTGCTTCAGTGCAGACGCCCATGCACCTGCCCTTCATCCTTCATGGCGGATCTGAAGGGCCGGCTAACGGAGGCTAGAGGGGCTGAACACAGCCAGGGACACAGCGGCACCAGCTGAGTGAGTGGGTAGTCCTCTCTGGCCCCCTCCTCCCCACCATAGCCCGAGAAAGGGAGACCCAGCTGAAGCCAGTGGAGGAGAAGGAGGCAGACAGACAGACAGACACCATCTTCCCTCCAAGTCCCTCATGAGAGGGTAGGGTTTGGTGTTCTGTGGGATGTGAGATGAACTCCACCATAGCTGGGCTTTGCATGCCACCTGGGACGTCACAAGGGGTCACAAACGGCAGGCCTGCGTGGTCACAAAGGCGGAGATGGGAGACTATAGGCCCATGTCCTGTCCAGCATCCTGGCTGTGACTCTGGATGGGAGGCCGGGGGTGGGGGTGGGGGGAGCTGACCAACTCTGCAGATGGGAGTGGGGTGAATGTAGGCCACCGGGAAGAGGGGGGCCACAGCCAGTGGGTGAGAGGTGAAGAAGAGGGCTCGGGAGCCAGGAGAGACCCTCCCTCCACCCCAACTCCTGGACTAGAGGCAAAGGTGGCCCCCAAAGACTTAGAAGGTGACACCTTAAATTGGTCCCCTGATGTCACCCCTCACTGTGACCCAGAGCACTTGCATATAAGTCCAGAGTTGGGCTTTGTGGAAAGGGAGGAGGGTAAGTTTCAGGTCTGAGTCAGCAGCAGCCAGCACCAGGAAGTGGAGGGAGGAAGTGGGGTAATGATGATGGTTGAGGACTCTGAGGTCTTCAGGCTTGGACACTGGTCTGTCCCCTCTCCAAACGTCTTCCTCACGGGCAGCAGCATAAGGGCCAGTGTGGTCAGCCTGATAGCACCCACCTTCTGACAGACCCTCTCGAACATGCTTCAGCTGCCTACCTCCTGGCCCGGCATCGTGAGCCCTGGAAGCTGCCTCCTGCCTCACGCTCCCGTAACCCTGGGCTCTGGACCTCCAGCCTGTCTTTCCAGCTCCAGGGCCCCACAGCCGGGCTGTAGGTTCGGCCCTGATGCTCCCTTGGGCAACACACACACATCCCAGTGAACGCAGCCCTCCTTCAGGCTCACATGTCACTTCTCAGCCAGCGGTTCCCTACCCATCTCCCAGGTCAGTCCTCTGTCACAGGATTCACCTCTGTCACCGGATGAGCACAGGGCAATGGAATGACCGCAGGGCGGCTTAGAGCCAAGTCTTCTGCCAGTCTTCTACCAAGTGATTCACCAGCACTGGGTGGGTGGGCGTGGGGGGCTGTGCTGAGTCCCCGAGGAACAAACTGGAGGCCAAGGGCAGGAGAGCTGGTGGCGCTGTGGGGGAGCTGCTGAGCTGCTCAGACAAGGGAGGCAGTTCAAACCTACCAGCTGTGCCTTTGGAAGACTGCCGGTCTCTGATTCCCCTGTGAGCGCAGCCCTGGTGGCAGAGCGGTTACGCATTGCATGATCAGCAGTTCGAAACCACCGGCAGCTCCTCTGGAGAAAGACTGGGCTGTCTACTCCCGTGAACAGTTACCGTCTCAGAGACCCATGAGTCAGCGTGGACTTGAAGGCAGTGAGTCTGCTTTGGTTCAGGTACCTGTGAGTCAGAATTGACGCCATGCCTGACAATGGGTATGTCTCCAGGGGAGAGACTATTAAGAAGACAAACGAAAACCCCTCACCGCCACTGAATGAATGAATAGTGCAGGTTGCTAACCCTCAAGGACGTGCAGGGAGGAAGGAGGGCTCTTAGGCATTTCTGGAAGGAGGTAGCGTGGACAGGAGGAGTGAGAATGTACTCACTAGACAAGGAGGGACCAGACTGGCCTGATGGATCGGGGATGGCAATATTAGAGCGCTCATTTTAATACAGGTAAGCTGCAGCTCAGAGCATGTCCCCTGGGACACCAAGTCCCACACAGCCCAGTCTCCCACCCGAGTTAGCAACAGGTAAGGCATGTGTCTCACACACCTTGCCAAGACCTACAAGGAGTCCTACAACAAGGGTGTCACAGGCTGGCTCAATCTCCACCTCGTGATGGGACGGTCACCACCTCCTCCTGAAGTCCGCAGCACGGACCCAGAACTCACTGCCATCAATTCAATGCCGGCCCAGAGTGACCCTACAGGGAAGGGTATCCCTGAGCATAGAACCTCTGGAAAAAGAGAAGATGGGTGACCGGGTGGCTGCACCCATGGGCTCAAATGTAGGACAGGGCAGGAGTAGAGAGCGTTTTGTTTCTTGTAAAGGGGTCACTGGCAGCCAGAATGGACTCACAGTGCCAGTGACGTAGTGAGTTATAAATTGGGCTGCTAATCCCAAGGTCAGAAGTTCAAAACTGCCAGCCGCTCCTTGGGAGAATGAGGAGGCTTTCTACTCCTGTCAAGCTTTACAGTCTCAGAAACCCACAGGGTCGCCCTGAGTCAGATTGGACTCCGTGGCAGTGGTTTGTTTTCTTTATTATTTTTTTAATTAAAAGATCATTTTATTGAGGACTCTTACAACAATTGTATCAAGCATATTTGTACATATGTTGACAGCATTATTTTCTTAACATTTACTTTCTATTGAGTCCTTAGTATCAGCTCCTCTTTTCCCCCTCCCTCCCCACTATCCTCGTGACCCCTTGATAAATTATAAATTAATATTATTTTCATATCTTACACCGACCACTGTCCCCCTTCCTTCCCCCATGGTTTCTGTTGTTCGTCCCCCGCCCCCCCCAGGGTGGGGTATGTGACGATCCCTTTCTCTCAGTCCTTGTCGCATTTAAATGTCTGTGGGCCCTGTGTTCCTTGGAGACCTGTGTGTCCTGCTTCCCAGAACAAGGACCGGTGATGTGTCACTCACTCCTGGCTCTTCTTTGGGGGGATAGTAGGTCCCTCTCTCTCTGCCAGTTCCTCCCTCCCTTGATCTCTTGCAAGATAAAAGGGGATGAAGATCATACCCCAAGGAAAATCCCCTTCTGCCCAATCAGGGCTGTGACCTGATCAAAGGGATTGCCTCCACCCTGGTCCCCTGACAACAGATTGGTCGATCACAGCGTGGGGGTGAGTGCACCATTACACAGCTGCCAGGCCAGTGAGAACCATTGGCAGACACTTCGAGCCAGGACATTCGGGCACCACTGTAGGCAGTGCCTGACGGAGAAACGTGCCGATCCCGGTTATCCGGGAAGAACGCACCAAGAGCCTCTGCGGCAGCAGCAGTAACAGTCACTGGCGCGTGGAGCGCTTGTGCACTGAGAATAAAAAGGAAACGGCTGCTTTCGAGTCGACTACAACGCTGGGCGCAACAGCAGAGAGCCGTGGTCCAGAGGGGTTCCATGGCTGGTTTTTCACAAGTGAGTCGCCAGGCCTTTCTTTCTGGGCACGCCTCGGTAGACCCACACCACCCACTTTTCGGTCAGCCGCTGCTTTGTCTGCACAATCTAGGGACTCCTGGTCCTCAAACACGTCCACAATAAGCATGGCCTCTTCAGTCTTTTATTATTAAGCAATGACAATGAGCAAGCTATAAAGTGGATCGGTGGGGGGAGGTCAGATGCTCACAGGCATCCTCCCTGAGGGCCATCAGTTGCCAGACTGCAGTGGACCCACTCCCTGCTGTTAAGGACAGTGGACGCCTGGAGTCATTGATTTGGTTCCTGTAGGTAGAGTTTACGCCCTACTGATAATGGTTCCTATGGCGATCCAGAGAACAGGTCAAAGTTGAGCTGTCATCCTAAATCTAGGATCCACCTATCTTGTCACATGCATACCCCAATCCCTCCTCTTCCTATTGCGTGTACGTCCCTAGACCGCCCCCTCTCACTGCTGTGTAACATAGTGCAACCCCTTCCTGTGATGTATGCCTTTACATGTAATTAGTGGGCTTACCCTCCCTCCCGAAAAAAAAGGTATATAGGCCTGGGTTAGCAAGAGAGCTCTCTCACTGTTCTCTCCCCCTTCTCTCCTCAACTCCCTCTCCTCCCCTGTTTCCCTTTCCCCTTGTCCTCCTTCCTGTCCCGTCCCCCTCTCTCCACGTGGACCACCAAGCAGGGCCGAGGTGAGCAATGCTACCATGAAATGTGTCTGACTCCATTTTTGTAATGTCTCTTCTATTGCTCATGCTCTGGATGACTTTAATATAATATTTATATATCTCAACCGTATAATCATACTTATTGAACCCAGGATTAGTGGGAGGGGGGCTGGCTCCCCCCAAACTCATACCACGTGGACCCTTTGACGTGGATCATCTAATTTCACACCAGTGTCAAACTCACTGTCATGGAGTTGTTTGTGACTCATAGCGACCCGATGGGACCGCGTAGAGGCCTCTTTGGGTTTTGAAGGCTTTAAATCTTTACAGAAACAAGCCTTATATCCTCCCCCCAACACACACACACCACCATCACCCCCAAGAGAGATTAGTGGGTTTGAACCGCTGACCTTGCAGTTAGTTGGCAACTCAGGAAGTGTAGGAGGTGGGCTAGTATCTCCGTTGTAGGTATTTACCTTTGATCCCCATCAGCAAGTGCTTTCATTCATGTATCTATGTGTGTGACTGTTGACATATTCACATGCTGTCCAGTGCCACGGCTGACACGCACAAGCCCGTGTTAGAGATAAGCAAGCTGAGGCTCAGAGAGGTTAAGAGTCTTGCTGAGGTTACATGGGCCCCGGAGCCCAGTGGAGGGGTGTGCCTCATAGCGGTCTTCATAAGAAGGAAGACGCTCCTCTATTAATAATTCCAGCTTCCCCTTGTTTATTGAGCCACGTCCACCCAGCACAAAGGCGCCTTTCCTGCCCGCCTAAAGCAGTCGCAGGCCTGGTACTTTGGTCGGCGCTGCCGCTGCAGGCCTTGGCAGTTCATCCGATTTCTAAAAGGCCAGTGGTCCTGCCCCATACCTGCCCTGCCCTCCTCTGGCTGCAGGGCCTCTCAACCCGCCAGCAACACGTGGTGCCTCTTCTCTAACACGCGGATGGACACATTCTGTCAAACACGTTTCTCCAGACTCTCAGCAGCAGCAGCAGCAGATGGAGCCCTAGTGGCGTAGTGGTTACACCCTGGGCTCCTAACCCCTGGGTCTGCAGTTTGAGACCAGCTGCTCCGCGAGCCACAAGCCGTCACCGTCTTGGAAGCCCACAGGGCAGTTCTATGTCGTTCTCTGTCCTATATGGGGTCGCTATGAGTCACTGCTGATGGCAGTGAGTTGGGTTTGGGTTTGGCATCTTCAAAAGCAGCTCCACGTCACCTGCCTCCGGCTGCTCAGGCGGCCCTGGGGGTGGGGGTGTAAGTGTCCTTGTGTCACGTGTGGCAAACTCTCCACTTCATTTTGCAACTTTTGTCCCAGTTTCTTGTAAGGACCACCGCGATGGGCCGGCCTTCTGCTCAGAGCCCGACGGCGCCAGGTGCAAGAAACGCTGCCTTGAACCAATTCAGTGGACGGGGCAGGGAGGCCGCGCCGCTGGCGGAGAGCCACGGAAGGCAGAGTGCCTGGCGGAGGGGGGCACAGCCTGAGGGGGCAGATGTTCAGGCCCAGGAGAGCCACCAATGCGGAATGACCCAGTCTCGTCTGAGCCCCGGAGGGTCAGGGTTCACTCCCTGCTTTATTCTCTGGGTTAGCGCGAAGCTCGAAAACGCACCAGCACAGGAAATAAATGGTTTTACCTGAAAAGAGAAAAACCACAAGCCTGCATGTGCTGAAGACACTGAAGAGACTCACTGACGCCCCGCAGCAGCCAGGGGCCCATAGTTTGGGGTTCTGGAAGAATAGAAAGAGCAATACAAAAGCAGGCAAATGGTAATAGTCCTTGCCCCCTCGACGAAGGGTGAGGGACCCTGTGGGCATAGTGGGTGTTAACCATGAGGTCAGCAGTTCAAACCCACCAGCCGCTCCGCGGGAGAGCCCGGGCTTTCTACTCCTGTAAAGAGTGGCAGTCTCGGAGTTGGCATCGGCTTGGTGGCAGTGAGTAAGTCATTGGTGTGTTTTCCGTTGCAGCCTTGAGAGAGGTTGGAAGGTTTTTCAAAGTAAACCGGAAGACCTGGGCTGGCCCAAAAGGAGGGCTCAGGGGAGCCGGATATCTCAGGGAACTTCCTGTGCTCAACATATATGCTTAAAAGAACACGTAGCATCGAACTGTCTGCCACTCGTGGGGACTGGGCGGTGCTGTGTTCCACGGGGTTCTCCCTGTGCTGGCTGCTGAGCGGGTAGACACAGCCACACCGACTCAAACCTTCCAGAATGCCTGCCCTTCGACCCACTGACCACTCTCCAGAACGCATCATCAAAGGTGCAGGAAGTGCTTTCTGCTTGAGCAGGTCCTCTGTGCGGTTAGTTATGGAGCCAACGGAAGCCTGCTGCCTCTCGGGGACCCCGTGTCCGAGGAAGCCGTGGGAACTGAGCAAGAGCTTTGTAAACACAAAGACTTCTACCTCCACTGAGATTCCTGGCTGAGGTCAAGACCAAACCTCTCCTTGTCCTAAGGAACTCCATTTTTTAACTTTTAAAATGGCCTCTGTCTTACAGTGCGGCTAGAAAGAAAGATTCTCTCTCTCTCTCTCTCTCACACACACACGCGCGCATATATCATGTATGAGAGAAAGAGGAGAGAGAACTCACTGCCATGGACGCTATAGGAGAGACTTGACAAGACTAACTCTACAGGTGTAGAAAGCCTCACCTTTCCTCTCGGAGTGGCTGGTGGTTTCGAACTGCTAACCTTACATGTAGCAGCCCAACACATAGCCACTATGCCACCATTGTTCCTTATACAGTGCAGCCTGGCATCTGTAAACATCTCTACTGCACCTTAATTTAGAGGCTGCAAAGAGCTTCTATGAAACATGCACGCATGCACGCACGCAGACTTGTGCCCAGCCCGTAACTTAAAGTGTGTGGGCAGAAGACGCTGATGTTGAGAGATGACCCAGTATGAGCAGGTCAATGACAGATGTGCCATGTAGCATGTGACGCTAGGAGTTGAGATCTGCCCTTTCACCCACTGAGCTAAATGGGATCTTTTTTAAAACCATTTTTTCCTCAATGCTCTGGACTTGGAAATCATTGTATTTTACAACATTCCAGAAAGTCCATACTCAGCAACATGTTGCCACCCAAAGGCCTCCCCTTTTTTTTTATCACAGTTTGCTCTTTTAAAAATCATTTTATTGGGGGCTTGTACAACTTTTTTATAATCCATCCATTGTGTCGAGCACAATGTGTACATTTGTTGCCATCATCATTCTCAAAACATTTGCTTTCTACTTGAGCCCTTGGGATCAGCTCATTTTCCCCTCCCTCCCTGGCGAATCCTTGATAATTTATAAATTATCATTATTTGGTCATGTCTGATGCTGTCCGACATCTCCCCTCACCCACTTTTCTGTTGTCCGTCCCCCAGGGAGGGGGTTATACGTAGATCCCTGTGATTGGTTTTCCCCTTCCCCCCACCTTCCCCTTCCCCTCCTGGTCAAAGCCCCTTTGGGCAAAGCAAGTCAACGCTTGCAAAAGCTGGCCCTTCGCGGTCCTACCACATTGAGCTTGGTAACTGGGACCCAAATGCAACGTGCTGGGTTCCTAACCACAAAGTCAGCCGTTCAAAACCAACCAGCTCTCCGCCTGAGAAAGAAGAGGCTTTCTACTCCCATGAAGAGTTGAGGTCTGAGAAACCCACAGGGGCAGCGCCAGCCCGCCTAGCGGGTCCCTGTGGCCGGGAACTGACTCCGTGGAAGTGGGTTTGTTCTATTGGCTCCCTCAGCTGTGGGCTTCGTCTCCATTCACTCTGTGACTCTGTAGCTCCTTGGAGCACTTTGTCACAAACTTTTTGGATTCTGTTTACGCATTTCGCAAATGACTCTTCACATTAATAACCTCTTCATTTTTTATTTTAAACTAAACATGTAGTGTAGAAGGTTGTTTTGCTACTATGACAACACACTATCCTTTAATTTTCCAATTCAAGTACTCCACTCTACCGGCTGAGGGAAGAGCGTGGGGCAGGAGTCTCCCCTGGACTCAGGGCATCTCTGCAGTTGAGGGGCTCCCAATCCCACCCTTGCTCTCACTTCCCACGTTGGACTCGTTCTCCATCCTCTTTTGGGAGGCCTGGGCCCCTATCCCTGCAAAGACTCCCCTAAAGTAGCTGTTGGGGAGTGACAGACTTTGACTGAGTGTCTGGGTGGCGAAGGGGAACAAGATACAGCCCAGGCTGCCCAATTTAGTAAGTTCAGTACCAGCCGCTTGTCCCTCCACCCTGGTATTTCTGAGTTAGGCTGCTAATGGCAAAACCTGCCGTTTGAACCCACCTGCCTGTCCCCGAAGGAGCCCTGGTGGTGTAGTGGTGATGTGTGGGGCTGTGGTCTAAAAGGTCCGCAGTTCAAACCCACTCTGGTAAAGAGTCATAGTTTCTGAACCTCACAAGGCAGTTCTACCCCGCACTGTAGGGTCGCTATGAGTCGGCATTGACTTAACAGGGATGGGTTGGGTTGGGTGTGGTTTGGGGCTGGTCCGAGAAGATGAGGCTATCTAGTCTCTAAAGAATTACGGCTCAGGAAACCCAAAAGTGCGATTCTCCTTTGCCCTATACAATTGCTACCAGTCAGAATCGGCTTGATGAGACGTGCGGTTGATTATTTAGAAGTATTATTATTTTGGGTTTTTAAACCCACCAGCCATTTCTCACCCATAGGCTTCTCCTGAAGGACGGGAAAGGGGCCCTGCACACTGAATTATTAGCCACAAGGTTAGAGGTTCGGATCCGACGGCCTCCCCACCGTACACGGATGAAGCTGTCTGCTCCCATGAAGAGGTCCCGTCTCAGAAACCCAAAGGGGCAGTTCCGCTCTGTCCTATCCGGTCACCGTGCATCTCAACTGGATGACAGTGAGCTTGGGTTTGGCGGCTAGTGCGGGACAATCCTTGAGGTTCTTAAACAACAACAAAAACCCACTTGTACATCATCTTTCAGAGAAAGAAAGAGAACCAAAGGCTTAGCAGCCGAAGGGTGGGCACTGCGCGTGGGGTTCCCACGGCCATCATCGGAGGAGGGTGTCATCAACACATCGTTTACATCTCCTCTTTAGGAGTCACAAGGTGTCTGGCTGGGCAGGCCACGGGGCAGCTGAACTGCCTGCCGTCAGCTGCAGGGTGATGACAGACCGGCCCCGGAATGTTTTCCGCCCACCTGTTCAGCACGGGGAGACCGAGGCCCCGAGAGTCAATCACGAGTTGGTCCAGTGGACCCGGCAAGGTCGCGAGGGAGGCGGAGTCACCCGCTCCAGGTGCACTGCTTGCCGGGCGCGGTCCCGGGCAGCTCCCTGGGGCCCCGCTAGCACCCGCCGCGGGCGGAGGGGGTCAGGCCACTCTGCGGCGTGCCCGCCGGCGGGGCGCCAACCCCGGCTCCGCCCCGAGGCCGCCGCCCGCGCGCAGGAATCCGGACCGAGCCTCGCCTGCCTCGCGGTGGAGTCGTTCTGCTGAGTCACGGCCCCGGCTGCCTTCCGCTGAGTCACGGTCTCGGGCAGCTTTCCGCTGAGTCAAGGTCCAAAGGTCTCTTTTGGCCGAGTCACGGGTCCAGCTGCGCCGGGGCGGGGCGTCTGCCCAAAGGCGCCTTTCCAGCTGCGGGGTGGACCCGGCTGCGTCTGCTTTCTGCTCCTTAGAGATCAGCCAACCCCCACCCCCAACACCACCCCCACCACCCCGCCACCCTAGTGTCCTCAACTGCAGGCTGGGGCCTCGAAGCCTGTCCCCGGGAACTTCCCAGTGTGCGTGTGTGTGTCCGTCCTCGGCCAGCCAGGCCCTGAGCAGAGAGGAGTTTCAGACCTTCAATCCCCGTGTCTCACAGGGATCTCCCAGCGAGGCGGAGTGTATCCCCTCTGAGTGAGGGGCAAACCTCAGAATAGATGGCCCTGGTGCTGGTGGGTTACGCATTGGGCCGCTAACCACAAGGTCAGCAGTTCTAAACCACCAGCAGCTCCAGGGAAGGAGGGTGAGGCTGGTTTGGGGTGGCCCAAAACCAACACCATGAAGAACCGTCTAAGAACGGAGACTCCTGGTGTGACGAAGACTTCCAACAAAAGCCGGGCCCACCGCATCTCTCCTTGTCCTAAGCAGCTCCATTTGGGGACTTTTAAAAATAGCCTCTGGCATCCAAAATTTCACCGCACCCCTGACTTTGATATAACCAGCTGCTAGCCCTCCCTCCCCAAGCCCCCCCAAAAGAAAAATGTATGCAGCTTCCGCCTGTCCTGCTCATCTCACCCACGTGGCTAGAAGTAGTTGATGTTGCCTGGAGATTATTCAGTGTGAGCAGGCATCATTAGACATCGTGTCCAACATGTGACTCTTGGGGTACTGCTGCCCTTTGACCCCTGAATGAAATGTCTTTGGGCCTTTTTCCCTCTCCTCCTTTATGTTCGGTACTCAGAAGTGCTTTTATTTTAAAATGTTATGGGCCAGTTCACGGTCAGCAATATGTTGTCCCCTGAAGCCCCCTTTTCTCCCAAGGAACTCAACTGCTTTAGAAGGTGGCCGAGCCCACTCCTGGCACCTACAGCTTTGTGACTGTCACCCAGTCAGATATGCCCGCGCGTTCCAGCTTGGCGCCTGCTGGTAGCTTTAGTTCCCTCACTGACCCTGCAGCTGCTCAGAGCTCTGTGTCCAAAGCTCCTGGACTCTCTCCTCCATTTGCAAAACCCTTTCACCCTCTCTTGCCCTTAATAAAATGCTTTGTTTTGACTTTAAACAGATTTGTATTTTGCTTGTTTATTTGTTTTTTAACATATACGGTCAGGTAAGCAATCTATTTCTAGAGAAGGGTACGCTGGATGTGCAGTGATTAAAGCATCCGCCTGCTGGGCACAACTGCTAACCCAAAGGTTTGTGGTTCGAATCCACAAGATGTGGCAGCGGCTTCTGGGCATAGTACTGCCTTGGAAAGCCTGTGGGGCATTCCTACTCGGTTGACGAAGGTCATCATGATTCGGGACCGGCTAGACGGCAACAGGCCCGGTTTTTAACATCTGTGTTGTTGTTCAAGGCGGTTGAGTTGGTTCTGACCGACGTAGCGATCTGATGTGCAACAGAAGAACACCTGGCCTGGCCCCGTACCACCCTCACCATCGTTCCTGCTTTCACGCCCGCTGCTGTGCCCACTGTGCCAGTCTGCTTCAGGGAGGAAGGCCTTCCTCTCGTCTGGCCGCTCCTCTGCTCCACGAAGCAGGAGGGCCAATCACATATGACCAGGTGTCAGCAATAGGCCCGTCTGGGGGAAGGTGGACAGAATGCTCTTGAACTGTTGGCACAGCTTTTTTTTTTTTTGGTAAGCTTGAAATTATTTCAAGGAAGTTTGCTTTTCAAAATAAGATTGAGAAGCCAACGAGTCCCTCTCCCCAATCTCCTACTCTGAGAACAAAATGGTAAACTATTATGGATTCTCCTCTATTACGGAACCAACCAGAAATTTCTAGATAAGAAAGAGAGGCTCAGGCCCACACAACACAGCCTGGAAAGCCTACCGGGTGCCTCTTTAGTTCAGACCCAGGTCTAAGCTTCTTTCATGTATTAGACTGGCTGGAGCCTCACCACATCCCCCTGAGTCAATGCTGTAATTGTCCTTCTGCCGAGCGAGGCTAGCAATGCGTCGAGAGGTTAAAGGCTACACAGGCGCTGAATCATGGGCCCTGGATTTAACGGTAATCTTTTTGCTCCATCTGTTGCTTTAACTAGTCTACAGTAGACCAGTAATGCCATACCAACGGGTATGAAGATGGCACAGGGCTGGGCGCTGTTTCATTCTGTTGTGCAAAAGGTGGCCATGAGTCAGACCTATTAGACAGCAACTTAAAACAACAAACAGAAGCATTAGACTACAACAGCAGTTCTCAGCCTTCCTCATGCCGCGGCCCTTGCATACACGTCCTCATGTGATGGTGACTCCCCCCCCCCCCAACCATAACATTATTTTCGCTGCTCCTTCATCACTATAAATTTGCTACTGTTATGAATCTGGCAACCCGTGTGGACGGGTCATTTGACTGCCAAAGGGGTCTCGACCCACAGGTTGAGAACCGCTGTACTAGAAGAACTTTGACCTGGTAGAACCGGGGTATAGTCAAGCTCACTCTCTATGGGCAATATGGTCTTAGCTGTCTTTGGAGAGAACTTCTTCTAAAAACTCTCTCGTTTGCTTCCTAACTGAATTGTATATGTTCTCTCTCTGCCCCACCCCCAACAGGTTTATTGGCACCTAGTCCACATATCATACAATTCAATCGTTCAATTATATAAAAAATAATTGTACAATCCTTACCACAATCAATTTAGAACATCTCCTCCTGCCTCCCCCATGGTTAAACCGCCTTTAGAATGAGTTGTACAATCACGATCAGCTCTAGTGCTCCCTAACCCCCCCCTTCACTGTTTACTCCTGAAATCCCCTCACCCTCCCTCTCACCCGCCCCACAGCCCCGCATCCTCTATCAGCCCTGGGTCAGTTATTATCACTCTGCACCCCCTTCCCCTGTGCTTCACAAACTGAGAAACCCAGCAGAAACAACGAGAAAACAAAATCGAAATGAAGTGGTGCCCATAAAATCATCATAACCACATGCATCCTTTCCGTACCTTCTTTGATCAATGGGCAAATGTTACTTCCGGTCTGTGACTTGCCTCTGTGTTCTCTGGTTAACGATGTATTTTGAAAAGCAGAAAGCTTTCATTTTATATTTGTGTGGTATTAATGACATTCCCCCCGCCAAAAAAAAAATTTTTTTTTTAAACAACAGAGGCCACGAAGATTCTTCTGTCTTGATTTAGCCTCTACATTTTATTGCTTTTTCATTTAGGTACATAGCCCCTTTCTGGCTTGAATTTTGCAAAAATAAATCCCTTGGCAGAAGAGAGAAAGAAGAGAAGGGGTGAGGACCTGCTGGCCCGTTGGGTGGGGGGTCTTTCTCAAAGGCGGGTACCCATAGTTCGGGAAAACCAAGTTGAGCCCTGTGAGCGAGGCTCTATTTCCACGGCAACAGGGACCTATTGAATGGTGTTACCCAGAGAAGTGACACCTGTCACCTCAGTACCTTATCAGCAAAAGGCTGGTAATCTCAGGGAGTTGGGAAAATAGGAGGTGGCAATGTGTGGGGCACAGTTACTTCCCACTTAGCGTCTCCTGCCCCCTTGGGTGTGAGGGCTAGGCTCGGGCTCTCCCAGCAGAGTCATGATCCATTGTTGTGTTGGTCATGACCCTGTGTGGCTGAGCAGAACTGGTCCCTGGGGGCAGTTCCTCCACTGTCATCTTGATGAGGGGATTGCCGGTCTTTTCTGCAGAGCCCCTGGGTGCATGCAAACCACCGCCTGCCTTTGGGCCAGCCGCCAAGGGCTGGACCAACCATTGTACCAGATGGTTACTAAACGCCGGCCTTTCCAACTGGGCTGCTGGTCTTCTCTCGTGGCCCTGGGCTGGGTGGGGGCCGGGGCAGGGGCTCTTAGGCCTGTTAGCTTTTGACCTGGCACATATGTTCCCCCAGCCTGCCTGGGGGGCTTAGCCAGGAGGGTCTGGCGACAGCTCAGCCTGGAAATGTTTCTGTGTGTTCCCTGAGGAAGGCAGGCTCCCTTTAGGCTGTTTCTCTCTGAGCCTCTGCCCTGCCTGACCTCCCACCCACTGTGTCTGGGTGGGCTTGGGTGCCGGTCAGGACACCCTCGGTGGCCTTGTGTATAGGGATCTCCCACTGCCCAAAGACACAACGGCAGGGTGTCCAGATGCTTCCTGCACCCCCAGAAGGACCCTCCCCATCTGTTAGGACTCTGCCCTTGCTTTTTACTGTTAGAAGCTGGGGGGCAAACCCCACCAACCCTCACCCGGGCCAACCTCACTCCCCCCACCTCCTCCCCCGGAGTCTCAACCATTTCTGTTGGCAGCAGCTGCCTCCCGCCAGAGTGCTGAGTCCTGATTTCCACATAGCAGCTGCTATGTGGTTTTTTTACTGTGTCATGGTTGGGAGGGGGGACTCCAGAGACAAAGGGAAGTTGAGTTCTGCTGAGTCACGGGTGAGTTCTCTGGGTGGTGGTGAAAGAGCTGTTCTTCGCAGCAGGCTGGGGGAAGTGAAACTTCTGGAAGACAGCAGAAGCTGCTTGTTGATCTCGCCAAGCTGTGCACCTGAATCTCTGCACAGCGCTGTCCCAAGCCCTTCAAAACTCCCCCACACCAAACCAGGCCTGTTGCCTCGGCATTGATTTTCAGGTTTCCAAGGCTGCACATTGCTCTGGAAAAAGACTGCCCCATCTCTCCTCTGCAGGGCAGCTGAGGGGTTCAGGCTGACTTCTGGGGAGTAGCTGAGCTCTAACCAGGACAACTCCTGATCGAAAAGTTGACATATCCAAACTGGAGCCGCCACACCAGCCCTCAGACCTGCCCTCCTCAGGGTCTCGGGAACCTGGCAGCCCCTCTGTGGGTACCCTCTCGATTCTCACACACCCCACCTTTGGTCTTTCAGAAAATCATGATAGCCCTGCCTTTAAAATACATAGTCACTTCTTGCTACCGGAGAGGAGCACTCACTAGAAAAAGACATCCTGTCTGGTAAGGTCCCCCTTCATCTGTGGAGGGGTTTTAACCTTGCTCTGCGGGCTTTCTCATGGGTTCTGAGTTGGGCTGCGATCTGTAAGGCCAGGTGTTCAAAACCACCAGCCGCTCCTTGAGAGAATGAAGAGGCTCTCCTCCCATAAAAGAGTTACAGTCTCTGAAAGTTCTGAGTCAGAACGGAGACGGTGACAGTTGGCCTCTGGGGAGAAAAGGGAGAAACTCTGTCAGCTGGATCGACACAGCGACTTCAGCAGGAGGCTTGAACGGAGCAACGCTAGTGAGGATGGCTGTGTGTTGCTATCTTGTGCCGACGGTCACTATGTGTCCGAGCTGACTCAGTGACCACAAACATCTGCCTCATCCTGGTCCAAACCCCTGTCATGTCTCACCTGGGTAGGGGCGGTAGGCAGGCCGGCCGGCAGCCTCGGTTCTGGCTCTCCCACCCGTCTCCCTCTCAGCGGCTCCCAAGCCCCACACCAGAGCCTTTGCCATCAAGCCCGGTCCAGCTGGAGACCACGGGCTTCTCTTGGCTCTTTGCGATCTTTACAGAGGCAGACCGCCAGGCCTCTCTTACGCAGCCCTCCTGGCTGGGTTTGATTCACCAGCCTTTATGCCAGTGGTTCTCCGCCTTCCTCGTGCCTCGACCCTTTCACACAGTTCCTCATGTGATGGTGACCCGCCTCTCCCAACTGTAAAATGATGCTCGTTGCTACTTCATCACTGTCATTTTGCGACTGTGATGAATCAGGCGACCCCTGTGAAAGGGTCGTTCGACCCCTAAAGGGGTCACGACCCACAGGTTGAGAACCGCTGCTCTAGGTGCATAGTAGGACGCCAGCTGTTTGCACCACCCGAGGACCTGTCAGTAGCTACGATGACCCCAAACAAACACGCGTGCCTGGATGGGCCTGGAAGACACTACCGCCAGAGGAGGCCACCGTGGCGAAAGTCAAGGCGTCCACACCAACAGACACATTCTTTCATGGTTGGGGGGGGCGGGAACAGGAGTCCTGGTGTCATGGGGAGGAATGCATTGGGCTGCTCATCGCAAGGTCAGCAGTTTGAAACCATCAGCCACTCCGAGGGAGAAAGATGAGGCTTTCTCCTTCCGTAAGGCATTACTCTTGGAAACCCAGCGGGGCAGGTCTGCGCTGTGTGGTGGCTGTGAGTCACAAGGGACTCCATGTGAGCGAGTGAGTGAGTGATGGGGTGGAAGCGCCAGTGACCAGTGAGAGGGAAGGTTATATACAGTCTGTGGGAGATCAACCGAAAAACGTTGGAGGCAGGGCAGACACGGAGAGGAGGGCAAGAGCCAAAGACAACGGAGCTACACACTGTTTGTTACCTACACAATCCTGCGATACCAATGGCCTGCCAGGAGGTGCACGTCTAGACGTGCAGGTTGAACAGACATGGGAGGAGGCCTACGATTGCATGCAGGCTTGGCAGACTGCACTTGTATGTGCATATTTACCTCTGCTGCCAATAAACCCAGGAATGTGGTAGAGCACACAGGGGACTGATTTATATTAGAATCTCCTCAGACATCCCTACCCATCTTGAGGGAAGCAGGCATGGGCCTTCCGGCTCAGAACCAGGGTCTCTGAGAACATCAAGGTCAATCAGAGTAGCATGGTCCTTCTGCTGGCGTCTAAACAGCCATCTCAGGTACCGCGACTGGTGTCTTCTGGTCTGCAGGAACTGGGGCGGCGAGCGAAGAAAAGCCAAGGGTACACACGGCGGACGTGGGATGAGTGCATAGACATCCAGGCCAGCAATTCGGTGCCTGGTTTCTCAGAGCTGGGCTCTAAGGATGAGGGGGCCCGCAGGCTGGGCCAGGAGAAGAAAGGGCTGGCAACCCTCTCTGTACAGATTACAGCCATGAAAGCCCCATGCAGCTCCATTCGCTGTAGCGCATGGGACACCACAACCTGGAATCAACTCCGTGGCAGCACGTGAGATGGGTTTTGTTTTTTGTTTTGTTTTGTTTTGTTTTGTTTGGTTTGGTTTGGTTTCGGGCAAGCAGCTCAAGTTAGGAGGTGCTAACCAAGAGGTGGCTGGTTCTAGCCCACCTAAGCCCCAACCAAACTTACTGCCATCAAGTCCCTGGGGGCTCCTAGTGACCCGGAGAACAGAGCAGAACTGTTTATTGTGGATTTCAGAGCCTGTGTATCTTTCTGTGAGCAGAAAGCCTCGTCTCTCTCTTCTGGAGAGGCTGGTGGGTTTTAACGGCTCACCTGGTGGCTTGCAGCCCAATTCACAACCCACTCTGTTCCCGGGGCTCCTTCGTCCACCTAAAGGTGCGCCCCCCAAAAAAAGCCAGGCCATCGACTTCCCAAATCCATCCCTTGGAAACCACATGGAGAATAGCCACCCGTGGAGGCCAGCTGGTGGGCCTTCGTTATGTTGCTAAGGGTCATGAACTCGCTCACAGGGTCTGTGGCATCACCAGGTCCTGGGGGTGGTTGCATGGACATCGTTGGGGGCCCTGGGGTGGTGTGGGGGTGGGGGTGGCATCCTCCCACCATCATGGATCTCCTGCCTCCCATTGGCAGGGTTTGGTGAGGATTCGGTGAGACAATGCTTGTGAAGGCGCTGCGTTCGGGGTGGACCTCAGAGAAGGTTTTCTTGCAATTTCTGCCCCCATTTGGCATCTGTGCCTACCCCCACCCCCACTCCCAGTCCTTCTCTGGGACATTCCA
Source organism: Tenrec ecaudatus (assembly GCF_050624435.1). NCBI lineage: Eukaryota > Metazoa > Chordata > Mammalia > Afrosoricida > Tenrecidae > Tenrec > Tenrec ecaudatus. The sequence continues at coordinate 15,024,349 of NC_134535.1, read as the reverse complement.
CCTACTTCCTGGACGTCCCTCCCATGCTCCATCACTGTGGGCTGTATCTCACCTTGCCTCTCTCTCTCTCATGAATACACACCTGGCCCCTCCTAACATTTAGCTCTGGATGGAAGGCCTAGGGAAGAGGGTGGCAGGCTCTCCCCCATGCCCACTGCCATCGAGTTTGATTCTGATCCATAGTGAACCCTGTAGGACAGAGGTTTCTGAGACTGCCCATCTTTAGGATTGCCTCATCTTTCTCCCCAGTGGATTTGAACCACTGACCTTGTCGGTTAGCAACCCAGCATCTAAGCCAGGGGGCCACCAGGGCTCCCACAGAATGAAGCATTAGTGGTGGGTGCCAGCCATCGTGCTGAAAGGCAGAGCAGCGGTTGAGAGGAAACCCCCAGAGTCTTTCTATCCCTCCCCTGCTCCCCCCCACCACACACTAAGATTCTGCCCCAGAATTCAATAAGGTGGCCTTCCAGTTGGGGTCCATTCGTCTTCCTGGAGCTGCTGTTACCGAGTGACCTGTACTCTGACTACAGACAGTATGTATTTCTGCTGTGGCATCCTGCAGTCGCAAGTCTTGAGCAGGGTCCGTGGGGCTGCACTCCTGGAGGTTCAGAAGGACCTGGTCTTTTCCAGAAGTCGCTGCCTGCCGACGTTCCTGCGCTTGCCATTCCTCTTCCATCCTACCAAACCCCAACGCACCACGGCCGAGTCTGGTCCAGCCCCGGGATAGGCCTGCTGGGCCCTGGAGATAGCTGTCATCTTTGTGGAAGCAGATGGTCACCGGGTGGGCTGGAACGGTGAGCTTTTAGGTTCTTGGGGGATTGCAAGTCATTCCTGGGCCAAGCAGGCACCTCCCCCGCAGGATGAGGCAAGTCCTCAATTCTCTCTGTGGCCCCCTCCCCTGCTGCTGGCCTGCCTCTGACGGGCACCTCTGTGATTACAGGGGGCTCATCCGGCTCATCCAGGATAATCTCCCCGGACAAGGTCCTTCATTTCATCCTGGGCATTCGGATTAGGATGTGGCCAACTCCGAGGCACTTACTCAGCCTGGCACCAGGCGAGAAAGAGCAGGCTGAGATCACTGCAGTTGCTTAAGGAAAGGGAAGGGGAAGTGGGGAAGCTGATTCAGCAACGGGAAGGGCAGAGGAGAGGCCCAGAACAGTGTGGCCCTGCCTCTTGCACCCCAAGTGGGTTTTAGCCAAGTCTGGGGCCCCCAGGAAGCCAGTAGGAACATGCAACAAACTTAGAACGCTGGGTCACTGATGTTCCATCCCCCAGCAGGCCATGGCCCACACAAGTCACTCCTCATTCTGGGACCTCCTCCGAGGCCAGGTGTCCCAGAAGGGGTCCTGAGATTGGTGGGCTCAGCACCGACAGATGGGAAGCATTCAGACATTAGCACTCGGTTCCCCTAAACTCAGGGAGGAGCTTAGCTGTTAGGCCTGAGCACCACGTCCAGGGTTGTACCCTCTTGGAGAGGCAAGGTGGTGTGTGGTCAGGGGTGGAGGCCCTGGCTTCAAAGTGCAGTGGTTTGAGCCCTGGCCTTGCCATCCCCAGCTCTCTGAGCTTCGGCATTCACAGGGACAAGACGAAGATGCAGCTGAGCAAGGACAGACAGCAGGGCAAGCAGAGCTGTCACTGGGTCTGAGGGAGATGTCTGCCACGACAGCCGAACACTGTACACACCAAGGCAAATTCCCTGTCATGGAATTGAGGCTGACCCAGGCCACCCTACAGGACAGGGCAGAACTAGCCCCGTGAATTTCTAAGACTGTAACTTTTGTTTGGTTGGTGGGGTTTTTTTTTTCCTTTAACAATTATGGATGACTTTAATGATAAAATTTTCAGTACAACATTAGATAAAATTTGAAGTCTAACAATTCAGTCTCTCGGCAAACCTCGATACAGATTTTTGTATTCTTTCATAGGGTATTTCTACAATAACGTGAATCTATAAATATTATATATTATTAAACCTATAGTTTAATAGGAGGTGGCACAGGCCCCCCAGCCCCGGGGGAGCGGGGAGGGGCAGTTGGTGGGGGAGGAGAGGGCTACCTGGCCTGGGGTGATGTTTGTCCATCAACTCTCACTTCAGGATCGCAGTCTCCAGCTCTCTGGAACCTTCCAGACTGCTGGGGGCTGAGGGCGGTCCCCACTGGGGGCTGGGGGGTGGTTTCTGGCTGGGGTCCAACCCGGCCCGCACAGTGAACAGCTCAGAGATTTCCTGAAGTTTAAATTTTTTTTTCTTTTCTTCCCTGTGGCTTTGTTTTCCAAGCATCATATGACCGCCCCCCGCCCCGCCCCTCCGGCCCGGCGGGCCCCGGGCGCGGCCCAGAACGTGGCTCGAAAGCGGCGGTCAGCGCCCCGGGCTGCTGGCCACGTGACCCGCCGCGCGGGGGATAAATGGGGCTGCCCGGCGAGCCCGGCACAGTCAGCGCTCGCTACCGCCCAGCCACCCGGCAGCCACCGCCCGGCCACCCCGCAGCCACCGCCCGGCCACCCCGCAGCCACCCGAGCGAGCGCACCGCCGGCCCGATGGAGCGCAGCCCGAAGGAGCGCACGCAGCCGGACAGGTCAGCGCGGGCCCCGGGGGGCGGGCAGAGGGCGCGGGGCGCGTGCCCCTCGCTGCTTGGGCTTATTTCGACCGCGGGGTTCCCGGGGAGCCCGGAGCGACCGAGCCGCGGTGCTCGAGGCCCCGGCTTTGGAGTCGGAAGGGAGCTTCCTAGCCGTGCTGGCCGGATTCCTGCGCCCGGCACCGGGCGCGTGTTGGGTGACGTGCTCGCCCCGCCTGCCCAGGTGCGCTCTGTGCCCAGCCGCGGGTACCTGGCGCTCAGGGCCGACCCCAGGCCCGATGCCACCCGCTTGATCCGGACTCCCGGCGACCCCCTGTGTGACAGAGAACTGTCCCCCTCTCTCTCCCCCCGGGTTTTCTGGGCTCGAAAACTTTCTGTGAGTTGGGTGAAGGTTTGCAGAGCGCATTTGGCTGAAGTCTTCCCGGGCGCCGCCCGCCAGTCCTTTCCCCAGCTCCGCTGAGTGAGCCGCCAACCTTTCTATTAGCCAAGGGCAACCTAGGGGTCCCAGGGCTGCTGGGCTCCCCATTTTCACAGTTGGAGGAGATCAGTCGCTTAGGGCGAAGGCCCCACCCCTTCCACAAGTGGCCGATTTGCAAATTGAACCTGAATGAGTCCTATTCCTCCCTCCTTCTCCCAAGCTGTGTGTAGTTACGCCAGGGCACAGGGGAGCCTTGCTGGGAGGAATGGTTTTCGGGATAGTAGAAGCAGGTCTACCTGCGGGAAAGGGACTTTGTCAGTAAGCAGTGTTTCCCTTATGTCAGTCTGAACACCTTTACCGGGGACTGTGAGACTGCATTGCAAAGTAAGCTCACAAACTTTTCCGTTTAAAAACCCAAACGCACAATGAAAACGTTGCATGTGAATGTTCCCGGTGTTCCCTGCTCTGCCTCCTCCCCCCAGCATATCTGGTAACTGGGGGAAGGGTGTGCCCCTGGTCGGTTCTGTTTGGGGAACTCTCGCATACAGGTATTGGAATGACTAACGGTTGTTTACATCTGCACACGGAGATGATCAGGGTCAGGAATGTGTCTGTGTGGGAGGCGGAGTCCCAGGGAAAACGCAGCCCTTGGGAATCCCAGGAGCGCAGTTCTAGGACCAGATCGTACTACGTTGAGTCAGACGGATCTATTGGCCTCAGGGTTACATTCCAATAGAGCCGAGCCGAGTGTGCAGATGGGTGGGCAGCAGCCCCGGGAACACCCTGCTCCTAAGCAAGCTCTTGGTCACTTCCCTCCACAGCATGTCCCAGGACTTGTCAGAGGCTCTGAAAGAGGCCACCAAGGAGGTGCACACCCAGGCCGAGAATGTCGAGTTCATGAAGAATTTTCAGAAGGGCCAGGTGACCCAAGAAAGCTTTAAGGTATGTGGCCTTGTGGGACCATGTTTAGGGGAAAATGGAACAAGTGTGGATGTGCCCAAGGCTCAGGTCTGCCTTTATCAAGGGGATGCTGACACGGAGACCAGATGGGCATGTCCAAGGGACCCATGATGGGAGCTACTGAGGCTCAGGAAGGGCAGATGACTGACCTGCAGTCTCACAGCATGTCCACGATCAGCTATGCATGCTGTGACGGGGCTGGGGCGGCAGCGCTGCCCACTGGGCACCTACCTGTTCTGCGCTGGGGCATTTTCTGTTCTGTATGATTCTTCTCTGTGCCTCAACCCTGGTGAGGAGAGAGGAAGGCTCAGAGAGATCAATACTTACTAGGAGGCCACACAGCCGGTCAGTAAGTGGGAAGGGCTGGACATTGTGTGGCACAGTTCTTGAACCCGGTCTGGTTTTGACGGGTTCTCAGTGCACCTAGGGCAAAGACACCGGGGCCTGAGAGTGCAGGCTGCTTGCCACACAGCCGAGGGTCGGTCAGGCTCCAGAACTTAGGCTGCCTGGCTTTCTACCCTGCCGCACAAGGCATGGGGCTGGCATGACCTGGAAACCCTTGCAACCCACACCGGAGCTATTAATCTATAACATGTGCTCGGGCCTGCTCCCCCAGGGCAGAGTCCATGGGGGGTGGGGGGCTCCAGCACAGAGTGTCCCTTGCATGTGGCCATGCCCCTGCCTCCGGGTCATGCTAGGTGACAAGCAGCACCACCTCAAAGTCTCATGAACATCCCCCCCACCCCCGCCCCAGCCTTCTGCCCTTTTGGGGGAAAGGAGACTAGCGCCTACATTGTGGGGCTCCGTGGGGAGAACCGTAGGCTGTGTGCTCTCCCGGGGGGTCGGAGGCTTCCGGCTGAGAGAGTCTTTCTCTTAGAACTACTCGTCTGGCTCTTGTGTGGGGAGGATGGTCTGGATGGGAGGGGCCATGAGGAGCTCTCGAGTGCAGGTGGTCTCTGGAGGGAGGCTGACCTGCTCGCTCTGGTTTTCTGGCTCCAGCTGGTGATGGCCTCCCTGTACCACATCTACGTGGCCCTGGAGGAGGAAATCGAGCGCAACAGGGAGAACCCCGTCTACTCGCCCCTCTACTTCCCGGAGGAGCTGCACCGCAGAGCCGCCCTGGAGCAGGACATGGCCTTCTGGTACGGGCCCGACTGGCAGCAGGTCATCCCCTACACGGCAGCCACGCGGCGGTACGTGCGGCGGCTACACGTGGTGGGGAGCACAGAGCCCGAGCTGCTGGTGGCCCATGCCTACACCCGCTACCTCGGCGACCTGTCCGGGGGCCAGGTCCTCAAGAAGATCGCCCAGAAAGCCCTGGACCTGCCCAGCTCCGGCGAGGGCCTGGCCTTCTTCACCTTCCCCAACATCGCCAACGCCACTAAGTTCAAGCAGCTCTACCGCGCCCGCATGAACTCACTGGACATGACCCCCGAGGTCAAGCACAGGGTCGTCGAGGAGGCCAAGACCGCCTTCCTGCTCAACATTCAGGTCAGCCGCGCCTGCCCCCAGCCCAGCCCCCGCGCTGAACATGACCGAGCTCCTTGGGGACTCTTGTCACGTGCAGGGACTGCTGATTCAGGCTTCCAGCTCTCCCCCTGCCTAATTAGCTGGGTGATCTTCCTTGCACCCTACCTCACCTTGCCCATCTGGGAAACGGGGTTCGTAGCACTGTTGTCGATTCTGACTCATGTGACTCCGTGTGGCAGAGAACTGCCCCTTACAGTGGCCAAGTCTTTCCTCCCAAGGAGTGCCTGGTGGGTTCAACCCATCAACCTCCAGGTTCGGAGCCCAGTGCTTAGCCCTGAGCCATAGAACCGATCCATGAGCTCTGCCTGTGAGGTTGAGGTGACACCATTGAAGCAACCCCCGCCCCCAACCAGCAGAGACTTGCATGAGGGATGGGGGCCTCATTCATTAACCCCTAATGGATACACATTTGGGCCAGTGGTTTGAAACCAGCAGCAGCAACCTGGGAGAAAGACAGGGCTGTTGACTCCCATAAAGAGTTACAGCCTCAGACCCCTGGGGGGGGGCAGTTTACGTTGGGTTGGTGAATCAGGGGATTGAGACTCCGAGACGCACAGACCCCCGAACAAACAACAGACCAGTGGCCATCAAGTCCACTCCGTCTCGGGAGAAGCCCAGGTGTGGTGGCTGAGTGTTCAGAAGTAGAGAGTGTTCAGAAGTAGATCGCCAGGCCTTTCTTCCTCCCCTGGGCGAAGTCACCCCGCCCGACTGGTAACCAGCAGCTTCGAGTGCATGACCTCCCCTCCCCCACAGACTGGGCGTCCCTGTGATAAGAGAGAGGAGAACGATGCCTGGGGGCTTCCTAGGCTGCTGATCTTGATGGGAGCAGACTGCCTCACCTTCCTCCCGTGATGAACGGGTACTAGGAATTCTCAATTCAAGATGCTTGTCCTGGGGGTGGGGCAAAGCAACAGCAAGAAGAGCATGCTGGGAGTCTGCTAACGCGTTCTCTTAAGCTCCGAGCCCAGGCGGGAGCGCATCCAGGCTTGGTTCTTAGACTTTGTTAGGCCGGCTGTTAGTGTTTCCTAATAGAACGGAAAGCCCGGGTCCCTCCTTCTCTTACTGAGGCGTCCATCTTCTGTCTTTAGCTGTTTGAGGAGCTGCAGCAGCTGCTGACCCCGGACACCGCCGACCAGCGCCCCTCCAACCCACCAGGCCTTCAGAGGCGGGCAGGCCCCAGGGTGCCAGGTGAGGCCCAGGGGAAGGGCTTCCTCTGGGCTCTGAGGGGTGGGGTGCTCATGGTCTGTCCCGAGGACCTCCTGGATGCTGGACCATGGGTTGCAGGATGCAGGTGACAGGGCGTGGAGGGTGGGGTCACTTCGATTTCACTGTGTGGGTCTCGGCCAGCCTATTTCCCCACCTTTCAAATCAAGGAGGTGGTGCTTGTTCCAGAAGGTTCACTGTCTTGGGAGTGAGGACTTGTATGTAGTGGACTCTGTGAGGTCATGGGCAAAATGCCTCCCTACCCCATGCCCAGTGCCCTGTCTCCTGATCCCTAAGCTGACCCCCGTTCTAGCTAGTAACCTCCTGGGGTAATGAGCACCTTCGAGGAGCTGGCAGGTGGCCCGACCCCACATGATGGCTGAACAAGGAAATCTCCGCCTGGAGACTCTCCCTTCCAGCCCCTGCCCATCACTCCATTTCCTTCCAGCTTGCAGATGAGGGGATACCGCTCAGCCCCCCTGCCCAGGGAAGTCTGCAGAGGGCTTTCCTCAGGGCAGGCAGACCTGTGAACATGTGCCCCGGGCCCCAGAACTTCCTCACCTGTGGTCTGGCTGAAAACAGAGTCATGGGCAGTTTGGGAAGTCATAACCTTCCCATCACTGGCGGTATTCAAGCAGTGGCTAGAGAGCCCCCTCCCTGGCCTCGAACAGGCATCGACCCAGAGGCAGGCAACTAAGGCCCCTGTGCGGTGCTTTGCCGTGATATGATACCAGGTTGCAGCACCCTGTGGTTGACCAGACTCCTCCTTTCTTTGGCAGAGACCACCCCCACAGAGGTTCCCAGAAGCAAGGCTGCTCTGTGTCCCCTCCCCCAGTCTCCAGTCTTCCGCTGGGTCCTGACGCTCAGCTTCCTGGTGGCAACGGTGGCCGTGGGGCTGTACGCCATCTAAATGTGGGCACGCCGACTCCCGGGCCATGAACTCTGTCCAGCCAAGGGGAAACCCTGCTGGCTTCTCTACCTTGGGCATGTCTCTGCCCTCCCCTGTGGCCCCCTTCTCTGCGAAAGAGGAAGGCACCGGGCATTTGACTCATCCCAAAGCACCTCCAGCCCGGAGACAGCGGCCTCTTGAGTGGGCAGGGAGCCCCTCCACCCCTGTTCCTGCAGCAGAGCCGCCTCCAAGCCCAGGGCACAGGCCCCGCTGACAAGGCCATGACCACTGTCCTGTGTGCCATGGTGATTTTTTACATAAACTTGCCAAGAGATGTAGTGTCTTGTGTTTGTTTCTCTGTCTTGTTTGTGTTGGACCACTGTATCTGGCTCCGCCCCCACTCCAGTATTATATTATGTTGTTTTACAGCCCGGGAGCCAGGGTCTGGGAGGTGGGTGGTCAGACGGGAGGCCATCACCAGCATTGGTGTCTAACTTGTACGTGTCACAATAAAGGACATTGACTCAAGATTCGATGCCGTCTTGTTTCCCTTGGGCTCCAGGACAGCTGGCTTGTTTCCAAGGGCCTGGTGGGGACGGGGCGGCAGGAGCAGGTTTCCATGGTTGGGGTCCCCATTCTGAGGATGTGGGGGGTCGGCTTTCAGCAGCTGAGGGGTGAATGGCTGTGCGGAACCCTCCTTGGTGTAAGCCTGGCCTCTGAGGACGGGGCTGCCCTGTTAGGCGGAGGTAACTTGGCTGAGTGGTGTGCACAGAGTAGACCAGAGGCGGGCCCTAGGTACACAACCCTGCTGCTCCACTGGACAGGTCTTCCGCAGGTCTGGTCTTTAGCCCCTCAGGGCACCGTGGGGTCCCCTCTGACGGCTATGCAGTGCCACCTGCCTGCCTCAGGACCCTGTCCTGGGACGTGAGCTCCCTGGCAGCATAAGCATCCTTAGAGGACCGAAGAGGAGACCGGTGGCTCCCAGCGCCCTGTGGAGTCACCTCCCCTCTGTCCCCCCACCCCCCTTCGTATCTTACAGCAGTACATCTGGGGCTGAAGGATTGAAAGCAGGGCTGCCCAGTGCTCCAGCGTGTCTGGGTGGTGAAGCACTTAGGTGCTTTGCTGCACACTGGGAGGTTGGAAGTTTGAGTCCCCCCGGGGTGCCTGGGAAGGCAGGCCTGAACGATCTACTCCTGAAAGTTCCTTTCTGGACACAGCGTCCACTCCATCGGCCCAGGCTGCTAGGGCCACTGAGGCGCCTGACACGGAGCCTCCAGGCCCAGGTGAAGGAGGGCCCTTCGGTGAAGGGACAGCACAGAGCAGGGGCAGGGTCCCTCTACCTGTATCTGAGGGCTGGAGGCAGGGCACTTGAGTGCCCAGGCCTAACTGTCATTAAGTCTGTGACCTTAGACAAGTGACTTCAAGTCTGCTTCTGTCCCATGCAGGAGCCCTGGTGGCACAGCAGTCATGAGTTGGGCGCCCGACCACAAGATTGGCAGTTCGAAACTACCGGTTGCTCCCCAGGAGACAGACTTTATGGGGCTTTCAACTCTTGTAAAGAGTTCGCAGTCTCGAAGACTCCCAGGGGCAGTCCTGCCCAGTCCGGTAGAGTCGCTAGGAGTCGGCACCCACTCGATGGCAGTGAGTTTGGTTTGGGATTTGCTTTCGGTTCCAAGGCAGCATAGGAACAGCACGTGAGACCCCCACAGTGGTGGGAATGGCCAGAGTCACCTGGAGCCCCAGCCCAGATTCCAGGGCCTAGAGGAGGGCTGCTTATGAAACTCCCTGCCGAGGTTAAGGCATCCGGATGGTCAGCCAATGAAAGGCTGGCCGTTCTGATGCACCCAGTGACTTCAGGGGCAGAGAGAGCCCTGGGAAACATAAAGCCCGACGCTGTCAGGGGGGGTCCCTATGAGTCAGTCTTTACTCTGGCACCAGCAGCCAAAGTTCTCCGCTCCTGGCCTCTGTTTCCCAAAGGAGCGTAGACCTGGTGGGTAGGAAGGAAGGGAAGAAGGCGGGAGTGAAAGATGGAGGAAGGATTGGAGATTCATCTCACAGGCGGAATGCTGAGTAATGGGTGCCGGGGTCCTCCCCCTCCACCGCAAACAAAGTCGCCTTGCAGAGAGTGAGTCAAGTCCAGACAATCCGATTGAGAAAAGCAAGCGTCAAGTTCATGTTCACTATTCCCCCCACCCCCCACTGACACGCTCCTCCTCGTAGACAAAGCTCCAAACCAAACTCACTGCTGCAGGTTTCTGTGTCTGTAACTACTATAGACAAAGCAAAGAAAGCCTGTCCCCGGAGAAGAGGCTGGTGGTTTTGAACTGCTGAACTTGCGGTCATCAGCCCAATGTGTAACCACTACGTCGGCAGGGCTCCGTCTCTGTATACCAGGGGGCTTCTGGACGTTGGTGGGAAAGTGGAATGTAAAGCTAGTGGACCTTTAGTCCTCTCCTCTCTTGTGAATGAACCACAGAGGCAGGCGGGCTCTGTCCTAGTCGTTCTCATTGATGGATGGCCTTCCATTCATTTGAATTCACCTTCACTCTCTCCACTGTCCAGTTGCTGGAAGAGGGCCCGTGAACACGGGGCGGGCACCATTTCCACACCCAGACCACCTGATCCCATTTTCTGAGCCCATTGTTGCAGCCACCGTGTCAATCCATCTGGTCCAGAGCCCTCCTCTTTTCCACTGCCCCGCCTCTTTACCAAGCATGCTGTCCTTTTCCAGGGACGGGTCTTTCTGAGAACACGTCCAAAGTACACGGGACAAAGTCTCATCATCATCCTTGCTAAGGGGCACCCTGGCTGCACTCGTCCCAGACAGATTAGTCTGTGCTTTTAGGAGTGCACGAGACTTTCAATATCCTCCGCCAGCACTGAAGTGCAAATGCTTCCATTCTTCTTTTGTTTGCCGTATTCACCTGTGCCAATTACATAATCTGTTCATTTGAGAAAGGGGTGGAGTCTGGCCAGGCAATCAGAATGCAGATTGATGACCTCATTTGGAGGCACAATGGAGATAAATAGCTCACTGAAGATGGGACACGTTCACTCCCTGGAAGACATTCCTGCTGACAAGACACCTGGAGCTACGCTAGTGCCCCGGAGCTGGAGGAGACACTTGGAGACCCACGCCAGCGCTGAGATGCTTCTATCACCAGTGGATCCACAAGACTTTCCACCCACTGGCTTGCGAACTTCTAGCATTCAGCGTCATTGCATGTGTTTTGTGAGTTTGAAGAGGACTTTATAGGTTGGTATCATACATATGGGCTAATATCAGACTTATGAACTTGATCTGGACTGGGCTGGGATGTTTTTGCAATACATAATTGCTCTTTTATATAAAGCTCTTTCTTACACACATATGAGTGTCTGAATTTGCTTCTCCAGTCAACCTGGTCTAACATAACTATGCAACTTTCACAGGCTTATGAGGCCATTGAAAATACCATGGCTTGGAGCAGGGGCACCTTAGTCCTCAAAGTAACATCCTTGTTTTTCAGCACTTGAAAGAGGTCTTGTGCAGCTGATTTGACAATTTCATGTCAACTTGATAAATAAGTGTAGGGGTGGAGTCTAGCCTGTCAATCAGGTCTTGTGAGGATTCTGGGAACTTCCTCTCTCCCTCTCTCTCTGCTTGGGGCTTCCTGTTGACAAGCCAAGTGGAGACGTGCTGAGTGAGAGCCCCTCTCTCTGCTTCACCTTCCTGTTGAAGAGCCACACTTGGAGAGCTGGAGAAGCTTCGTGGAGACCCGTGCCAGCCCTGAGAGTGTTCCCACATCGCCATTGGATCCACAAGACTTTACACCCACCGGCCTGTGATCTTCCTGCATCATTGCACGTGACTGTGTGAGTATGAAGAGGGTTTTATGGACTAGTATTGAACTTGACTTAGGAAATTGATCTGGACTGGGCGTCTCTGGATTTGTGTCTCTAGTTAACCCGGTCTAACACAAGAAGTAACTACAATAAAATGGCTGAGAAGGAGTTGGTGAGGGTGAAGAAACAAAATTCAATGCCACTGAGTCAAATGCTGACTCATAGAGAGCCTCTAATAGGGCAGGGGAGAGAACGACCCCTGTGAGTTTCTGAGGCTGTAACTCTTTACGGGCATTTTTCTCTCAGGGAGGCTGGTAGTTTTGAACTGCTGACCTTGCAGTTAGTAGCACAGAGTGTGACCCACTACACCACCAGCACTCCAACAATTACACCAACCTGGACTTTAGGCACAGAGCCAGCCTCCCAGGGCTTTTATTCAGTTACACTGACTTCCTGGGACCCCTGAGGACTTGTGATGCTGAGGTTAGCTGTCACAGTACTTGTGCTGCGGGCAGGATCCCAGCATGAGTCTTGGGGCTACTGAGACGCGGACCCTCAGTTCTGGCAGCCAGACGGGGTCCTCTGCTTCACAACTTGGGACAGATGGTTTTAGCAGGGGCTTGCTCCCCTTTTCTGACAAAGTGGCAGGAAAAGGCAGCCCCACAAAGTGGACAAGAGATGACAGCATTGGGGTGACAAGCTTAGCGCGCGCGCGCGCACACACACACACACACACACACCTCCCTATGCTGATGTGGGCTCGACTGGCTTCCAGCTCATCAACCACAGACAGGCAAGAGTTAACCCAGCATGGTGCAGACACAACACTCACCAGCGCTGTGGACACTTTAGGATGGGAACAGTGGTCAGCACAGAGCCACCAGGGCTCCTAGGATGGGAGAAGCAAGTTTAAATTCTGGCTCTGCCACCAGCTCACTTTGGTCCTTTTCAGCTGACCTCGCTGTGCCTTTGTGCTCCCATTTGCATAATTCCCAACCCAGCTCACTGATTTTGCTTTGTGGCTGTAATATTTAAGAATGTAGATCACCAGCCCTTTCTTCCGCAGCGCGGCTGGGTGCAGGCTAACAGCGAGGCTTTGGGGCAGCAGCTGAGCACCTTGCCCAGTTCCTTTTGGGTTAACAGCTGAGGGTGTACTGTCTGTACCACCCAGGGCGCTATCCGTACAAGGAGGGAGACGCCACAGCCCACAAGCCTGATGGTAAAACTAACCCCGTGTGGTTTTGAAGGCTATCATCTTTAGGAAGCAGACAGCCACATCTTTCTCCCTGTGGCTTTGAACTGCTGACCTCCAGGGCTTCATCATTGTCTTCTGATCTCAAATGGCCCACTGCGCTAAGAAAGCAGTTCTCAACCTGTGGGTCGCGACCCCTTGGGGGTGGAATGACTCCTTCACAGGGGTCGCCTAAGACCATTGGAAAACACATATTTCCAATCATCTTAGGAACAGAGACACTGCTCCTCTATCGTCTCTAGGCAGGTCCGCCCACATGCAGATACACCCACCTCTGAGTACCTGGCGTGAAGACTTCTACCCATGCTACACCGTCCTTCAAGACAAAATTTCACTGATTTGTCATTAGAAATAAATATTTCACAATATATAATTACATATTGTGATTAATCAGTATGGCTTAAGTATGTTCAGTTTGTAACAATGAACATACATCTTGCTTATCAGACGATTCATAACAGTAGCAAAATTACAGTGATGAAGTAGCAATGAAAATAATTTTATGGTTGGGGGTCACCACCCCATGAGGATCTGTATGAAAGGGTCGCGGCATGAGGAACGTTGAGAACCACTGTTCTAAGGTATGTGTCCCTCACCAGGGCTACTGCTGCCCTTTATAGACCGGCTTGCTGGGCTGGAAATGGAGCCACATAGTTTCAATGGTACAGAAAAGAAATTTTATTTGGCACAGGCAGCAAAGAGGCGAGAAACATACCCGCCATCAAAGGATGCCTGCCTACCTACCGCAGACGGTAGAACGATATAAGACCAACCTCATGTAACCAAATCTGTGGAGGGAGGCTTGATTCTTTCTACACTAATTGCTTGGTGAAAGATCACTGATACAAGTGGTATAACAGGAGGGCTATTATTGATTCAACTGGCCTGAAGGGGGGAGGACTAAAAGCGATACTTGCCCTCTATCCATATGTATTAGTTCCCACAAGGTCAGTGTGTATCAGCTGCAATTAACCTATCCATCTTTCCAGTAAGCAAAAGAAAGCTCCTTGACTTGCCAAGCCCATCAGTCAGGGGGAGTGATCATACTACCTCTTCCTGTCTCCCCGGATTTGTCCTGATCACTTGGCAGCACAGTGGTCAGAAGTGTGTGTGTGTGTGTACAATACTCAAGATGAGGTCTAGACCGCTTCAAGGTTTAGGATGGACTCAGGGTTCTCACGGCAGGCAGCTGGCTTCTGCAGAGCACATGCCTTGGTTTCAGGCATTAAGGCAGTTTATTTTTAGGCATAAGAATGACTAAGGTTCATGCCCTGGGCTTGGGGGTGCCCATAGGGTTTCCTCAGTTGTAATTTATCGGGGTGTAGTGCCGGGCCTTTCTCCATAGTGCCACCGAGTTTGGTCTTTGTACTGGCCAAAGTTTGGGGTTAGCAGCTGAGTGCTTACTTAACTGCTGCAATACCAGGGCTTTTATTTTTCAACTTTAAAAACAAGTTCTATTGGCATGGGTATCATACAACCGTTCAGTCACATTGAGTTATCTACTCATCACATCAGTTTTAAAATATTTTCTTGTACTCAATCTTGGTGAGCTCCCCCATTGACCCCTAACCTCCCTTCAAAACCAAAGAAAACGAAACAAACCCCAAACCAACAATTCCCTTCCATTTAGTCAGTTCTGATTCACGGTGGCCCTATAGGGCAGGGAAGAAGTGGCCCTGTGACGGCTAATCTTTACGGGATTGTTTTTCTCCAGGGGAGCTGGCTGGTGATCTCAAACTGCTGACTTTGGGGTTATCAGCCCAAAGCATAAACACGATTTAGCCACCAGCGCTCCACGTACCTAGGTAATTATTAATCCAGCTGTCTCCACAGATATACCTACGAGGGACGTCATCTGCAGAAAAACATACAAAACAAGGTCAACCCAAGGACCTTGACAGATGAAATTAGGAAGGCCTCCACTGGAAGGAGGTCTAACATGGGACATTTCATACACCGGCTGACTCAGCAACATCCCCCTGTGTTTCCTGTTTCCAAGCCACCCTCTTTCCAGTGGCTTAGCGGGTTCAAAGCCAGGCGTCACCCCACGGGAGAATGGGGCGGCTTTCTGCTCCTGAAACCCAAGGTGGGGGGGCATTTCTACTCTGATCTGTAGAGTCAGATGGATTTCGGTTTTCTACCCATCTAGACTTCGCCCTCAGGCAGACACTGCCCCGCGGATGTCAATGCTTGGCAGTTCGGAGGCAGGCGTGAGTTCCGCGCCAGAGCTGAAGAGGACGCGCCCAAGTCCTGAGGAGTCGGGGTGTTCCCACCACTCCCCACCCGACGAGTCAGCTGGTCCCCGGCATGATCTTGAGCTCCGGTCCACACGTGTTCCCATTCTAGCAAGGGCCTTCTCAGCGATCCTTTCAGACAGGTTGGGAAGATTCGGACCCGTCCCGTCCCCTCCGCCATCTTTGCGCCGCCGCCGCCGCCCCTGCTTCCACCCGGGAAAGAACTTTCGCGCCAAATTGGTTGTCCGGCGCACAAAATGGAGCCCGGATGGAAGCGGGTCTGACGTCACCAGCCCGCAGCCAATCCCCTTCGGCGGGAGGCGTGGCTGGGCGGGCCAGGTTTTGATCACGGGTTTCAGAGCGGTCCAATCGTGGGCGGCGGCGCGCCGGCGAGCCAATAGGGGCGCAGTAGCCGCCGCGTCTGAACGCGCCTTCTCGTTTTTCCCGCGAAACTTGGCGGCGGAGCGTGGAGGGTCTTGTCTCCCGGGGACCGCGGAGCTCGGGACGGGAAAGGTGGGGCCGGTGGGGCTGCGGCGTGGGGGGCGCGGGGCCGACCCCCGGGGCTCGGTTGGCATCTGCGCTCTGGGTCTCGATGGCTGCGGCAGAGGGTTCTTCCGGGGGAGCCGGAGCTCCAGCGCGGGTTCACCATCCCCCGCCCTCGCTTCAGAGCCGGGGCCCCGGCGTACGAGTCCGCCCTAGCGCTCGCTTCCTCTGCCAGGTGCAGTCATGTCGGGCTTCGACGACCCTGGCATCTTCTACAGCGACAGCTTCGGGGGGGAGCCCGGGGCCGACGAGGGCCAGGCCCGCAAGTCGCAGCTGCAGAGGCGCTTCAAGGAGTTCCTGCGGCAGTACCGAGTGGGCACCGACCGCACCGGCTTCACCTTCAAATACAGGTGCACACGCCGGAGGGGCGCCTGAGACGAGCCCGCTGCTGCGGAGGGTGGAGATGGGGTGGGGAGAGGACGACCCACGACCCTGGCAGCGCCCTAGCTGCCTTGGCAGATGTGGGCACCAGCCGGGTGCGCGGGTCCCAGGGAGTTGGTATGGTGCTCCCTGAGCGAGTGAAGGGATTTAGTCACAGTCTTCGAAACCCACCCACAGGGGCGGTTCTACCCTGCCCTGTAGGGTCACTCTGAGTTGGCATCAACTCCATGGCAGTGAGTTTTGAGTTTTTATAGCTCGAGTTAATTTCCGGGTGCCATACCAATTGAGGGGGTCCCCGACAATTCAGCTGGGACAAGGGACAGGTCTCATGTCTTGTTCAGGGGCTTCTCAATGTACTGATTATGCCTGCACCCAACGACCTGGACAGGACACCCCTGCTTAGTCCACTGAACGTCCTAGCGCAGGTCCTGCCTCTATCCCCAGTTCCTTAAGATGCAGGGAGCAGGAGTTGGAGTCCAGCCTGGCCATTAGAAAGATACGACTTGTCCTCGTGAAAGCAGCCCTGATGGCGTAGTGGGTACTCGTCAGGCTGCTAGCGGCAAGGTCAGCAGTTTGAAACTACCAGCTGCTCCTCAGGAGACGCATGGGGCTTTCTACTCCCCGAAGGAGTTCAGCCTCGGAACCTCATAGGGGCGGTTCTCCTGTGTCCTATGGGTCACTGTGAGTCGGCCTCACCTCAGTGCAGTGAGTTTAATTTGGTTTGGTCTGGTCCTCCTTTGGGTGAGGCCGAGGCCCAGAGAGCAGCGAACGTCCTAGGCAGCACTGCAGCAGAGGGATGGGGAAGGTAGAGGCGGTAGTGAAGGTTCCAGATGGAGGCAGCCTTCAGGAGGGAGCCATTTGCAGGCTCACAGGGGTGGCCAATTAGTGCACGGGGTTCTCGGGGACAGCAGGGGCCGTGATGTGGCTCCTACATAAAAGGTAGAAGAGGAGGGGTCCTGTGCTGAGGCCTGGAACAGGCTGGGCACAGGTCAGCAGTGTCCAAATGTGACAGGGCTTGCAGAGGATGCGTTGAGAAAGCCTGTGTGTTGGTTGACAAGACAAGGCGGGGTCCCTGCTGCCCAGGGCCCTCCCGGTTGGAGGTCGGCTCCTGCTGTGAGAGGTTGCAGGGAGTGCCCCCAATAGACCCATGGGCAGGACCTTGCCTCTGAGTGGTGCCCTGTCCTTCAAGGGCCCCGTGGTTGCCTCCATGATGCTCTGGATGCCGCCTCTCAGGCTCATAACGAGTTGGACATGTACCCAGGAAGTGAGGGGTTTGGCAGGGAGATACACAGGCCCCCGTCACTCAGCCAGCAGTGCTTTCCCTCCCCTGCCCTGCTCCGTCCTGCCCTGCCTGCTGCAGGGATGAGCTCAAGCGGCATTACAACCTGGGCGAGTACTGGATCGAGGTGGAGATGGAGGAGCTGGCCAGTTTCGACGAGGACCTGGCTGACTACCTATACAAGCAGCCGGCCGAGCACTTGCAGCTGGTGAGGGGCAGCCCTGTCCCTGAGCCCGCCCCCACCTCCCCCAGGGCCAGCGCTGCCCAGGTCGGTCTGTCAACACCGCCCCCTGCCTCTTCCCTCTAGCTAGAGGAAGCTGCCAAGGAGGTGGCCGATGAGGTGACCCGGCCCCGGCCCGTCGGCGAGGAGACACTCCAGGACATCCAGGTCATGCTCAAGTCAGAAGCCAGCCCGTCCAACATCCGCAGCCTGAAGGTGGGTCTGAGGGCTGTGGAGGGGCCTCCGGAGACAGGCAGGCCCGTGCCAGCTCCCTGTATGTAACCAGCCATCTCCCGGGGCTTCTGTTGTAGTCGGATATGATGTCGCACCTGGTGAAGATCCCCGGCATCATCATTGCGGCCACCGCGGTACGCGCCAAGGCCACCCGCATCGCCATCCAGTGCCGCAGCTGCCGCAACACCGTCACCAACATTGGCCTGCGCCCAGGCCTGGAGGGCTACGCCCTGCCCAGGAAGTGCAACACGTGAGTGGCTGGGTCTGTGTGTGTGTGTTGGAGGTGGCCCAGGGGGGTGATGAGAGGCTGGTCCACCATGTAGGTGAGCTCTGTCCCTGCTAGGGTGCCCAGACAGCCTCTGCAGGGGGGACCTCCCCACTGGGGATGGGAAAGAAAAGCTGCCAGAGGTGTGTCCATCAGGAATCTCTTTTCAGGTCAGCAGGCTGATGATCTCACTGTGTGTGCCCTTAGGGCCTGCAACACTGGGCTGGCCCTTTCCATCCCTGGATCCAAGGGAACCCCACCCTCTGCTCTCACTGCTTCCTCGACCTTAGCAATGCAATGCCCCAGGCTCACCCCGAGGTGGCCCAGGCTGTCGTACCCTGATACGTGGCCCACACGGGCTGTCCACAACCTGCCGACCTCCCATGCGGGTGTCCAGTAGACCTTCCACCAGGCACGCCCAGGTGGAGCACGTGGCCCTCCTGTCCCAGACCCAGTCCCCGGCATGCCCTTGCAGAGCGGGCACAGGCCTGCAACCCTGGCCTCTGAACACTTTCTCCATCCTGCCTTTGAACAGAGCAGCCTCTCTGGTTCCGCCACCAGGCCTGTTAGGTACAGAATCACTCTTCCCGTCTGTGCTACCTCTGTTGTGACGAGGCCTCACCTGGAACCAGGGGAGTCTGTCTTCCCTGGCCCCTCTGTCCTCTTTGCCTACTCTCCGTGGCCACCCAGGTGCCTCTGAGTCTCTCTGTGTCTGAGCACTTTGTCTCAGGCTGCACGACTGTGCTGTCTCCTGTCCCTCCAGTGTGCTGCTGAGAGCACGTCAATTCTCCCCTAGCCGGCCAGTCACCTGGGTGCTCACACCCCGGGGCCTGCTTTCTCCAGGCTCCAGCACAGCCGTCTCTGGGGGTTTGCTCTCTTCTGCCTGACAAGAACTGGGCTTCCTAAGAGCAGGGCCCTTTGGCTCTTGGCCAGTGGGGGTCTTCTGCACCCAGAATCATGCCTGATGCTTGGCTGTGGGATTTGCTGAAGACCCTAAACCAAGCCAAACCCTCTGGAGTCAAGTTGATTCCAACTCAGTGGCCCTGTGTTGTTAGGTGCCATTGAGTCAGTTTGACCCACAGTGACCCACGCTGTGCCCGGTCCTGTGCCACCCTCACAGTTAATTGTTCCTGTGCCCAAACCTGTTCTTGCAGCCAAGGCGTCACTCCCATCTCTGAGCACCGTCCTGTTTCCCCTTCACCAAACATGACGTCCTTCTCCAGGGACGGCTCTCCTGACAGCACGTCCAAAGGGAGTCACAGCGTCAGGCCATCCTCGACCCTAAGGAGCACTCTGGCATAACTTCTTCTCACACAGGCCTGCTTGTTCTTTTAGCAGTCCGTGGTACAGTCTTCTCCAGCTCCACAATTCAAATGTATCCATTCTCCTTTGGTCTTCCTTATTCAGCGTCCAACTTTGACATGCATAGGAGGCCATTGAAAAGACGGTGGCTTGGGTCAGGTTCACCTTAGTCCTCAAAGTAATATCCTTGCTTTTTTAATACTCTGAAGAGGTCGTGTACAGCAGATAGACCTAATCCAGTGGTTCTCAACCTCCCTCAGGCTGCGACCCTTTCACACAGTTCCTTATGTGGTGGTGACTCCCCCAACCATAACATTATGTTCGTTGCTACTTCTTCACTGTCATTTTGCTACTGTGATGAATCAGATGACCCCTATGGAAGGGTCATTCAACTCCCAAAGGGGTCACGACCTACAGGTTGAGAACTTCTGACCTAATCCAATCTGTCTTGATCTCTTGACTGCTGCTTCCATGAGCATTGATTGTGGATCCAAGTAAGACAAACTCTGTGACAACTTCAGCCTTTTCTCCATTCATCTAATGTTGCCGATTGGTCTAGTTGTGAGGTTTTGGTCTTTGCATTGAGCTGTGATCCATCCTGAAGGCTGCCGTCCTCGATCTTCATCAGCAAGTGCTTCACTTGCTCACTTTCAGCAAGCAGGGCTGTGCCATCTGCAGATTGCAGGTTCATAAGCATTCCTCCAATCCCGATGCTGCATTCTTCTTCGTAGAATCCAGCTTCTCTGATGGTTTGCTCAGCATGTTAAACCCTGCAGCGTGCCCTTGTTTGGGTCACAATGCCTGCCTCTTGATTTCATGTCTGACTTCCTCATGAGCACAGTAAAGTGCTCAGGAGTTCCCCTTCTCAAGGTCACTCAGTATCGTCCACACAATCCAGCGCCTTTGTGCAGTCAGTAGAAGAAGCAAACATTCTCTACTCTGAGCCAAGGTCCATCTGGCGTCAGCAGTGACAGCCTTTGTTCCATGTCCTCTGACACATCCGGCCTGAGCTTCTGTCCCCCGCCTGTGCTGCTGCAGCCGTCGTTGGCTTGCAGCGGGCAGAGCTGCTGCCCTGCAGGCTTCCTGAGGCTGTAAGTACACAGAAGCGGACTGCCATACCTTTCTTCCGCAGAGCGCCTGGCTGGGCTCAAACTGCTGACCTCTCGGAGCCCATTAGCTACCTCACTGCCATCAATGTACCCACCCCCAAAACCAGCCTCGCTGCCATCGAGTGGAGTCACTTCCTCGCCAAACCTCCCTGCAGGACAGGCTCTGATGGCCATGGGGTTCCCAGACTCACTGAAGGGAGTGGAGAGCCTCCCCTTTCTCGGGGCGGTTGGTGCTTCTAGCTCCTGACCGCACGGCGGCCCAGCCCAGAAGCTGCCCCGTCAGCACGGGCTCTCACTCAGGAGTGACGCACAGAGACCTGACAGTGGTCGCGAGGGTCTCGCAATCTCACTGGAACCGATTGTGGGATGTGAGTTTGGGGCTAGTCAGGGCGTGGATAATCCAGCTCCAGGTGGTGCAGTGGTTTAAGCGCTTGACATCAGAGGTCAGCAGTTCGGGTCCCACCAGCTGCTGCTCCGAGGGACAACCCAGGAGGGTGCTTTGGCCACAATGGCTACTGTCAAGGATGACTCTGTCCTGCCCTGCCGTGGTCGTCCTGGGTTGGGGAATGGCTTTGATTGGTTTCCCTGTGTTCCCTGAGGCCCTCGAGGGCGAGGCGCTGTGGCTTGTCTGCTGCCCTCCGGCCTCCAGTGGGTCTCCCACCTGCAACCTGGTGTCCGGCCCAGCTCATCCGGGGACCCTTCAGGCCCTGCTACTGATTCATGGTGACTCAATTTTGACCGGTCCCCTCTCCACCATGCCACGCAGGGATCAGGCCGGGCGCCCCAAGTGCCCTCTGGACCCGTACTTCATCATGCCCGACAAGTGCAAGTGTGTGGACTTCCAGACGCTGAAGCTGCAGGAGCTGCCTGACGCGGTGCCCCACGGCGAGATGCCCAGACACATGCAGCTCTACTGTGACAGGTGGGCGGGCTGCAGAGGGGAGGGAGGCGCCCAGCTAGTCCCTGGTGGGCCCATCTCGTTCCTCTCTCCTTCCCTAACCACTGGGGGCTCCCTTCAGCCCGCTTCGTGGCTGGGCGCTGACTGGCCTCGCGTGGACAGGAGCTGGGTGTGACATCTACACCCGGCGTTTCCCTCAGTCCCTAGAACAGAGCTCCTCTTTGTGTCACTATAGAACAGGGTCTCAGGCGTGCCCTCCCCCACTGCAAGACCGATACCCAGTGGCAGGGAAAGCCTCTCCCCCCAGGCCTACGGTCAGGGTGCCCCTGGTGCTATAGCGGCGCCTAAAGAGGGGGCTGGGCGTGCTCCCCTCCAGCCCTGAAACTACAGGCCCTTGTTCTGGCAGGTGACCTCTGGAAGTGTGCCCATGCCTTTCCCCAGCCCCTGCGGAGGCAGTTGAGCCTGGAGGAGCTGGCCGAGACTAAGGGTCAGGGCACCCTGAGCCCACCGTCAGCTCCGAGTAGGGCAGCACACGGCCCGGGCCCGGGCCCCTCTGCACAGATAGTCAGATAGGATAGTGCACACCAGCGTCTCCAGCGCGGGAGAGGCGTCACAGGGCCATCCCGGGCGGTGCTGCCCCTCCATGGGACTGTGATTCTTGCTATCTGACCCCAACCCCACAGCAGGAGCGGCTGGGTCATCCCCCACCTCAGTTGCGCTTGAGACCTGAAGGGGCATAGCGACTGCCTTGACTCAGCTGAGCAGCTGGGGGCAGCCCGAGGGCCTGTTAGACCAGGTTCTCTAGAGAAACCAAGCCAGGACACTTAAGATTTTGTACATATTTACATATTTATAGATAGATCTACACCATAAGAAGACAACAGCTAATCAGTCTATAGAGCAATACAAATGGCTCAGTGCAACTCACTTCCATGAGACAGCTAATACACTGGCAGGCCTTCAGGTCTTGAGGGCCGCCGGGTGCAAGTCAAGGAAGCAGACAGCTGAGTCCTCTGTAGAGCAATTCAGGCAGTCCGGCCACAGGCAGCAAACAGCAAGGCAGGTCACCAACAGTCAGCCAGATGACAGGGTCTGACAGTCCCCAGCTCCAGTAGCGTGGCGAAGCAGGTCTTGAAGGAACTTCAAAGTATAGCGACACAGTCCACGGGTTAGGTGTCCCACAGGTAGTGTAGCTAGCAAGATGAGGCAGAGAACAAGGTAAGGCAGCCACACACTGGTCTGATAATCAAAGAGCAAGAGACTAGAAAGGCGAGGCTCACTGAGCCATTTATCTCTCTGCCCTTCAGTTAATCCCACTTGTGTTCATAGGCCAGGTTGGCACAATAAACCCACCTATCACTGGGCCCCTCCAGGCCCCGCTGCCTCTGGGGTCAGGGTGAGAGGCAGGTGGGCTCAGCCGAACTCACGGGGCTGGGAGGGAAAAAGGAGGGAGACTGGTGACAAGTCTGACTGAAGATAGGTGTAGAGAGGCTTCTGCAACGTTGGGATCGTCAACCCCAGGCCCTCACCAGCCTAACATGAAGTCCAGAAGGCAGCTGGCCAGGGGTTGGGCGTCCCATCATTGGCTTGTTAACACTGCCTGCTAAGCCATGAGTGCCACGGTGAGGTTAGGCACTGGTGCCGGACAGAGGGGTGGAAACAGGGTCAGGTGGATTGTGGGTGTGGTGGGCACACCAGGGGCACTGGGGGTCTGCCGACCACCGCCAGGCGCTCACCTCCCCGGCCATGTTCTCTCAGGTACCTGTGTGACAAAGTCGTCCCCGGGAACAGAGTCACCATCATGGGCATCTACTCCATCAAGAAGTTTGGCCTGACCTCCCGCCGAGGCCGAGGTGGCGACAGGGTGGGCGTGGGCATCCGCAGCTCTTACGTCCGGGTCTTGGGGATCCAGGTGGACACTGACGGGTCAGGTGAGTTTAGTGGCCAACTCCATTCTCTCAAAAAGCTCAGGGCCTTGAGAGGCAGCTGGTGCTGGGGCCCCTGACACTGCCCAGGCTGCTAGAAGGGTCCATCTGTAGATTAAGAAGAGCCTGTTTCCTCACTGCGCCTGGGCCTCAGCCCTTGCCCCCGTGCCGCCTTCTCCACGTAGTGGCCATTGTGTGGCTCCTTCGCTGGAACAGCCCCTTCCTCTCCGCTAAATGAGAGGCTCTGTGGTGGTCCCGGAGGTCCTGGCTAGGGGCACATGGCCAGGGCTGCACGTGTCCCCTCTGGGAGCCTGTGCGTGGCAGGGCAGGGGAACGGGCTGCAGGAGGGTGCCCTGTGATCACGTCTTGCTCCCCTGTCCGCCAGGCCGCAGCTTCGCGGGGGCCGTGACCCCACAGGAGGAGGAGGATTTCCGCCGCCTGGCCTCGCAGCCCCACATCTACGAGGTCATCTCCAGGAGCATCGCGCCCTCCATCTTTGGGGGCATGGACATGAAGAAGGCCATCGCCTGCCTGCTCTTCGGGGGCTCCCGTAAAAGGTGAGGAGCTGGGCCTAGCGGCCCACCTGATAAGGCAGACTTGAATGGGACCCTGGCTCTATTCCTGCCCACCAGGTCTTCCTCAAGGCCAGCCTGGCGGGTGGCTGGTGGCTGGTGTGGGGCTGATTCCCTAAGCTAGAGGAGGGGGGATCCTGGCTGGGGACTGATCCCCACCTTAGCTGGCGGGGAGAAGTGTGCTGGCAAGAGCAAGGGGACAGCACTGGCGACTTGGGAACAGGAGAGGACAAGGTCTGTGTGACCGGGCAGAGACACCACCTCCCACAAGTGGGAAACCTGTGGCTTAGGCCGAGGCTACAGAAAGTAACCACGGTAGCAGGATTGTTAACATTAAGAGCCAACGTGTACCAGTCAGCGGGCCTCCCTGGTGGCAGAGTGGTCACACAGTGGGCTGCTCTAGCCGCTCCTGGGGAACAAGGCCAGGCTTTCACTCCAGTCAAGAGTGACCGACCGTCAGAGAAACCCACGGGGGCAGCTCTTCCCTGTGCTGTAGGGTCTCTGTGCTGAGTGATCTGAATCCACCCCAGGGCACTGGGTTTGCTTGTTTGTTTTTAACATTGACTGGTAGTCCTGGGTGCAGCGTGGGTCCCCTAATGAGAAAAGCAAGCACGGGCTCCCTTGTGCTTACTCGTTTGTAGTGAAGATGGAAGAAGTGCAAGTGAGTGTGCTTACCAAGCTTGCTTTTTGGGTAGCACCCATGGGAACACACTGCACAGCTTACTGAAAGGTTGGAAGCTTGAGCCCCAGCAGGGGTGCCTAGAAAATGAGCCATCGAGAACCCCGGGGAGCCCAGTGCTACCGTGACACTGGGGTCGCCACAGAAGCCGACAGCAGCTCGAGAGCAATGTTAGAACACCACGTTAGACCTCTGCTGAGAGTTCCCCTGCCCCGGCATCCTGTGAAGGCTTTTGCGTCTGAAACCCAGTTTTTCCAGTCACCCTGTGAGAAAGTTATATTGCACCCATTTTGTAGATGAGGAAATTGAGGCAGGGTTCCTAGAAGGGCTTGTTCAGGGTCGCGGGGAGCTGGGAGCCTGCCCTCTCCTGTGTCACTGCTGTGACAGCCTCGCTTCTCGCCCCTGAGCGAGTTTTACTGCCACCTGCTGGGCGCCCAGGCACAGCCACAAGTGCCGAGTTTAATGCTTCTCCGCCAAGTGAGGCTCCTTCGGCTGGAGGGTGATAGGCTGGGTGTGTCCCCTGCCTGCTGGCACTGAGCCCTTTGGTAGCCGCCCCCCCAAGGGTGGGTTCTCACCCCGCTGCTCCCCCAGGCTCCCAGACGGACTCACTCGCCGTGGAGACATCAACCTGCTGATGCTGGGGGACCCTGGCACGGCCAAGTCCCAGCTTCTGAAGTTTGTGGAGAAGTGCTCCCCGATTGGGGTGAGTGGCAGGGGCAACCCTCCTCTCCACCGCCGGGGTCCCAGTTGGGCTGCGCAGATGTACACAGAGATGACGGGCTTATGGTGGGGAGGGGTCAGGAGACGGGTCACACTGAGTCCCACGGGAAGAATGAGGGCCTCCACGGGCTCACCTCTGAGCTGGGCCCAACAGGCCCTCCGCAGGGTGCTGGTGAGGCTCTGAGGAGCTGCTGACACGAGTGAGTGCCCGGAAGCACAGCTAGTCAGGCTGAAGCCCACACTGCAGAGGAGGATGCTGGTGGGAGTCTCGAGTTGTGTCCTGAGACCTGGGATCAGCCCTCAGCCTCTCGGCCCTTGGCCCACGGAGCTGGGACAGGAGCTGGAGCACGTAGCGGCTGGGCCCTGACGCTCAGTGTGCCCTCACGCAGGTGTACACGTCCGGGAAGGGCAGCAGCGCGGCCGGCCTGACGGCCTCCGTCATGAGGGACCCCTCGTCCCGGAACTTCATCATGGAGGGCGGGGCCATGGTCCTGGCTGACGGCGGGGTGGTCTGCATCGACGAGTTTGACAAGGTGAGGGGGCGTCCCATGGAGTGGGTGGTCCTGGGACATACCCTCCCAGGCTGGCCGCTGTCCACATCTGGAGAGCGGGCATTGGTGAGTCCGGCCCCCACGGCTGTCACCACAGTCAGCTGTGGCCCAGCACTGCTCGCCTCTGGTAGTGGGTCTGATGGACGTGTCTCTCCCCCAATCAGATGCGAGAAGACGACCGTGTGGCCATCCACGAAGCCATGGAGCAGCAGACCATCTCCATCGCCAAGGTGGGCATGCTGACCGGGCGATGGCAGGTTGGGAATCTGGGGAGGGGGTGGCGCGGCCAAGCCCTTGACCCCTCCGCCTCCCTCAGGCCGGGATCACCACCACCCTGAACTCCCGCTGCTCCGTCCTGGCTGCTGCCAACTCGGTGTTTGGCCGCTGGGACGAGACCAAGGGGGAGGACAACATCGACTTCATGCCCACCATCCTGTCCCGCTTCGACATGATCTTCATCGTCAAGGACGAGCACAACGAGGAGCGGGACATGGTGCGTGCGGGCGGGGCTGCTGTAGAGGGTCCGGGGGTCCTGGGTGGATGGCACGGGTGATCCAGGTCCAGGGCTGTGCTGCTTCAAGCCCAGGGGGCCCAGGCCCTGTGTGGAGGCTCTCTGTTCAGGCAGCGTCACCCTGTGGTGGCTGAGATGGCTCTAGGGCAGCGGTTCTCAATCTGTGGGTCACAACCCCTTTGGGGGCTCCAACGACCTTTTCACAGGCGTCACCTGATTCATCACAGTAGCAAAATGACAGTGATGAAGTAGCAACGAAAGTAATTTTGTGGTTGGGGGAGGTCACCACCACAGGAGGACCTGTCTGAAAGGGTCGCAGCATAAGGGAGGTTGAGCCACTGCTCTCAGGGAAAGCAGGCACACCTCTTCTGTGAGTAGCAACAGTCCCAAGGAGGACTCTGATTGGCTGAGGTCGGACCAGACCTGAAGCAGAGCCTGGCTGTCATTGGCTGGGCCTGCCTGGGTGCCCACCTCTGCGGTGGACAGGCAGGGTGTCGTCAGAGGCAGGGGTGCTAAGTGCTCAGGTGGAAAGCCCAGTTGATCTTCTGAGGGCGGGGCTGGGGGCACTAGGGGTGAGCAGGAGGCTTGGGCCGAGGTCTGAATTCCCCGCTCCGTGATTCTGGGGCTCCAGCTGCATCCGCTGTGTTGGGACCCAGGCTGGGAGGGGCTGTGGGCTGAGCCGGTGTGTCCGGCCCCCAGATGCTGGCCAAGCACGTCATCACCCTGCACGTGAGCGCGCTGACGCAGACGCAGGCACCGACGGTGGAGGGAGAGATCGACCTGGCCACCCTGAAGAAGTTCATCGCTTACTGCCGCGCGTGAGTCCCTGCTGGGCGGGATGCCAGCTGCTTGCAGGACCGCCCTCCCCCACCACTCTGTAGGCATTAGCTCTGCTGCTTCTCAGCCCGCGCAGGTCACAGGCTCCTGGCCTCAGTTTCCTGTTTTCAAATCAAGTGGGTAGGCTTAGGTGGTGTGGAAGACCCCCCCGCCCCCTCAACTTGGACGTGCAGGGAGGCAGGGCAGTGTGCCGGCCATGGGCATGCTGGCTGTGTGTCCTGAGCCAGCAGTTGACCTCTCTGAGCCTTGGCTTCCCAGGTGAGGTCAGGATTGCACACTGTAGTGCTGGCGTGGGTGGCAGCTGCAGTCGGTGCTGGCCCTCAAGGCCCTCCCTCAGAGGAAGCCTCACCGCGCCCCTTGCGTGGTCAGATGAGCTCTGGCTGACGCACAGGTCTGCTTCTGAGTGTTGTTGAAGTCGAGGGTGGGCACATCGGAACAGGTTCACACTTTACAGCTTGTTAGTGTGGCGCTTCAGTCATGCAACAAGTGGAGGTGATTGTGATGCAGAATTTGCTGGAAAGAGCACAGAGATTTGCTTCAGTGATTTCAGAGTGGGGGCACCGTTACATAAAGGACAAGGAAGTCACCTGAGGCCCCTATGTCTGATCGGTGAACATGAGTCCTCAAGGGGGCCGTGGGGATTGGAGTAGAACTGTCCTGGAGTGTTTCCGTGGCGATAGTTTCTATAGAAACTGCTTGCCACGTCTTTCTTCCTCGGAGCTCCTGGTGGGTTTGAACTGCAGACCTCTCTGCCAGTAGCCGGGCACTTACTCAGTGTGCCACCAAGAAACCCAGCTCACTGCCATCGAGTTGGTGCTGACTCACAGAACTGCCCCTGTGGGTTTCAGAGACCGCACCACTATGGGAGTGGCAAGCTCTGTCCTCCTGAGAAGCACCTGGTGATTTGAAGCTGCTGAGCCTGCTGTCAGCACCCCAGCGCCCCTGCTCCTCCAGGGCTCCTGGTTCTGTTTAGGTGGTGGTGGTGAAACTCGAGGCCCTGTGCCCTCGGCGAGCAGTGGAAGTATTGCGGTTGGGCAGGTCCTAGCACCCCAGTTTAGCCAGAGCAGATGGGGGCATGGTGACCTCAGGGTCCCTGGGTCTGGAGTAAAGGCTTGGCCCACGCCCGTTGAGGGTCCTGGAATCTACTGTAAGCGGATAGCGCCCCCCCCCCCTTCTCCCTCCTCTTTTCCGCCTCATTCTTACAAGAGCTGAGCTGAAACTTCCTTGACTCCATGGTGGTCTGTCAGCCAGCAGGGTAGCGGGCTAGGCTGGGGGGATGCTGACCAGACCCGTGCATCCTCAGTGTGTATATGGAGGGCAGTCAGACCTGATGCTGCTTCGGTTCTGGGCAGTGTCCTCTGTCAGTCATGGGCCGGGGGCAATGCCATCCTGGTGACGAAATGCTCTAAGTCCCATGGCCAGGGAGGGACACTGGTCACCCCTGCAGCTGGCCTGGCTTCCCTCCCCCTGCTCTTCCCTCCCGAACCCCTGCCTACAGCCAGCTCTCAGCTCTGTGCCTACTGGTGGTGCCCAGTCCCGGGAGGGTGTGTGGGGCCTCACGCCAGCTACGCCCCACTGCCCTGCAGGAGGTGTGGCCCCCGGCTGTCTGCAGAGGCTGCAGAGAAGCTGAAGAACCGCTACATCATCATGCGGAGCGGGGCGCGGCAGCACGAGCGGGACAGCGACCGCCGCTCCAGCATCCCCATCACTGTGCGGTGAGTGACCCTCCTGCGGCCTTGCCCATCACTGGGAGGGGAGCAGGCACAGGCGGCCCAGTCACTGTGCCAGGGTCAGGCTGGGGCTGCCCAGGAGCAAGTATGTGTGTGAGCGTACCCGGGAAGCCCTGCCCACGGAAGGTCCCTGAGTGGAGACACCCTGGCCTCGGAGGGATTCCTTGGTTTGTTTAAGTCTGGAGCCCCCGGGGCCCTCTGCTCTAAAGGGGGTTCCCCTTTGAGTGGCCAGCAGCCGGAGGGTGAGGGCAGGTCTGGGCAGGGGCTCAGGAGACAGGCTTCCAGCCGCTGGCCCAACCTGGCTCAGGGACACTTCTTTCTGCTTGTCCTCCGTGGGCCTGTGGAGGAGAGCAGCTCAGAGCCAGGCCCCTGGTTTGAATCCAGTCTCTGCCGAATGTGTTGATACGAGTCTGGAGAGCTGTCTTCTCGGGAGATCACTGGTCTGGGCTAGGCTCCTCCCCGCCCAGCCCAAGACCTTCAGCCTCCAGCCCAGGCCCCAGGCGGCTGCAGTGGTGTGGGTGGGTTGGGGTGGGAGTCACTTACTGGAACCCACTCAGCTGCAAATGCAGCATGAACCAGCTTCGCTGGGAGCATGGGTGGCCACACTGGAACTTGGGGTTCCCAAGGAGGGGAGGGAGGTGGCTATGAGGACAGCTGGCAGATTGGGGAGTGCCCTGAGCAGTGCGTCCCGGCTTCCGGCCCCTCAGGCAGCTGGAGGCCATCGTGCGCATCGCCGAGTCCCTCAGCAAGATGAAGCTGCAGCCCTTCGCCACGGAGGCCGACGTGGACGAGGCCCTGCGGCTCTTCCAGGTGTCCACGCTGGATGCCGCCCTGTCTGGCACGCTGTCAGGTGAGGGGCCGGGTGGGCCTCTGGCAGGGAGCCCCTATACCCCCCCGTCCGCCACGTGGTTTCCCCCTGACTCTGGCACACAGTTCTCGAACAGCTCTTGGTTTTTGACCCTTGATCTAGTGACACCAGCCCTCCTGAGTTGGTCTTGTCTCCTGTTTTAGGGTGCCCAGAGGGCTCCCCGTAGTGCCCCCAGGTGGTGGTCACCTCCCCCCCCCTTCTCCCCAGTGGTCTTCGCCTGCGGGGCTCAGCCTGCTCGCAGTCATTTCCTGAGCCCCGCTGCGCAGCTCTCCCAGGAGAAGCCCTCCTGTTTGCCCAGCAGACACCGCCTGCATGTCTAGTGTGTGCCAGGCACTGTGCTGGGTGCCCGGGAGCCCTGGTGGCATCGCAGTTCTGCCTCATTGCTGACAAGGTCTGCAGGTGGGCACCATCAGCCCCTCCATGGGAGGAA
Organism: Tenrec ecaudatus; assembly: GCF_050624435.1. Lineage (NCBI taxonomy): Eukaryota > Metazoa > Chordata > Mammalia > Afrosoricida > Tenrecidae > Tenrec > Tenrec ecaudatus. The sequence continues at coordinate 14,994,411 of NC_134535.1, read as the reverse complement.
AACGGGGCTTTCTCTCCCAGAAGAAATTCCAGGCGCCGTGCCTTGTGGGACATGGTGTTTGATCACGTAGAAGGGTGCTGGAGGAGGGGGGCCCTCAAGGTGGACACTGGCTGCAACAATGGGCTCAGGCACAGGGACGATGGTGAGGAGGGCGCAGGACCAGCAGTGCTTTGTTCCCTTGTGTGTAGGGTCAGTGTGGGTTGGAACTGACTCGGTGCTCGGTGTCGCCATCAATGCGACAGCACTGAGTTTGGTCCTAGACACCAGGAGTGGTTTGTCCAGTGGATTTCCACACAGAGTGGCAGCCCCATTGAGCTTTCTCTGCTGTAAGGTCCCTCGGTCTATCTGACTCTGAGGAGCTGCTGGGAGGGCTGGGAAGGGAATATAAACCTGTTCCCTGGGGTGGGGCCTCTCCTCCCTGCGGGGGCAGGGTGACAATGGTACAAAATGCAGGATGAGGCGGGGGGAGTGGGGAGTGTGGCAGGACCAGCACAGGAGGCTTCTGCAGATGGCTGAGTCAGGGACTATTCCTCAGGAAGGGACAGTAAGTGGGGACAGGTGTGAGCACCCTACACCGTTGAGGGTCGAGCAGGACCAGGGAGCCGAGGGAGGGAGGTGGCAGCTGAGCGGTGGGTCTGCTGACTCATAGCCACGGTGCCCTGAAGGGCTTCCTACCACACAGGACACTTGCAGGGCTCATGTGGGGCCACCGTGCTTGAGCTGGGCCTTGCAGGCTGTTGGGGGTCTTGCCTGGCAGACGCTTACTTTCCTCGGGGCAGTGCCCATCTCAGTGCCCCGTGCCTGCTGCCTGGGCCATACTTCCCCATATGTTTGCCCTCCCTCTGTCTCCCCCACCCCAGAGAGACCTGTGGTCCTCCTTAAAGAGGCTTCTGCCACTTCTCCCTGGCTCCCCTTCCTCAGGCCATGTACCTGGGCACTGTCGCTCTTTCTCTGATGCCTTTCCTGGGCTGGCTCAGGCTGCTCTTCCTTGGGTTAGAGGGCTCCCCTAGTGGATAAGCCCGGGGCCCTGCACCCCAAGGCCCCACCCTGACCCTTGCCCCTGCCTCTGCCTCACTTGTCCGCTGCAGGCGTGGAAGGCTTCACCAGCCAGGAGGACCAGGAGATGCTGAGCCGAATCGAGAAGCAGCTCAAGCGCCGCTTTGCCATTGGCTCCCAGGTGTCGGAGCACAGCATCATCCAGGATTTCACCAAGCAGGTGGGCTGCCTTCCACTTAATTGCCCCCGCCCTGGGGCTGCCCTGCCACATAAGTGAGCACATGATGTAGCTCCCCTGAGCCTCAGTGTATTCTGCTCAGTGACATGCAGGTCTAGCCTGTTTTTCCATCTGAGTTGAATTTACTTTTTAATTTTGAAGGCGCCCTGGTAGCGGAGTGGCTTACCCATCGGGCAGCTAACCACAAGGTTAGCAGTTTGAAAGGGAGAAAGAGGAAGCTTTCTATTCCTGTAGAGTCAGTCTCAGAAACCCACGGGGCAGCCCTATAAGGTTGCCATGAGTGGGCATCATCTGATGGATGAGAGTTTGTTTTTTGAGTTTTGCAATGTTGAAAATGCACACACCACCACATAGGCTGATCCGGCAGTGCCAGTGTGGGCCACAACCTCACCTCCTCCTCCCTGTGGCTCCTCCCCTGAGGGCTCCCCGTCTCACCCGAGCCGAAGGAAGGTGGTTCGGATGTGAGCGCCTGTGAAGAGCCAGGCCGAGGGGTGCTTGGCCTCTGCTGGGCCCAGCGGGTGGGTGCCGGCCCCTCCCAGAGGTGCGTGCCACATTAGCCCTGTGCCCTACAGAAATACCCGGAGCACGCCGTCTACAAGGTCCTACAGCTCATGCTGCGGCGGGGCGAGATCCAGCACCGCATGCAGCGCAAGGTCCTGTACCGCCTCAAGTGAGCTGCCTGCCGGCCCAGACCTGCGCCTCTCTGGCCTCCTCCGCTTCCTGCTGGTCACCCCAGGGCATGGAGCCACGGAACTCCTGGAAACGTACTTTGAGTGTCTTACACCAAGAAAGCCGTGGATATGTCTGGATGTCTGTGCTGGTGGCCTGTCCCCTCCCTCCACCCTGCCCTCGGTGAGGTGGCGTGGGGTGGGGGACAGGCCTTGGACTGGACTGGCTCTGCCTGTTTGGATGGTTAATAAAGGTGTGCAGCCTCCGCTGGCTCCTGTGTATGGACGTGCTGGGTGAGGTGTCTGCGCTTCGTTGCCTCCACTCTGTCCGAGAACCCAGCTTTTCTGGCTAATCTCTGAGCTGTTGCTGGCCATCCCGGGGGGTGCGAATGGTTAACACTTAGCTGACCCAGAGGCAGGTCCTGTGGAAGAAAGGCCTGGCGGTCCACTGGTGAACAACCAGCCCTTGGAAGCATGGCGCAGAGCTGTGTGCTGGCACACGGGCGTCCACACTCAGTTTTGCCCCACAGCCCCCGGCAGATTGGAGGGGAGACACGGCTGGTGCTTGGAGGATCGTTTGCGCATGTGTCTTGTTTTTTAAAGGGGATCCCCTGAAAGGAAAAGCCCATGGGGTGAGACAGGCGAGGCCTGCCGAGTCTGTTCATGAAGATGCCCATTTTGCTTCAGGCATTGCTTGTAATGCCCTCACAGTGGACTGACACGTCCCGCCCCCCTCCCTGTTTCCCACTGCCATTCCTCCTTTCCTGACCCTTCTGAACACCGTCCATCTGTGGGTACAGGTTGCCCTTTGATGCCATTCTAAGGCCTGCGTACCTCACTAGTAATGGTTCCCCTATCACTCCCTGCCGGAGTCCTGACTCAGTGACCGTGTAGACGGGGCAGAACAGCCTCTGGCCGTATAGGCTTTCTCCGCGAGCGCAGGCGGTGGTTTCAGACTGCCAACTGCGTTTGCCTGCGTGTGGAGCTGTGAAGGCTGAGTCCGGCTCCTGGACTGAGCGTCTCATGGACTACAGTCTCCGGGTGGGGTGGGGTGGGGGTATTCCACCAGTCTTGGTCCAGTAAACAGCTGTTTTTACGACTGAGTTGTTCCACATTTTCCTCCCACTCTTCGGGATCTTGTGACCCTCAGAGCAGTGGACAGAGGCAGCGGGTACCATCTAGTTCTGTGGAGACTGGTTGTGTGTGTTTTTTCAGGGGATTGTTTCCATGCATCTCATTCTCTTGGCTCTCACAGGAGGGAGGCCCCCGGTTGTACCTTGGCTGCTCGTGAGCTGTCAAGACCCCAGCTGCTACTCACCAAAAAACCAAACTGCCATTGAGTCGCTGCAGACTCACAGTAAGCCTATAGGACGGGGTTAGAACTACCCCTGGGGATTCCCAAGATTGTGACTTTGGGAATAACCCCATCTTTCTCCTGTAGAGCGGCTGGTGGTTTTCAACGGCTAACCTTGCAGTTAGCAACCCAATGCAGAACCACTAAGCTACCAGCACTCCATCTCATCAAAGTAGGATGTGCGACATTGTGGGCCTTGTTCTGCCACTTGACCTTGACGGCCCTGTGGTCCTGAGCCCCCGGGGTTCCGTGGCTCGTTCCGTCAAGGTTTTTGATTAGGCCTGAGAGGTTTTCATAACTTTGCCTCCAGTATATTCCATCCCCTTCAGAGATAGCAATGGCAAATGCTCATGTAAAAGTGCTTCTCAACTCTGTGTATCTGGGGCTTATTCCCACTGCCACATAGCAACCCCGTGTATATAGCTTATACCATCTCCCCTATACCAACCCTCAATATATCGGGCTTAGTCCCTCTCCCCTCCCTGTTCGTCTGGCTTGTTGGTCTGCACAGTTACCCCTAGAGCAATGACCTTGAAGGACTGTTTGGAATGGTCACCTCTTGCCTTTATTTCTTGTGTCCAGTGTTTTACACTGTCCTGCCTCTTACTGTCATAACCTAAGTTAATGTGCCTCTCCCTCCGGTTAGTGACCCTCCCTTTCCCCTCTGCCCTGGTGACCATCAGAGTGTTTCTCTTTGCGTACACGGCTCTGCTTGACTCTACAGGACTGGGCTCAGACTATTTGTCCTTTTGTGATTGACGCCCTGCACTCAGCATAATGTAACCTCTCTATTTAAAACACATTCGGAACTAGAAAGCATCATGCGAATTCAGGATGTTGGTTAGAAATAGTTCTTCCGGGACTTCTAGGTGAGGTATAAGAAATAGCCAGCAGGAGGAAGTGGAGACACTTTAATCAACTTGAGCTCTGTGCAGACGCCCGTGAAAAAGCCCAGCGCGTCCTGGATGTCTGGTTGACTCACAAGCGAACGGAGCACCTAACACTGCCTGCAGCCCTCCCTGTGTCGCCCAATCCAGGAACTGTTACGGAAGGGTTCCCGGAAACGGAGAGGTGAGGGTTGTGAGCTAAGTCAGCTTTCTCTGACTCATCTTCTCAAGCCCAGTTGGAGGAGAGCTTTCTGAACAGCTTCCCTGCCTGCGTGGCCGTCTCTGTAGATGGCTGTTTTCACTGGGGGGAAGCATTTCCGGTTCCTCTCCACTGTAAAGCTGGCCTCTCCCCACTTGAGCTCAGTGATCAGACTGCCCTGTCCTGTTGGACATCCTGTGGATCCGACAGCAGCATTGTGTCACTGTTCCCTGGGTCCTCCCCCCCACCCCCCACCGGAGGGACATGGTGGGGGTGCAGGCCCATTCCCCCAGGGGCACATGAGAAAGGTGTCTCTAGCAAGACCAGAGGGTTTCAGCCAGTGACGGTCCTGAGCCAGGAGAAGCCCACAAGTGGCAACTTACTAACCCTGCCACTCGGTCCGTGTCTGAGCTGGAGGGGGGGTGCACTTCACAGAGAACACTACCAGAGAAACAGAAAACAGGATTCAATTCCTGACCCCAGTCTGCCCTCTTACCGCCCCCCCCCCCCCCCCCGCCACCAGGCCGCCCCACCACCGCTGCTCACCTTCCTGAGCTGGGCTGAGCTGGGCTGGGGCAGATGGGCCTGGGGTGGATGGTAGGATGTTGCAGGAGCTGTGCAGAGGGACCAGCGGGGTGTGAGTGGTGCTCACAGAGGAAGCAGATTTGCATAGAATGTTCTAGGGGGAGGGTGGGGAGGGTCTTAAGGCCATGCCTGGGGAGTACTTTGAAGACCCTGGGGTCAGGAAAGCATGTGGTCACAACTTGAAGCAGCTGGCCCAGGGGGAGAACAGGAGAGAGGGATGGAATGGGCTCTCACCAAGCTAGGCTGGGAGCACGGGCTGGGAGTGGTGGTGGGACTGGGCCGGGGGCTTAGTGCAAAGGGCCCTCACCCACACAGGGCTCAGAGCTTGGGGGGGAAGAGGGGGTGGCCTGGTGTGCCTAGCATCTGCCTCCTGTGAACTGGGACTTGCCAGCACCATCTAATTTGCTCTCCTCCTTAGTCTCCCTCTGTTCCAAACCCATGTGCTTCCCATGGGCAGGCTGCTCAGCTCTGGGGGTGTGGGTGGTCCTCCCAGGTGGCTGTGTGGATTAACTGAGGTGGGAGCCACCAGTCAGAGCCGGCCCTCAGCACTTTGTAGCTCCTGTGACCTGTAACTGTACCCTTCTCTACCGCAAGGTGACTACCCTCCCATCCACAGCTGCCTTCTTCAGTGAGCCACCCCGTTCCACCTGCAAGGAGAAGGCGTGAGTGGGGAGATGAGAGCAACTCACCTGTCATTCAGTCGCCGTGGTCCTTATATCAGCTGTGATCAGTTTGAGACTCAGGAGTGAAGGGGTGGAGTCTAGCCTGTCAATCAGGTCGCAGTTTGATGACCTCATTTGGAGGCACTGAGGAGATAAGTAGCTCACCGGGACACTCCCTGGGGGACATGCTTGCTGATAAGGCATGTAGAGCTACCCTAGAGCCCTGGAGCAGCAGGTGCCCTGTGGAGACCCCTGGCAGTGCTGGAATGCCTCCACTGCCACTGGATCCACAAGACTTCCCACCCACGGGCCTGTGATCTTCCTGCACTCAGCACCATTACATGTGTTGCGTGGGTCTGAAGAGGAATTTATGGACTAAAATCGGACTGATGGACTTGATCTGGACTGGGTTGGGATGTTTTCTCAGTATTCAATTGCTCTTATCTATAACGCTCATATGTACACATATGAGTGTCTCTGAATTTGTCTCTCTTAGTCTGCCCAGAGTCTTAAAAGTACACTATTTTACTTTTCCAATTTCTGGTTGTCTTTGAGTGGATTCTGCTATGGAGGGGCCCCACATGGCAGAGCGGAACTGCTCCATTGGTCTGCTGAGGCGGATCCTCAGGTCCTCCCTTGGAGCCGCTGGCTGAGCTCCACCACCAGCCCGGCCTTCAGCAGCTGGCACTTACACTGCAGCCCGGGCTCCTTTGAGCCCCCTGACCAACCCAAGCCAAACCCTGCTGCCAGTCAAGGCTGACCCATCACGGCCTGACAGGACAGAGTAGAGGTGGCCCCTGTGGGTTTCTGAGACTGTACCTCTTATTTTTCAAAACCAGTTTACTGTGAGCTAATACAGATAGCGTATCTTTCCATAGTTCAGTCACATCAAGCAGTAGTGTGCATCTGCTACCACAATCAGTTTCCAAGCATTCTCTTCTTAGCTCCTTGACAGCAGTTCCCCATGACCCCCTCCACTGGACCCCCAGGAGCCTTGTTCTACTTGCTGCCTCTAGAGATTCGCCAGTCCTGGGTTTCATATATGGAAAAGTGTATAACAAAAATTCAAGAGGGTTACCCCCAGAGACAGAATACATCTGAGATAAACCCCCACATGAAAAAACAAAAGAAAACCAGAAAATGTTGAAAACCAGAGCAGGCCCAACGTGCACCAGAGATGGTTTACTCTTTATGGGAGTAGAAAGTCCCGCCTTTCTCCCGTGGAGAGGCTGGTGGCTTTGAACTGCTGACCTAAAGGATTCCACTCAGTGCATCACCACGATGCCCCCAAGGCCCCAAGTTGTGTTTACTTTAACCCACAGTGCCTCACTGGTTTAGGACAAGATGCCCAAGCAGTTGTAGATGGGGAGGCTGTGAACACAGGGTCAGCTCAGAAATCCTTCAGAACACGGGCACTTAAAACACAGTGTGACCAAGCGGACTGTGGCGAGGGCATCATGTCACTGGAGAAAGAGCCCGGCACTCGAAATGCTTTGCTCTAGACAAGTGCTTGCCTGGCGCTCATCCTCCATCGTGCCTCCCAGAAACAAGGCAAAATAACAGAAGCGCTGTATTTAAAAACGCAGAAGATGCATAAGTAAAGTTGCCAGCCCGCATGCGTAGTTTCTCAGTTTGGGTGCTCAGACAACCTTCCCAGATATAAACTCGGCTCATCGCCATCGAGACATTTCCAATGCGTAGCGACCCTATGGGACGGGCCGAGATTCTAGCTTTACAGGAGTGGAAAGCTCAGGCTTTCTCCTGGAGCAGCTGGTGGTTTTGAACTGCCGACCTTGAGGTTAACAGCCTAACACGTAGCATTACACCACCAGGGCTCCTCCCAACTTGGGTGAAGAGGGGAAGGCAATCTGTCTGCAAGTGCAGACAGCCTCGTCTTTCTCCCAAGGGGCTGCCGATGACTTTGAACACCTGACTTTGTGTTTAGTGATTCAACCCCCGAGAGCTCTTTTTATGGGTTTTTCACATTTCTGTGTTTATTGGACGAGTGGAGCTGCGGTCTGGCTGAGCAGGAGTGGACGTTCATGTTTAAACAGTGTGATTAAAGAGTACATTAGGATAGATAGAAAAATAAACTTACCTTGTATTTTCCCTTAAAAAGCGAAGCGATAAGAAAGCCTGAAAAAAGAAAGAAAAGAAAAGAAAGCCTGGTAGTTAAGAGCGTAGATTCAAATCCCAGCCCCACCGCTTGCTGCTTTGTGACCCTGGGAAGCTTACGGTACCCCTCTGAGCGTCACCTCCTCATCTATGAAATGGAGACAGTGGAGAGCCTGCGCCTTACAGAGATGGGAAGACGACATGCGACAACACTCAGGGCACGTAGCTTGAAGCACAGTGTCTGGCCCTTGGTATGTGTCCCACATGTGGGCTCGAATTAAAGCCACTCACTCATGATACACGTTTCAAAATCTCTCCCAAACCCACAGAAGGGCAGGGCTGGCTTATGAGTCAGAAGGGCAGGGCGGGCCTTGGAGAAGTTGATCGGCTACTGCGGGCTGGGTTAAAGAAGTCGACGTGTCACTTGGAGCATTAAGTTCTGCCTGACCCAAGCCACGGCCTTTGCTCGTCACTTCACGCACACAAGAGCAGGACAGGAAGAGAGGAAGACTACGAAGAATCGTCCCTTTGAATTGTGCCGGGCGAGTGAACTCACCTGTCCTGCACGGAGCAGCCAGGATGCTCCAGAGAAGGGGGGGAGTGAGCCTTTGTCCCTGGTTTACTGGTTTCCTGCGTCATGGGGAGAGACCAACAGGTCCAGGGTGGTGTGGTAGCATGGAGGGGTGAGCGAAACAGAGGGAGACTGATGGGAGGATGACGCAGTGACTTCCGGGGTGGCAGCGACGGGGAGTCAGGCGCAGGACTGGGCCCCGTTCTGTTGTGTTCCACGGTGTTGCTTTGCTGTGAGTCAGCAACCACCTTGGGCTCTGAGTGTTTTAAGACGTCCCAGCCCAAGGCAGACGGAGAAAGGTATCGGTTGGAAACGAAATTCCTTGCGAGAAGCAAGTCTGAGACAGGTTTTCATTTTTGGAGACGTCTTTAAATGGCATGTTTTCCTGTGAATTAGCGGTGCAGGGTTCACATTTCAGACCAGCCACCGCGGAGGGACTTGGATGGAGCACGTGGGCTCAGCAGTGGACCGGAACCACCACCTTGTACGAGGAAGGCGCTGAAGGCCTGTTTCAGGGAGGTAGCAGGTGGAGAGGGATCATTGGGCTGGACCAGGAGCCAAGAACCACCGAGGAAGTCCCCAGCTCCATCCTTCACCGAGAGCGAGGGGGAGGGAAGGCATCCAGGCATCAGGGGCCGCAGAGGCGCAGAAGCCCTGGTCACAGTTGAACTGGGGTGACATTGAAGACAGGCTGGAGGGGTTGCCAAGAAGTAGCTTCACCCTACAGCAGGGACACAGGACTCTGCAGCCTCCTTGCCGGCACCAGGCTGTGGGACGACTGGGCAAACTGGGATTGGGTTGTAGTCCATTCATACGGCCCTTCTAGCCCCCATTCCTCAGGCGACAGGGCTCTGGGCGCTGGGCCTGGGGCTGTTGTCCCATTGGGAGGGCGTTCTCCACTAACAGACGGGATGATGGTGGGATTTAGGCCTAAGTCACATCCTTTCCCTCGGGGGCATCTTTAGACTCTACCTTCACATTGCTGCACTGCCAGCCGGTGGATTCCGATCATAGGGCCACAAGCACAAGGGAATGAAAAACGGCCCGGTCCTGCGCCATCCGGCCCTGTGCCGTCTGCATAGTTGTTCTTAGGCTCAAGCCCCGTGTCAAGCCATCTCATGGAGGGCGTCTCTTCTTCCCTGTCCCTCTGCTTTACCAAGCAAGACGTCCTTCGCCAGGGCCTGGTCTCTCCTGACAACACGTCCAACGTACATCAGATGAAGCCTCACCATCCTTGCCCCTCAGGAGCGGTCTGGCCCTAATCTCTTCTAAGACAGCTTTATCTTGGAAGGTCAGACAGATGGGTCTGTCCCTTTAGCCGTCCACGGCACTTTCAATATGCCCCTCGAGCACAATCCAGACGCGTAGATGCTTCTTGGGTTTTCTTTACGCAACGTCCAACTTCCCCCACATGCGAGGCAAGTCAAAACACGGGGGCTTGGGGCAGGCGAGTCGTAGTCCTCAAAGTAACCTCTCTAATGGCCAACCCTCGAGAGAGGTCTTGTGCAGCGAGATGCCCAGTGAACAACATGGTTTGTGAGTCGAGGGTGCGACCCACGCCATCCCCTCTGTTTCCTGGGAGAGGTGGGGTATCTGTAGTAGTCTTCCTCCGCAGAGCCTGTGACCTAAGACGCCATCCTTTGCGTTCCTTGGATGCGATGATATCTGTCCTGGTACCACTGCGCCGGTCTCATCTCACCTGGAAAGCCAGACCTCGGCCACAAGAAGACCTGCTGTGACACGTCTGGACAGCCGTGGCCTCCGGCTCTGCACCTGCCTTTGGTTTGCCTCTGCCTGGCCCTTGGGTGTGGACTGAGCAGCACCCCCCACCACGAGAGGCGTTTCCTCGGAGTCTTGTGGGTTCCTGTGGGACATTGAGGCGAATCACGGACCCCAGGGACGTGAGGGGATCTACTGAATGGAGGGGGAGGGGAGAGAATGGAGCCGCCCCGCCCCCTGGAAGAGTTGGACCTCTGGGACATCTTGAATCTCCAACTCCTGGGGACACGTCGGGTACCAATTCCTGGAGAAGAAACTATCGCCGCAGTGCTGTTAGCCCACATGTCCTGCCACCCTGGGAGCTAGCTGTCCGTGGCACCCACGTGGCACCTGAGGAAACTGGAGCGCAGAACTGACCCAAGGTCACCCAGCCAGGGACGCGGGACCCAGGCACGGCGCTGGGTGTCACTGTGAGTGACCGGACTGCTGGAACAAGGCAGGGGCGGAACCCAACCGGCCCCAGCTCGCCCATGGTGCCCTCCCTGGGTCTGGAGAGTGCTGGGACCCATGCAGGGGCTTCTCACCCAGAGCGGTCTGTGGGCAGAAGAGGGTGATGGGCAGGCTGCTCCCGTGAGCATTACCACCTCAGAACCCTTCCTTGTTCTACTCAGGCTGTTCTGAACGGCAGTCATGTCCATGGCATTGGTGTGGCTCTCGCGCTAAGTGATAGGGCCTGGGACCAGTGTTTACTGAGCAGCCAACACAGAGCCCTGGTGGCGCAGATGGTTAAGTGTTCCATTGTTAGCCAAAGGACTGGCAGTTGGAACCGACCCAGGAAGCCCTGGCATCCTGTTCCCATGGCCGGGACCATGACCCAGAACACCCTTTGGAGGTAGGTCTACTCTGCTCTATGGGGTTGCTACCAGTTTGGAATGGGTGACACCTAGCGACAGCCGTGAGCCTAGCATAGTACTGTAAAATGGGCAGTGTGGCAGGGGCCGTCCTAGACCCCAGGGCCTGCAAGACCAAGCCCTCCAGCTTGACCAGCTCAACTTGATCTCGTACAGAGACAGGGAGGGAGCTTACTACCTTAGGAGCCAACGTCTGCACATCATGCGCGTGACCTCTGTCGAACCCCCTTGAGTGTTGGCCTCCCTGTGTCAGGTGTGTTCTGGGTGCTTGGCCATTACCTGGTTTACCTGCTCAGTGACCCTCAGGAGGGGGCAGGAGGCCACCCACATGGTGCCTACAGAGCATCGGCACCTGGCAATGCAGCCGTTCTCAACCTGTGGGTCGAGACCCCTTTGGGGGGGTGTCGAACGACCCTTTCACAGGGGCCGCCGATTCATCACTGTAGCAAATGACAGTGATGAAATAGCAACGAAAATAATTTTATAGTTGGGGGGTCATGGCTTGTGGGGTCTTGTGTTCTCTGTTTCCCAGTTACATGCCCGAGGGCAGTGGGGCTATGTGGCGGGTGTCCGTTCCCTTAGACTTGAAGTGGGTGTCATATGCAGGCTGAGGGCGGTGGCGGAGGGGGATTCAGGTGGAGGGGGTGGTGTGGACACTGGGGGTGGTGTCAGTGTCTCCACCTCCTGGTGTCCGTGGACAGCAGCATGGCTGCTACCACTGCCTTGGGGGGATGGGCAAGGGTGGGGGCTTGGCCTGTTGTGAACCACGGGGCTTTCCCTGGCGGGTTGAGACCGGGTCACTGGCCTTCCCTGCCTGATCAGCCGCATTGAGCACCCTGCCTGGCGGACAGGTGGTGGCTGGAGCCTGGCTCTCCTGCGTGGATGGGGAGAATTCTATCCCAGAACCAGGTCCAACCTGAAAATGCAAACAGCCCTCCGGTCCAGGTCAACCCAATGTGGGAAACAAAGATTTCTCCCAAGTTGACTCCCCCAAATGTATGCCAAACCTAGTTGGTTGCTACACGTGGCCGATGACTATGCACTTGGAGGTCATTCTCCCTAAGGGTTATCAGCCATCCAGAGCAAGCAGACACCACTGTTTATCCCACAGCAGGTAGGGCCCACTCCCTTCTGCTAAGGATAGTAGTAAATTGTTTCACTGAAGGACAGCCCAGGGAGGTCAAGCCCACTCAAGGGTGACCAAGGTTAGGCCGCCACCATGAATCTAGGGTCTGCCTTTCTTGTCACATGTATACCCTTACTCCCTTCCCTTCCTATCATGCGTACACCCCTAGCTCATCCCCTCCTGTTATGCCTATGCCCATGGTATATCCCCTCCTAATGCTTGTATGCCTATTGTACAGCCCCTTCCTGTGACCTGTGTGTGGTTACCTCTAATCACACCCCCTAAGTAGACATAAAGCCTTGGTTAGCAATAAAATTCCCACCTGCTTGCATCCTCTCTCCGGCTCTCTTGATGTGGACCACCAAGCAGGGTTGAGGTGAGCATGCTACTATGAAATATATCTGGCTCCATTATTTCACTCTTCTATCCCTCATGTTCCCCATGACTTTACTATAGTCTTTACTTATTATTGCCGTACAATTGCGCCTACCGGACCCGTGATGATGTTAGAGGCTCTCTCCCTGCACAACCCCAAACACTTCCTGCCATCAAGTCGATCCGACTCATGGCGACCTACAGGATGGAGTAGAGCTGCCCCTGTGGTTGCCAAGGCTGTCAACCTGTACAGGAGCAGAGAGCCTCCTGTCTCCCCACAGAGTGGCTGGTGAGTTCGAACGGCTGGCCTTGGGGTTAGCAGCCCAACGCGTAATGCACAATGCTACGAGGGGTCCTGGTCCTGTGGTAGGCATTGTCAAGAGTTTTCAAACATGTGCAAAGCTCTGTATCTTGGGCAGGGCCCCAGACCTACCAGTGTGGTCTCTTTCCTTGTCATATTCTTAAAAAAAAATAATTTCATTGGGGGCTCGTGCAGCACTTACCACCATCCATACATGCATCCATTGTGTCAAGCACATTTGTACATTTGTTGCCATCATCATTTCCAAAACATTTTCTTTCTACTTGAGATATTTAAACACTTGTGGGATTAATTGAAGGGCGGAGAGAGAAATGACTCAGTGAGCCTTGCCTTTTTAGTTCTTGGGTCTCTTGCTTTCTGATGGTCAGACAAGCGTGCAGCTGCCTTAGCCAGTTCCCTGCTTCAGCTGGCAAGGCTCACTTCCTGCAAGACATCCATGAGGAGAGGCCACATGGACCTACCCTGATGCAGCCCTGGGTACTGGAGCAGCCGAGTGGAGACCCCTGCCAGCGCTGAGATGCTTACACGTTCACTGATTCGGCTTTCCTCCTGCAGTCAGTGTCATTGCCTGTGTTTTGGGAGATGGAGGACTTTGTAGATTGATGTCGGACATATGGGCTAATGTTGGATTTATGGGTTTGGACAGAATTGGGTTGAGGTGCTTTCTTCATGTACACTTCCCCTTTATATAAAACTCTCTCTTATACATATGAGTTTCTGTGGATTTGTTTCTCTGGTTTACACAGACTGACACACTACTTAAAGCCTTTGCTATCAGCTCATTTCTCTCCTCCCCCACCTTCCCTCTGTCATGAACCCTTGATAACTTATAAATTATTATTTTTCATGTCTTACACTGACTGCTGTCTTCCTTCACCCAATTATCTTTTGTCCATCCCCCAGGGAGGGGGTTATATCCCTCTTTCCATCCCCCTTTCTTCCTCTTACCCTCTCATGATTGGTTCTGAGGGGTTTAGCTATCCTGGATTCCCTGTTTCCAGCTCTGATCTGTACCAGTGCACATGCTCTGGTCTAGCTGGATCTGTAAGGTAGAACTGGGGTCACGATAGTGGAGGAGAGGAAGCATTAAAGAACTAGAGGAAAGTTGTATGTTTCACCGTTGCTACCCTGCACCCGGACTGGCTCATCTCCTCCCCGCGACCCTTCTGTAAGGGGATGTCCAGTTGTCTACAGATGGGCTTTGAGTCCCCACTCCGCACTCCCATCATTCACAATGATATGATTTTTTGTTCTGGGTCTTCTTGTATTTTTGTTTGTTTGTTTTCTTAAACACCAACCTGTCATCCTCAGTGCATTTGGGACCAAAGCCTCCTGTCTCGCTCGGGGTGTGAGGAGGACAGTGTCCAGGAGGGGGCGTCCGAGCATCAAACATCCTCTGTCCTAGGCGGATCTTGTCGCTTCCCTGCGCTGGGGATGGATGGGCGCTCACCCAGGGTCCCTAGGAGTTGGACTGACTCCACAGCAGTGGGTTTTGTTTTGTTTTATGGTTTCTCAGGGGTCTTCCAGCCCCCTAACCTGGGAATCCGGAACCCCCCAGGCTTGGAGTCAGCCTCTGGACCCTGAGGATCCCCTAGGCTCTGGGGACTCCCGTGGCTCTGTTTGATAGAGGCCGGGCTGCCTCCGCTCATTTGAGCCTGACAATCTCCGGGAGGAAGCTAGTGTCATCACCGCCCAGTGCAGTGGAGGACACGGGGCCGACATCAAGCCGTGTGGTGTGAAGCTGCTAAGCTTTGGCTGTGTCACGGTCTGACTTCAGCCATCACAGTCCCCGGGTGGTGCCAACATTTCAACACTTGCTGGTTCGCATCCACCCAGGGGTGCTTCGGGAGAAAGGCCTGGCGAGATGTGAAAAGGCAAGCCCGTGAGAACCCCATGGGGCATGGTTTCACTCTGCAACCCCAGGGTCACCATGGATCAGAATGGACTCGAGGGGACTGGCTTGTGTTCTTGTTGTTATTGGCTTATCCTGATTCTAGGCAGGGAAATGGGGATCATAGCACCACTTTTGCTTGTTAAACCTCCCAATGGTATCACAACGAGGAGCCCTGGTGGCATAATGGTCATGTGCTAAGCTGCTAACCTCAAGGTCAGGGGTTCAAAGCCACCAGCTGCTCCTCAGGAGACAGGTGAGGCTTTTTACTCCCATAAAGAGCTGCAGTCTTGGAAACCCACAGGGGCAGTTCTACCCTGATCTGTAGGTTCGCCCTGACTCTCTCAATGGCAGTGAGTTCATTTGTTGCTTTTGGGGATGGGGTGTTGCGGTCATGCAAAGAGGTGGATGTAAGAGGGGACAGCTGCTTATCATCTTGTCCATCTCCTGATTCCGTCTTATGCATCTTGCCTGGTCCCAGGCCTGCCCGCTGGGATCAGTGCTTCCCACTGAAAGAAGACGGCTTCCGTTGACTGATTGACTCCAGGTCAGGGGCTCGCTGGGTCTCCGCATCGACTGCCTTTCCAGGTGAATGCCAGGCGTTTCTTCCCAGGCACTTCTGGGTGGATTTGAACCCCCAACCTTCTGGTTGGCTTGGGCCACCCAGGGACCCCCTGCAGGGATTATAGCAGGATCACCCATGTAGGTTGATTCGAAGAGTGAGTGTGTTTTTATTATAAGTCCCCAAATATTGCTACAAGGGCTCCGTAGCTCAGGTGCCTGGGCTTCTTCAAAATAAAATGTGCTTAAACCTGCCTCTGCCCTCTGTGGGCCGCCATGCACAAGGTCTCCTTACCACACGCTCGCCTTCGACTCGGCAAGGTGCCTTCACTGAGGTCCGGTTGAAACAAGGCCCACCTGTGTGACCATCTGTCACTCATCTGATTTGATGAGGTGGGCCGTGCCACTGCACAGAATTTGTTTTTCCTTATAAACCCAAATATCTCTCCGCTCTCTTTCTATCTAAAGCAGCACTTCTCAACCTGTGGGTCGCCCGATTCATCACAGTAGCAAAATGCTAGTGATGAAGAAGCAATGAAAATAACGGTTGGGGGGGTCCCCACCACTGTATGAAAGGGTCGCGGCGTTAGGAAGGTTGGGAGCCACGGATTGAAAGCATGAAGACTCACAGCCTTAAAGCCCTTCAGCATCCTCACCCCTCAGATCTCAACCATGTGAAAGGAGGAGAGGTCCACCTGGAATGAGCTCGGAGCCTCCGTGACAGACAAGTGCCTGTCAGACAAGTGCGCCCCCCAACCACCACAGCAGACCCAGTGGCCCCCCAGGGACCTTCGGGGCAGAGCGGTCAGCGCCAAAAGTTCCGACCAGTGCACTTTGGGGGTCCACAGGGGCCATCGCGATGGATTTTCTCAAGCCCCTCACAAGGGCTTCAGATGAAGTCACCGGAGGCGAGCGGCACGGGAAAACCCGGGAGAGTTGTGAGAGGGAATCCTTGTTTGTCACCACGGTGCACCTGCTCATTCATTCTACCAGGGTGGCACTGCTGTCCTGGGAGAGCCTCCTTGGGAGACTTCTCCCCACCCACTCTGCAGCCCCGATTTGGCTCCTTCGGGCGTCTTTTCCTTCCCCAGTTCCAAGCACACGGAGCAGGAGCTCCATGGGCGGCCCTCGGGGAGGCCCAGGCGGCCCTGGGGAGCTGAGGAACATGGAGTTCTGCGGAGAAGGCCAGAGACGGGGGTGGGGTGGGGGCGTGGATAGCCCGAGAGGAGCCACGCTGAGGCCCGGCAGTCTCCCAGGTTGGTATTCTCTGCTGCACGAAGGGGCCTGGGCGTTGTGGCAGCCTTTTCTGTGCCGGGCTCTGCACCCAGCGCAGCCCCAACAAGCCTGCTGGGCTAGCCTGACGTTGAATGTACTCCGTGAACGTGAACGTGACCATGACCGGGCCTTCTGGGTGTTCTCTGGACCTCGGGATTCAGAGAAGAAAGCATGGGTTGCCTGTCTTCCCCCATGTCAGTGGTGGGACGGGTTTGGGAGAGGGGCCCAGGGTGCCCGGGTCAGGGACTTGTCTTGGGAGTGAGGAAGGGGGCTGGCGGGGAGCTGGAGGGGAGCTGGCGGCAGGCATCGGTTACATAAGTCCCCGCCGGAGCCGGGATGCTGTTTTGACAGCTCTCCTCACAGCCCCCACATGGAGCTGATGTCTTCGAAGAGGAGCCGGGGGAGCTTCTGAGAGCAATTGTTACAGTTCTGCAGAGTCGTCCCCCCCCCCCGCACCCCCCCTCCCCCCGTCCTCCCATCCCCACCCCCAACTGCCCCGGGGAGGGAGACAGGTAGGCACTGGCTCAGGGCCTGCAATCCTAGCTGCAGTCTGCCCCGGCTACAGCCTGGCCCCAGCCGTCTCTTCCACCGGCCTTTGACCTCATCTGGCTCAAGGACCCAGGGGTTAGAAGCGAGAGGAGCATGAGGGGTGGGGGGTGGGGGCTCCCCTGCGTGGGATGAGAGGGAAGCCAGGGGCTGGAGGTCGAGGAGTGAGAGGAGGGGCAGGCTGCTGGGGCAGGCACCTCTGGGGGCAGAGGGAGGGGGCCCAAGCCAAACCCTGGGGCCTCCGCGAGTCTCCCTGGATTCTCTTTGCAGCAGGGCACATGGGTATCCTGTAGGCAGGACCCAATTATAATCCCTTGTGCTACAGATGGGGAGACTGAGGCCCAGAGGGGCATGAGCTGGCCCAGACCGCTCTATTCTTGGTGCATGCCTTTTTCACACAGCGCTCTCCAGGGGCCCCGTCTGAGCGGCTGTCTTGTCGCCGTTGTCTGGTTAGTCTGTGCGAGACCCTCCACCTCTGTGTCCATTCCCCCACCTCCGTGGGGCTGACCCCAGGGGAAGGAAGGGCAGGCAGGGGAGGCTTTCCTTCAGGTGTCACCTCGGAGACAGGAGACTGGGCATGCCTGGTGACCAGGGCTGAGGGACTGCTCCTGATCTGTCCTGCACTATCAAGTGTATGGCCACCGAGGCCTGTGTTGAGTCTCCTCCCACATTTGTAAGATAGCCCCCAAGGACCGGCCTCCTGGTGGTCCCATGCCAGCTGGGACCCCTAGACTGCCTGGAGTGGGGAGTGGAAAGAGAGCAATGAGGGGCTAGGGAGAGCTGGGAGTTTGGATTCTGGTCTCCCAGGTTTCATTCATGGCTGGACATGGAGTCCCAGCTATCTCACCTGCAAAGTGAAGGTGGCCTGGCTGCCCCCACAGGCACTGTGTGTGATGTGAGAGCGCTACCCCGGGGCCTGCCTGCAGGAGGCGCCTCTTAGTGGCCCTGGCACTGGAGCTGCCTGGGCAGGGGCAGGGCAGAACAGGAAGAGGCAGCTAGTGGGCCTTTCAGTGCCTAGGCTTTGCAGTGGCACCACCACGTTCTCATTGCCATGGTGACCGGGCTCCTGGTGGCTTGCTGGCTTTTTCTGGACCTTGGTTGGTGTGGCTTTGTCCTCCCTCCGGCCCTCCTGCTGTAGCCTTTGTCCTGTGGGCCTGTCCCCTGGTGTCCTCGCTCAGGAGTCTGAGCTGGACACATCCCTGGCCAGGGAGGGGCCTCACCTTAGCCCTCTCTTACTTGTTCCTGCAGCTCCCGACTGGCCTTCCGGACCCGGACTGCAGGTGGGGCTCTGGGGCCCAGTCCCACTTAGCTGGGCAGTGCCCTGGAGAATGGAAGCAGGGAGGGAGGGACACCTTTGCCTGGCCTTCCTCAAACTGGGAGCCCTGACCAGGTTGCTACCCCGCAGCCCCTGTCTGTTTGAACCCATCTCAGCTCCAATGGCCTCTCCACCCAAAGGACCCTGCAGGTCACAGAGGCTGATTCCTCTGGCTCCTGATTCTTCTGGCCGAATCCAGGTTCCAGGGCTTCCCACTACCTCACTTGCTCCATCCTTGAAGTCTGATGTCAGTCTGGGTGTGGAGTTTTCCTCCTCTTCCTCAGTTTCCCCCTTTCTCCTTCCAGGCGGAGACGCCGTGGAAAGTGGAGGTAGTGGTGAGAAGGCTGGTGCTGAGCCCAAACCCACAGCTTCACAGGTTCTGCCAGGCGCCCTCCTTTGCCTAGCTCCCTCCTCCCTCGCTACCCCTTGTACCATCCACCAGACTTTCGGTGTTCTTCTCTGGCTCAGATCTCTCTGAGCATTCCCCCACTGACCAGTGGGTCCCTCAGTTCGCTCTCTGGCCCCTTCCCCTCCACTCTCCCAACCCTCCAGGGCTACAAGACCCGGCTTTTAACTCTTCTTTTCGGAAGACAGCCTCACCGTCGTCACAAGCTGGAGTCTCAGGGTGCTGCAGACTTAAGCATTCAGCCGCTAACAGAAAGGCTGGGTTCAAGTCCACCTGGAACTGCCTTGGAAGAAAGGCCTGGTGATCTTCTGCCGAAATATCAGTCACTGAAAACTGTTTTAGATAGCCAGTGTACCCCGAATAGGGGGCTTTTCAGAATAGGGATTTATTTCCTCGCAACACAGAGGCTAGACGTGCTGCTTCAGGGTGCTTTCGTTCACTCTCAGGATAAAGGGGAGCCTTTCCACCCCAGTAAAGATGCACAGGGGCAGTTCTACCCTGTCCTGTAGGGTCACTGTGGGTCAGAATCCACTTGATGGTGGTGAGTTCAAGTTCTCACTCACTCACCAGGGCCGGTGAGTGCTGGGCTGCTAACTACAAGGTCACCAGCTGCTTCATGGGAGACTGACAGGGCTGTCTCCTACCACGAAGAGTTACAATCTCGGAAACGCAGAGGGGCAGTTTGACCGCGTTCAGAAGGGTCGCTGTGAGTCGCCAGTCAATGACCATGTGTTTGGTTTATTTGGGTTCTCATCACTCATCGTGGTGGCGTAGATTCAGACTCACGGGGATCCTATTGAACAGAAGAACTGCCCCTGGGGGTCTCCAGACTTCTCATCTGTATGGGAGCAGAAAGCCTCACCTTTCTCCCACAGAGCGGTTGGTGGGCTCAAACCACTGATCTTGTGCGTTAGTCTCTCAGTGCAGCAAGGCTTCTTCAGGGTGCTCTAGGAAGGCTCTCTCCCTGGCAGCTCTGGGGGAACGTCCTTGTTCTGAGCTTCTGCTCTTGGACCATCCTCATGGGGGGTGTGGTTGGGGGGGTGTCCCCCATCTCTGCTTGCTGGTTTAATTCCTTCTATCTCAAAAGAGGTGGATTTAAGACACTAAACCTGACTCAACATCACAGAGAGACACACAGTGGCAGCCACAGGCGTAGAGGGTAGGGCAGCCCACACATCTTTTGGGGGACATCATTCAATCCTCAGCAAAAACCCCATGAGGTACAGCCCGACTCTGACACACCTGGAGTTGCCATACCTTGAAGCTGATTCGATGGGAACTGATATTTTCCTCCTTTACAAACAGGAGAAATGCCCTTTGGCTGGGGGGCAGGGCCCTTTTAGGAACCCCAGCTCCGCCCTCCCCTGCTCTTTCGCAGAGACGCGGACGCTGCGTTCTTGCCGGCAGGGGGCGCCCTTGGCCTCGGAGGCGCGGCGGGTGTGGGCGCGGCAGCCACCTGCGATCCGATCCGCGGGGTGACCCGCGGCCATCAGACTTTGTTAAGGGGACGCTGAGTTTGGGGTTTCAAGTGTCGGCCCCACGTCCCCTCACAGACCATATGGAGGGAGGAGGCGCCGGGCCAGGATCTCAGGCCCGGAATGGGGAGCGTGGGAGACACACGTTGTTACTGTGTCTAGAATCCTGGACCACGTGATTTAGACTGGCCAATCAGAGCGCATCTTTCGCTGACCCAGTGATTTGTTCTAGAGGGCACGTGACACGGCAGGGCCAATCAGAACCTTCCCTGGGATTCTGTGCTGGAAGATTAAGAAGGTGAAAGAGTAGGTGGGTCAGAAAGGACCACACCCGATCTGGGCGTAGAGGGCGTTCCAATGAGCCTTCAGGGCCCTTCACAGGTCTCACCTGCAAATCTAGCCCATTGTGGGACTCCCCGAGGAAGCGTGTTAAAAATAAATGCTGGTCCAGTACGCCTGGGACCTGGGCATCTGTATTTTTCACAAGCTCTCCAGGGTTTTCTGATAGCAGTCAGGCTGGGAACTATTGATCTCGTATCATGTAGTATAGAGGGAAACTGAGGCCTGTACCAGGAGGAACCATAATCTACTATTTAGATTATGTCCCCCTCACTCTCTCCCTTTGTTTCTGTCTGTCTCCTCTGTTCTGCCCTCTTTACTTCCTATTCTCAATTTAGAACAGAAATCTGGACTTGGGAGACGTATGTTCAAATCCCACTCTGCCACTTACTTACTTGTTATGAGAACTTGGGCACTTCACTAAACACCTCGGAATCTGTTTCCACACCTGAAAAATGTGGATCACCATCTCAGATTGTTGTAAGGATACTCTCAGTAATAGGCATGCATGGTAGGGTTCCTGGAACAGCATGGACCTGCGGGGTATGGAGTAAACCTCATTCCTTATGAATTTATTGCAAAGCAAGATAAAGTGTTAATATAAAGAAAAATGTTTAATAAAAAGTAATAAAGAGAAAAGAAAAGTGACAGAAGATATCAGTGGGTTTTAAAAACTATTACCAATTGTTTCCATTTCTTTCTGATCCTAATTCATGATCACTTTATAGCACTGTCATAATATCATAGAGGCAGCCCGGTGTTCTTAATATCACTAGCTACATATGATCTTATCCTCAATCTCCAACTCCCTACCATCTAGCTGATCCTGACTCATAGCAACCCTGCAGGACAGGGTAGAACTGCTCTTGTGGCTTTCCAAGACTGTCACTCTTTTGGGGAACGCCTCATCTTTTCCCTGTGGAGTGGTTGGTGATTTGAACAGCTGAACTTACTGTTAGCAGCCCAATGTATGACTCACTAACCACCAGGGCTTTATGATATTATTGATGGGGTGTTATAGATGTATCTGTGTGTGATATATGACTATGTGTGTGCATATGTGTTATATGTGAATGTATGTGTGTATGATATATGTGTTTGTGTATTCCATAATATGGATCTTTGGTGTCATGAAGGATATTAGTGGAAGGAAATAAAGCACCAGAAACCGGGTCTTGGTTTGGAGCCATGAAGCCTGAATGAGACAGACAGACAGACCCTTCTGAGGCTGGAGAAGAACCCTGGAAGGTGCTAACAATGGCTCCAGATCAGCTGGGGCCTCTCTGGGCTCAGATCCCAACAGGGCTCCCTCTTTCAGGGGAAGCAGTGCAGAGAGAGGCATTTTCTTTCCCCTGCATCTCCAGCCTGGCAGGGACTCAGACATGCATAGGGATCTTATGTCCCAGGGGCCTGGAGACCACGGTCAGGCGGGTTTGGGTTGCTTTGCAGGGAGGTGGGAAAGCGCAGGGGATATACTCACTGGCCTCCAACATTTGCAGGACTCCATGCGGAAGCGGGTTCGACGTGTGTGCGCGCGGTGAGGGTGCCAGGGGAGGTGCTTGGCTGGGGCAGGTAGCCCCCTCCTGGTCCTCAGTTGGGGCTCATAGGCTGAGGCTGAATTGATGGCTGATTCTCTGGAGCCCACAGATCCCGTCCCAAGCCTCTGTTTAGAGTCGGGGAAGCCCAGGTACAGAGGGCAGAGTCACAGGCCAGGAAGTAGAGAGGGTGGGTTTGAACCAGGCAGAGAGCACGCACCAGGATGACCACTGACTGGAAGGGGGCAGGGGAGGCTCTGGGGGAGAGGATGCCTTTGCCTCTTCTGGTTCTTTGAGGCTTCCCCTTTCTGGAAGAGGTGCCCTTGAGTTGAGCCCTGAAGGTCGTTAAGAATGGGGCAGGGCCACAGTCCACACCTGTCCAGAAGCGGCCCAGAGCCTCGGGTAGTCAGGATGGAGGACACCCTGGGAGTTTATCAGAGCAGGAATTCGATCTGATGGCTCCAGGGGCTGAGTCTGAAGGCAGGGGACAGCTCTGAGTCAGACTGGGCTTGCCTTATAGATGTGTCCTCACCCCAGTCTCTGCCTTGTCCCCCTGTCCCTGGGCTTCCTCATCTATAAGGACATCGGTCACTGGATTCAGATCCACCCTACTCTAGGATAGTCTCATATGCTAACGGATGAGCTCATCCACACAAGTTCACATGAACAGGTACCAGGGGCTAGGACTGCAGCATCTCTTTTTGGGGGACACAATTCACCCCCTAACATGGGGCTTCTTCCTCAAGACCTGGTCATCAGCCAGCATGCTGCGGCTGCACTGTGACTGGCTCCTCTCTGTCTCTTCAGGCTCCCTAACTCCTGTCTAGTCCCTCACCAGTCTGACCTCATTGAAATCTGGTCAAGTTGCTGTCTGCTCAGGAACCTTCTACGACTCCCCATTGCCAAGGATAAAACCCTAACTCCTCTGCCCGACTGCATAGTAGCAGAAAAGAACACGGTGTGCATTAGCCACTGGCTTCAATGCTGGGGGCGTCTTGAGGGACCCACAGAGAGCAGACTGGCTTTGATAAACCAGGAGACAGGTGAGGGGGGGGAGGAAGCTCGGGGGGGGGGGGGTTTGTGGCCGAGAGTGGTGGGGTTCGAGGAGGCATGCAGCCGGGGAGGGAAGGCTGTCAGGTGGTATGAAGTTGCGGCAGGGAGACAGCAGGGGGCAGGGCATCAGCTGGGGTCACCAGTTGAGTGTGAACTGCTCTGTCAGGAGGTGTCACCTGCCAGCCAACTGCTCTCAAAATAGCTGTCCGCTGTGGGGCTGTGACTAATGCAGGGCCAGGAGCCACGTGCGGACCCATCCTGGGAGCTGGGCCGCTGGGGTCCCGTTCCTGGCATGGTGCCCCCTTAGGGATGGCCACTGACTGGGGAGGGATGCATGTGCCCCTTCTGGTTCTCTGCCCCTGCGAGTGGAGTGGAAAGGGTGGGCATTATTCCCCTGGCAGGGTCTGTGTCTGTCTAGGGTGGGCTTAGGGGTGCCTGAAGTGCCTAATAGAACACCTGTTTTGAAGCAAACAGCTCACTAACACTCCCAGACTCCTTTGCAGCTAAGCTGGCCATGCCACCCTCTTCTGGTCAGTGAGATGACAGTGGCTGTCTGCTCGGTGGGAGCCTGAGAGAGCAGTGGGTGGTTTTGGTGTGTGGCCCCTATTTCTTGGCTTTGTCCGTCTTTGAATTGGATGCCTTCTCCCGAGCTGGCTGCAGCTGGCCTTCTTCAGCCTCCAGCAGATGGGAGGGGCAAGCCGAGGAGGAGTGAGCCCAGGCTGCTGCAGAAGCAGAACTGGGGTGAACTGCATGCTGACACCAGCGTGGGCTTGCTTCTCAGCTCTGCCATGTCCTGGCCTGGTGGCCTTCCTGAGCGTCAATCGTGTCACCCACTAACTGGGATGGAGAGTGACCTCGAAGGTGGCCACAGCTGCTGCTGACACTCACTCTGATGTGTGACATCATTCGGATGGGCTTTCAGGGTCGGCAGGGAGACGTCCCTCTCTGTGAGAGGCAGCTGTGCCTTGAACAGGTGTCTTGGCCTCGGGTCTGATTCGCTCAGTAGAGCCCCTCAGCGATGTCTGAGCAGAGGCAGAGTGCCCCACCCCCTAGCTCCCGGGTCCTGCGGCGGTTTGCTCTCTATTTGCTGCCAGCCCAGGCCCTGTGCACTTCATGGCCAGTGACCTGGCTTATCTCCATCGCACTGGGTCTAGCCCAGTGTCTGGGACAGGGCAGGTGCTCTCTTAAATATCTGCTGGACCCTCGGATTCATCCGAATCCCTTGGTTAAGGATTTAGCGCTGTGTCCTTCCTACCTCCATCCGGTGGTGGGATTCGAATAACTTAACCGCCATCTTGCTGCCCTGGTGAGCATGTTAAGTATTAAAAAAAAGATATACCGAAAAGCAGTTTGCCAGTTCACGCAGTTAATACTTAAATAAAAGCAATAAAAGAGGTACACAGAACTAGATTGCGCTATAAGGAAGTTTTAGAATATGAATGCGGAGAAAAACATTAAATGATACCTGACCAAAAACCAATAAAACTGGTGCTTGAGATATTTCCACATTGCTTTGTGATTGGTGGCCTCACTTGCCATGCTCTTTGCTTTTATTACAAGCATAGTTCCGTCGAATTTTCTATACCCACGTACGGAACGAACGGGTGCTTAGAAGACGCTGTCGCACAGATGAACGTGGAACAAGAGTAGGGTGTAAATTTGTGATTTACACATACACAGAGTCCTAATTACAAGCGCCATTTTAACAACCGGTTTGCCAAACTCAACCAAAAAATTAGGTATGGGTTCTGATGAACTGGCGTGAACCAGCTCAGCCCCACCACCGCCTCGACCCCCTCCGTGCACGCCGATTTCCTGGCCCTTGCGGCGGGGATCCTGTTTGGAAATGAGGCTTTCTTTTTTATTCTGTGAATGAGGTCAGACCAGTGTGAGGTGAGTTTCAGACCTAATCATTTCTGAGCTATAAAAAACCCCAGACACACAGGGAGGGAAAAAGGGCAGAGACGCGCCATCCAAGGATGCGCTGTCCTCAAGGGACAAGGAACACACAGGGCTAGTGAGCAGGGTGTCATCCACACGGTCAAGACCCCAATTTGAACCTTTGGCCTCCGGAACTGTGAGAGGAAGAAATTCTGTTCTTTAAAGCCACTTGCGGCTGTTTACGTTACAGCAAAACCATGAAACCAAACTCGGTGCCTTGGAGTCGACGCCGACTCATCGGGACCCTGCCGGATAGGGGAGAACCGCCCCTGTGAGTTTCTGAGACGGTCACTCTACACTGTCTCCCTCTGACTGGCTGGTGGTTTCAAACCGCCGACCTTGCAGCAAGCAGCCCCATACATCACCAGAGCACCGCAGTGCTGGCTGGCTGAGCTAGTCTGAGTAGAGCGAATGGTTAAGCACTTGCTACAAACCCACGTGTTGGCAGTGTGAAGCCACCCAGAGGGGCTTCCTAAGAAAGGGCTATCCGAGGCTCGGTCTACTCTGGACATGGGAGTCGCCTTGAGTCAGAACCAATGCCCAGGCCACCGGTTCGGATTTGGTTTGGTAGATGGGACAATGGTGCCATCCAACAAGCCTGTCTGTAGGGCCTCGTTTGTGCCAGGCTCTGTGCTGGGCACCAGAGCAGATAACAACAGCAAACAAGCGGCTGGTAGCTGAGTCCGAAGCTACAGGGATGCTCACCACCGGGGATGGCCAGACTGTAGAGGGGCAGGCGCCATGATAACAGGGGCCTTCTAGCACCCGATTCCCCGCCAAGAAAGCCATACGATCCAGGCAGAGGAGGAAGCGAGGTCGTCTGGCCTGGTCTGAGCGCCCCCTCTCACCACTGATACCCAGCACCAGGTCTGCCTGCCCAGCGCTGAATTGCTGGCACCCAGGGCTGCCAGCCGCTGTGCAAGCAACAAGTCACTGTGAATGAATGAATGGACCGATGGATGAATGAATGAGTGAGAGGGCAGTTTGAAATATAGCAGATGAGGTCACGCAGAAACCACCAAGGAAAATGTCACCGTTGCGCGCTGCAACACTCTCGGGGCAGGAGAGGTGCCCGCCTGCAGGAGAGGTGCCCGCCTGCTCTCCGGTCACAGGGGGGCGGGGAGCAGTGGGGAACCGGAAGCTCCCCGGACTGTGTCCACTGAATCTTCCTCGACTGGTGTCCCCTGGAGCAGCTCCTGTGATCTCGGCGCCCCTCACTCCGCTCTGTACAGCCTTCCTTGCCCCAGTCCTCGGACACTTTCATAAGTCTGATTTTTTTCTCTCTTCTGCAGCAGGGCCGGTATGAAGGGTTCTGGTCCCTTCTATAAATGGTCTTAGGAAGTGCGGAGTGGAGACCCAAAGCCCATCTGTAGGCAACTGGACATCCGCTCACAGAAGGGTCACAAGAAAGAAACAAGCCTCAGGGTGCAGCATAGCACCAATGAAACATACAACTTTCCTCTAGTTCTTTAATGATTCCCCCACCCCACTATCATGACCCCAGTTCTACCTTACAAATCCAGATAGACCAGAGCATGTACATGGGTACAGATGAGAGCTGGAAACAGAGGGAATCCAGGACAGATAAACTCCTCAGGACCAATAATGAGAGTAGCCATACCAGGAGGGTAAGGGGTAGATGGGGGTAGAAAGGGGAAATTGGTCACAATGATCTACATATAACCTCCTCTCAGGGGAATGAACAATAGAAAAGTGGGTAAAGGGAGACATCAGTCAGTGTAAGACATGAAAAAAATAATAATTTATAAATTTTCAAGGGCTCATGAGGGAAGGAGGGTTGGGGACGGGGGAAAGAGCTGATACCAAAGGTTCAAGTAGAAAGAAAATGTTTTGAAAATGATGATGGCAACAAATGTACAAATGTGCTTGACACAATGGATGCATGTATGGGATTGTGATGACAGTTGTACGGGCCCCTGATAGAATGCTTGCTTGTTTGTAAAATCATCAGGCATCAATTCCCTACCCACGTCTCAGACTTCCCTAGTGGCTCACCGGCCTGTGATGGACCGAGCCCCTGAGGGTCTCAGCATCACTTAGCCTCAGGGCAGTGGTCAGTCCTACACCCCCAGTCTCAGAAATTATCTATAATTCATGAAGGGGTCGGGTCCCTGGGTGGTGCCAACCAAGAGGTTGAGAAGTCTGCTCCTGACGACGTACTTCAGAAAAAACAGCCACTGAAATCCCACCAGAGCCAAGTTCTACTGGGACACACATGGGGCCACCTGCGGTCGGTCGGTCGGTCGGCGCTGCTAGCGAGGGTAGACCGAGGTTGGGAAGGACCCTTAGCAGACCAGGGTTTGAATCTCAGCTCTGGTCCTCCAGGGTGGTGAATGTTGACTTCGGGGAGCCTCTCTGAATGGGGAGCATGACCACCCACTCCGGGGCTGTGGTGGGGGGGGACATGTGTGGGGATGTGCTTCAGAAGCGGCAAAAAGCAGGCCAGATGGGAGCACTGCCCCACGCACTTCCGCCGGGGCTGTGTGGGGGTCCCCCATTCGGGTGAGATTTTACCGCCTGCACAAGATGCACCCCTCCTCCACGCCTCGTGGGTGTGCTCCACCTGCCTCTTCCGGCCTTACTCCCCAGAACCGAAACGATTCCAGAGGGAAAGGAGGGGGTGGTGAGCAGGCCAGGATGTGGGAATCCGGGTCGGCAGCTGAGTTTCGGCCTGATCAGGGAGGGAGGGACTCAGAGAGAAATCAGCTCCTCTCCCTCCCAGATTGTTGTTGGTGTTTTTAGGGGCTGACTCATAACGACACTGTGTACAAACGGCAGAAGGAAACGTTGCACACCCGGGGGAACGAGAGGCCGAGCCCTAGAAGCTGGAGGCGGAGCCCTGGGACCTGGGAGTTATTACTGTTTGTTGTTGGGCCACCGAGCCAGTTCTGATTCACGGCAAATCTTTGTACGACGGAACGAAGGCTGCCAGACCCTGCCGCATCCTCGAAGTTGTTCTTCTACGTAAGCCACGGTGTCAATGCATCTTGTCAAGAGCCTCCCTCTTTTTCTCAGAACTGCTCTCTCCTGACAATATGCCCACGGTGAGCATGTGAGAGAGAGTCCCATCATCCCGGCCTCTAAGGAACATTCTAGCTGTACTTCTTCCAAGACAGGTTTGTTTGTTCTTTGGGCGGTCGACGGTACTTTCAATCGTCTTCACCAGCACCACAATTCAAGCGGGTCGATTCTCCTTCAGTCTTCCTGATTCAGTGTCCAACTGTCACATGCTTCGCACGTGGTGGGGAATATTACGGCTTGGGTCAGTTGCACGTTCGTCTTCAAAGGAACATCTTTGCTCTGCTGAAGAGGTCTTGGGCAGCAGGTTTACCCAGTCGTTTGCCCTCTTGACTGCTACTGCCGTGAGCATTGCTTGTGGATCTAAGCAAGAGGAAATCCTTGACAACTTCACTCTTCTCTCCATTTACCGCGATGACGCCTACTGGTCCAGTTGCGAGGATTTGGGTCTTCTGTGCACTCAGTTGTAAGCCACACGGAGGGCTGCCATCCTTGACCTTCATCTCCAGCACCTTCTCACTTCCAGCAAAGCAAGGCGGTACCATCTGCATATCTCAGGCGGCTAATAAGCTTCTGCCAATCCTCCTACACAGAGTCCAGCTTCTCTGAGGGTTTGCTCCAGTGAGCGTGGTGAGAGGGCAACCCCCTGACACGCACCTTTCCCGATTTGACACCAGGCAGCATTCCCTGGCTCCGCTCCCACAGCCGTCTCTTGCTCTAGGTACAGGTTCCTCACGGGCACACTGAAGTGTTCAGGTATCCCCTTCTTCTCAAGGTGATCCCTAAATTGGCATGGTCCATGCAGTCGATTGTCTTTGTCCAGGTAACACAAGGAAGTATCTTTCTGGTGGTATCTTCTGCCTCCGGCCAAGATCCATCTCGTGTCGACAGTGATTTCTCTGGTTCTCTGTTTTCTTCGGAATCAGGCCCGAGCCCCTGGCAGTTCCCTGTCAGTGTACTGCTGCAGCTGTGGTTGGATGACCTTCAGCGACCTTTACCTGTCTGTGCTACCAGTGTTACTGATCTATCATTTGCAGACTCTGTTGAGGTATCCTTTCTCTGGAATGGATGCACATATGGGTCTCTTCCAGTCAGTTGGCCAAGTAGCTGTCTTCCAAATTTCCAGCCATCGATGGGGTGGATCCCTGGGACCTAGATTGAGTCCCTGTGCCACCTAATTTTGGGATGGTGATGAGTGGGGAAAGGAGACAACCCCCTCACCTCCCAGGGCCTCCTCGTCCCTCCAGTCCCGTTTGCACCTGCAGCCCTTATGTGATTAAGACGCTTCCAGGCTGATGACCTCACCCCATGCCTGCCCAGTCTGTTAACAATATCTCAGGGGAGGAGCAGGAAACCTGGTGCCCTATCTCCGTTGCCTGTCTGGCTCCCCGCTCGAATCTGCCTCCACTCAAGCCCTGGTCTCCCAGCCATACACCCCCCACCGCCACCCAGGACCAAGCCAGGCTTTGAGGGGCTAGAGGTGGAGCAGAAATAACAGGTTTGTGCTGGCTCCCCTTCCCTCCCTCTCCCCAGGGATGACTTCTCAGCTGGAAAGGGCAGGTTGGGGGCTGAGCAGGCGGTGGGAAAGCCTGCAGGCTTTGGGGGTGACCTCAGGCTGCCTAACCTCTTAGAGCTGTTTTTCTCATCAGCAGCTGGGATAATGGAATCCGCCTCCTGGGCCTGTGGTGGGAATTGAGTGGAGGATTCTGGGAAGAACGTGGCCCACGGTTGAATTCTGGATCAGTTGCTTCCTCTCTGAGCGACCTCAGCACACCTCTCTGAGTTTCACTTTCCTACCCTGAGCAATGGGATATGGAAACTGCCCTGGCACTTCAGAGGGCCCAGCTGTGTCCCCTCTCTTTCTCTCCTTCCCGCCCTCCCACCGGGATCTCCCTTCTCTGGGGGCGAGGAGAGGATGAACTCTGGGTGTTCCAGGGGGTGAGGACTTCTGAGCCCTGCCCTTGCCGTCTTGGCCCACTTCCCACCCTCACCCTGATGCCCCTTCCGCCCTGTGCAGAGTCAACCCATCGCCTGAGCTACTGCCTGCTCCCTCATGCTCAGGACCTGGGGTCTCTCAGGCCTTACGCGCTCACAGCCTCGTTTGGCATCAGTACTATTGTTAGATGCCCCCTAATAGTTTCACATACAGGTTCTCTTCTGACGCTGTGTAGAAACTCCAGAAGCCAGGCTAAAGGCCAGGGGCTGTTGGCTCCCAAGCTCATGGCCTTTGGCTCCAGGTTTTCACTTGTGTGTGAGGAGGGGTATCCCTGCTTCCTCCCCCACTCCCCCCAGCCACCTGGAGGTAGAAAACATAATAGATGTGTGCAGGTGAGTGACTTACAAGGCAGCAAGGGAGACAGTGAATGCGTGCATTTCTTGGGGCCCCCTATTCTTTCCTCCTCTGAAATTCTCCCCTTGAACCCCCGTCCTACCCCAGTGGTTCTCACTCACCCCCCTATCCCCATCACTCTAGACCCCACCTCTCTCCACCAGGCCGCCATCTCAGGCCAACAATAGACAACCCCCTCGCCCTCCCATCTGCAGCCCACCTGCATCCTCAGGATGCCTGAAAGGGGTTGCCTTGGCAACCGTAAGTTTCCAATTGAAGCAAAAAGTTCCCACCGCAGGTTTTCGATGGTTGCCACGGCAACGGGAACATTTAAATCCGATGTCGGGGGCCTGGGGGTGGTGAGATGATTCTTATGAGTTAAGTGAGTGTGGCCCCTTTGCCAGGCAGGCCCTTCTTTGAGTGGGTGGGGAGGCAGGCAGCACCCCACAGACTGACTGACAGCCACAGGCTCCAGGCTGTGTCTTGGCTTCGTCTTTCTGGCGACAAGACCAACTACTTAGGACCCCTGGTGGGTAGTGGCAATGCATCGAGCTGCTAACTGTAAGGTTAGCAGTTCAAACTTACTGGTTGATCCTTGGGAGAAAGCGAGGCTTTCTACTCCAGTAAAGAGACCTACAAGTATAGTTCTACCTGCACTATGAATGAGTCAGAACTGACTCGATGGCAGTGAGTTTGTTCTGGCTTCATCTCCCTGCTGAGGAGCTCTGGTTGCGTGGTTACCAGTTGGGCTGCTAACTGCAAGGTCAGCAGTTTGAAACCACCAGCTGTTCCTCAGGAGAAAGATGAGGCTTTCTATTCTCGTTGAAGAGTTTACAGTCTTAGAAACTGTGTTACGCTGGGTTGACTAGAGAAACAAATCTAGAGAGAGCTTTATATCAGAGAGCAATTGTATATTGAGAAAACATCCAAGCCCAGACCAGATCAAGTCCATAAGTCTGATATTAGCCCATAAATCCATAAGTAGTCCATAAATCCCTCTTCAGACTCACGCATATAGCCACATGCAATGATGCAAAATGCAGGGAGGTCACAGACCGGTGGGTGCAAAGTCTTGTGCATCCAATGGCGGTGGACACATCTCAGCTCGGGTGGGGGTCTCCATGTGGCTCCTCCAGCTCTTCGAGCATGGCTATTCTACAGGAAGGCGACACAGAGAGAGAGAGAGAGAGTGTGTAGCCCACGTCCAGGGAGGAAGAGGCTGACCTCAGCCATTTAGCTGAGGTCCAATCAAGCTGCGACCTGATTGACAGGCTAAACTCCACCCCTTTACCCTAAACTCCACCCCTTTACCCTAAACTCCACCCCTTTACCCTGAATTCCCTTAAGTTGACACTAGAAGATGCCACTACCACAGAAGTCCTCAGGGACAGCTTGACCCCATCCTTCCGGGCCACTGTGTCTTCCTGGACTTGGTGGCAGTAAGTTTGGTGTGGTTTGAATCTCCCTGCTTGCATTGCCGGGAAGGGGAGTTAGGTTGAGCTTATTTTTAGCTTTTTTGGGAAATAAAACTCACTTTGTGCCCCTCTCCCAGTGCCCTCATCCCTAAATCCCTGGGCATCTCAATTGGCTACCTAACCACAAGGTGGGAGGGGGAGGCTCCCCAGAGGGACCTCCACAGGCTTTCAGTGCCCATTCCTCCTACTTCTTGGTAGTGGGTCCCTGGTCTGGAAGCTCCACTGAAACCTGTCCACTTTGGGTGACCCTGCTGGCATTTGACATGCCAGTGACATGGCTTCCAGTATCACAGCCACCACAGGATGCCAAACTGACCAACGAGGGGTGGACAGCGGAAAAGAGGCAGGCCCTGGACAAGATGGGCTGATCGCATGGGCTGAGACGTAGGACCATCGTGAGGATGGCGTGGGGCTAGGCGGTGTTTGCAGGGTCACTGTGAGTCGGGACCGGCTTGATAGCCCCTACCAACAACAAGAGGTGGCTCGGAAGAAAGGCCTGGTAACGTCCCAGATAACCGGCTTCTGCAGACTCTGTACAGCACAGTCATTCTCTCCCCCCATTGCAAGCTGGGATCGACCCGGCAGTCACTGGGCTGGTGTTTTCTGGTCTGCATCCCTCTCTTGGTGGCCCTTCGGCCTGGCTGCTTCACAGAGAGTGAGCCCGGCTCTCTAGGGAACGGGAGGGAGGTACTGGGCCACCTGATCAGTGCATAGACAAGGCCACTGAAAGGGAATGGATGCCCTTTGGCACCCGAGGGGGGTCGTCTGAGATCCCCCAGGGCAGGATCCCCTTTCAGTGAATCTGATGCCACTGGGTGAACAGATCCCAGGGTGGACCCTGCTCACCCCAAGCAGGCCTATCGCCAGCTAGCCTTCTCTGACCCATGGTTCTCTGTTCTTTGGGGCCAAGGACTTGGCTCAGACTGTGGCCACTCACAAAGGCTAGAATGCTACCTGTCCATGCTTCTTTATGACCAGTGGTCTGCCTGAGTCCATTCCAAGGCTCTTGTGCCAGCCTGTGTCAGCAACGGGGAGTGTGTGTGTGTGTGTGTGTGTGTGTGTGTGTGTGTGTCCATCCCTCATTTACCCTAACACAACACCCTTCTCTATTGGCTGGTCCTTCCCAATGGAGTGTCTAAATATGAACATCCGAGTCTCGCTGTCCTTGCTTCTAGGGATCATTTTGGGTGCGCGGCTTCCTTTAACTGAGAATTAAGTGAAGGTGTACAGGTTCTTATAAGATCAATTTGTCTTGTCCTTGAACGTTTGTGCAAATGAAATGTGCAAAGGAATGAGCAGGGCTTGGCCTCCGATGGGTTTTATGGCCATGCCTTTCCTTCTGCCACCCTTAACTGTGGGTGGGTTTTATAGACCATGTGCTGCTGCCCCAACTGTGGACGCTCCTCGGCCTCTGCCCTTCTATGCCCCCCACCCCCAGAGCCCTCAGTGGACACCCCTTGCCAGACGATCATGCTGGCTGAGCTCTCTGCTCCGACCACCTGCCACCAGCTCTCCCCGCCTCTCTTCAGGAAGGTCCCCAAGAGGCCCCTCTGTACCTGCACACTCAGCCCTCTCCAGGTTCTTCGATGCTCTGGGATCACATTATGCTTTAGTGTCAGCCCTCACCGCGGAGTGCCAGGCGCCCGGATGTACACTTGATCTCCCCTGGGCCACGGTGTGCCCAGAGTGCGGAACAGTGCCATCGGATGAATGTTCATCGAGTGAATGGATGAGTGGGCCTCAGTTTCCTCCTTGGTACATGGAGAACTCACCACGCATCTGTCTGTGGGTTGCACTGTGGTGGCTGTGGCACTTCGAATACCAGCAGGGTTGCCCATAGTGGGGAGGTTTCAGCGGGATTACGAGACTCCAACAGGCTAGAAAGAAGGGCCTGCGACTTCTTTGGGAAAGTAGCCAATGACACTTCTCTGGGTCATAACAGAACGCTTCTGATGTACGCTAGAAGATGAAGGTCGTCCACATATGCAGTGGCCACAACTATGAGCCCGAGCCGCTCAGTGACCTCCATGTCACGCAGGGCCAGCCAGTGTTTGTCTGCCCTAGATCAGGTTGGCATCAGTTAGCGCCAACTTGCCGGCAGCTAACAGCAGCCAAGAGAGACTAATGATCGCCGTGGTCTCTGGGGGTGAGATGCATCGAGTGCCACGGGGCCTGCTGGAATGAGGAACCCTTCTTCCTGCCCCTGAATGATGCATGACGTTTCTAAGAAGCAGACAGGCGGGTAACCCTAGCTTTCCGCCAGCCTCCTCCTCGATGCCAGCACCTGCCGTTCCGTGTGTGCTTAGATTCTTCTCTCCGTCTCCTTGTGTGTGAATAATCTTGCAGTCAGCAGCCCAGCGCCCAGCCCACTGCACCACCAGGGCTCCTGTGTGTGAATAATCTTGGCCCACTCTTAGGGCCTTGGGGCTGGCGTCCCCAGCTCTTGTGCAAATAGAACATTTAAAGAAAAAAACAATCTGGCCACTTGTGGAATTCCTTCTTTGTTTGGCAAATATTTACACGCCTGTTGAGGGGGGCCCCGGGAGAGGGGGAAGACCTTGCGTGTGCTGACCGCTGTCCACATGTGGTCCGGTGGGGGTTTCCTTTGGTCACTCCCACTTACATCGCCAGAGAGGACCTGGATACCCGGAGAAGCCCAGAGGCCTGCCGGGGCAGCGAAGGGTAGCTTTGCCCTGGGAGGAAGCTGTCTGGGTGCCCGGAGGCAGAGGAAGAAAGGGCAGCTCCTCTGTGAGGAAGGGGCTCCTGCTGGCCTGGGTACCATGTCTTTTCTGTCTCCATCTTTCCTTGTGAACCTCCACCTGCCTGTTCAGTTGTCCCCAGACACCCCTGGGGGTGCAGACACACAGCCTCCGGGTTACCCTGGGTTCTGGCCACAGACACTGGGCCCTGCAGTGCCCGGGCCTTGAGCTCTGTCACCTCTGTGGTGGCCCAGTGCTGTCCATTCAGATGGACGCTCTTTCTTCGAAACCAGGCTGGAGCATCAGAAGAGCGGCCCATGGACAGGCAGCGCTGACTGTGGACTGCGCACCCGAGGGCCTGCTGACTGAGGTCATCCAGCCAGCAAGGAAAGCATGGGCTGACTTGTGCCTAATGAATAAGGCGGAGCGAACAATTTCACTTGTTTTCACCACTTCGAAGATTCTATTTCTGGGTCTGACTGGTGTTTCTCTCTATCTCTCTCAACCCTGGAGCACCTTCTTACACAATCAAACTCCCTTTCCAACGTCCCAGTCCTCGACAGGGACCGAGTGCTTGCTGCAAGGTATGAGGGAAGCACAGGCCGACTTGTGCTTGCTTGTTAATCTGGAGTGCACCGTTTCTCCTACGATTACCACCACACCCAAGAGCCATGCAAAACTCTTCACTCTGGATTAGTAAGCACAGGAGAGCCCATGCTAGCCTTGCTCCCTGGGTACTGTGGCCCTGGGCTGGTGAACAATTCATGAGCAGGTGTTGGGTGCCGAAAAAGAAGCCCCATCTGTGGCTTCGTGTTGTGTTGTTTTTATCAGCCCGGGCAGCCTGCCTGCCCCACTTGTATTCCAGGGAGGCAAGGGTGGCCGATGCCTCCGATTCCATTCCAGGGGTGTGCTTGGGGGAGGGGGAGGAGCCAGTGCCAGGAGCCCTGGGGGGCTGGGGAGTGGTGTTACCTCTTTGCTCGGAGAATATAAAACCCGTTTCCCTCACACTGAGCGGTAGATTCTTCTAAGTCACCGATGACCCCTAGTCTGCTGTGCTCCACTTCTGTGCTGATGCCAACTGTCCTGCAGCGCTCTTCCTGGGACCCTGACCTCCCACAGCAAGGCCAGAGCCCACCAGCCACAGTCCCCAGGCCTCCCTGCCAGCCCTCATAGCTGGGCATCCCCATGGCAACCTCGCTTGCAACCTGCTGCCTCCCACTACTCTCGCAGGGTTTTGGGAATTTGCTCAAATGACCCACAGAACTCAGGAACCCACTCTACTTTCAGGGGTGATGACTGCCAACAGGACACAATTCAGGGCTTAGCCTAAAGGAGAGACGCACAGCACTGGGTCTGGGGGCAGAGTGTCCCAGTGCGGGGCACCTACATCTGAGCACGGGCCGAGGTCTTCCACCGACCAGGAGGCCTGGGCAGCTTCTGAGTCCCCAGCCATGAGTCTGCCTGATTGCTCTCACCTCCAGCTCCGCTCCCTTGAGTGGGGCTGATGGCCACAGAAGATGGTCATGTGGCCTGGCTGCACCAAGCCGAGCCCCCTCATTACCACAATCCCTCAGGCTGGCCCTGTGGACCTTACCAGAGGAAGCAACGCTGGGGAGATCCCAAGGCTTTAGAGGTTGTAAAAAGGAGTCCAGGTGGCAGAGTGGTTACGCGTTAGGCTGCTAATTGCAAGGCCAGCAGTTCAAAACCACCAGCCACTCCCTCAGGCGAAAGGGCTTCCTACTCCCGTAAAGAGTTACAGTCTCAGAAGAGACGAGTCAGTCGGGGTGCAGTGTTGTGTTTGGGGTGTAGATGTTCCATAACAAGGAAATAAGAAAGAAGGAAGCATCTGTCTCTGGGTCCTCTCACTCAAAATCTCCCCGCCAGTGAGTCGAGGCCGGCTCAATGCAGCCGGATAGGAGCCCCAGGGCTGGAGTGGTTACAAGCCGAGCTGCTTACGGCAAGGTCAGCAGTTTGAAACCACCAGCCACTCCTTGGTAGAAAGCGGGGTTTTCTGCTCACATAAAAAGTGGCCATCTCATAGTGGGGCCAGCCATATGGTCTTCTCTGTGGATTGGCTGCTCTGAGTGGGAATATCGTCCTCAGGCCTTGGTGGCCCAGGATGTGCTCCACTCTCTCTTTCATATGGCCAGCCCCAATATGAGACACAACATCCCACACTGACCCATAGCCCTACAGAGGACAACACTGGAGACATAGTGTGGGAATTGAGCCTGACCTGATCCCGCCACACTGAAGCAAAAGACTAAGGGGGTGCAAGAGAACAGCAAGGGGAACAGAGCAATAAAGTCCCCAGGGAATACCAAAAATAGACTTTGGGGTCAGGACTTGGCACCCCATCAGACTCGATCGGAAAACACTTCTAAAGGCCAACAACAGTCCTTGAATTAACTACAGGCCTTTCTTTGTTGTTGTTGTTTTGTCGCTGACTTTTTGGTGCTGTTCCTGTTTTGTTTTCTTTTGTTGCTTGGTTTTGCTCTGTCTTGTTTCTGTGCATGTTATTATCTCTGCAGGTCTGTCTAAATAAGATAGGCTGGATGAACAATATGGAGGAGAAAACAGTTGGACCAATGGTTCCCGGGGGGACATGGGAGAGAGGGAAGTGGGGGAAAAGGAAGTAGTGTTAACAAACCCAGGGACAAGGGAACAAGTGATCCAAATCATTGGTAAGGAGGGTGTAGGAGGCCTGGTAGGGCATGATGAAAGGTAACGTAACCAAAAGGAATTACTGAAACCCAAGTGAAGACTGAGCATGATAGCAGGACAAGAGGGAAGTCAAAGGAAATAGAGGAAAGAACTAGGAGGCAAAGGGCATTTATAGAGGTCTGAATAAAGGCATATACATATGTAAATATATTTATATACGAGGATGGGAAATAGATCTTTGTGCACATATGTGTAGGTTTAGTATTAAGGTAGTAGATGGACAATGGGCATAGACTCAAGTGCTCCCTCAATGCAAGAATACTTTGTTCTATTAAACTGGCATTCCATGATGCTCACCTTCCCGACACAATCGCTGAAGACAAAGCAGTTGCATAAGCAAATGTGGTGAAGAAAGCTGGTGGATCCCGGCTATCAAAAGATATAGCATCTTGGGTTTTAAAGGCTTGAAAGTAAACAAGTGGCCATCTACTCAGAAGCAACAAAGCCCACATGGAAGAAGCACACCAGCCTGTGTGTCGAAGGGATCAGATATCAGGCATCAAAGAACAAACAAATCAAATCATTGTGAATGAGGGGGAGTGCAGAGTGGGGAACCCAAGATCCATCTGTAGGCAACTGGAAATCCCTTTACAGAAGGGTCCCAGTGAGGAGACAAGCCAGTCAGGGTACAGTGTAGCAATGATGAAATATACAACATTCCTCTAGTCCCTAAATGCTTCTTCCCTGCCCCCTCCCCCATTATCATGATCCCAATTATACCTTACAAATCAGGCGAGACCAGAAGATATAAACTGGTACAGCTAGGAACTGGAAACACAGGGAATCCAGGACAGATGATCCCTTCAGGACCAGTGCTGAGAGTGGCGATACCGGGAGGGTGGGGTGGAAAGGGGGAACCGATTACAAAGAGCTACATATAACCTCCTCCCTGGGGGATGGACATCAGAAAAGTGGGTGAAGGGAGACATTGGCAGTGTAAGATGTGACAAAATAATAATAGTTTGTAAATTATCAAGGGTTCATGAGGGAGGGGGGAGCAGGGAAGGAGGGGAAAATGAGAAGCTGATACCAACGGCTCAAGCAGAAAGCAAATGTTTTGAGGATGATGATGGCAACAAATGTATAAATGTGTGTGTGTGTCTGGAAATCCAGACTTTCTTGTCTTAGCCTTTTATTCTTTAAGTGAAAGACACCCCTCATCAGGGCAGAGGGTCTGACCTTATCAAGACAAGCCTAGGTACCAAGGCCTTCATCCTCAAGGGGTGAAACTGAGCCCCAACAGTGATATCCCATAATCTGCAGGAGGCGGGCACAAGCCGAGAGCCCTACCTGGCTTTGAGAGCCGACAGTGGGTTCCTCAGGAACCCCAGCTCAGCCTCCTACTAGCTGTGCGATTTCAAACCAGGTCCTTAATCTCTCTGAGCCTGAACGGTGCCTTGTGGATGAGGACGCTACCTTCTTTGTGAGTTCAGAGCTCACAGATACAAAGTGTCTAAAACGAGCCTCTCCTTTGGTGGCAAACCTCTGAATAATCAGGAAGCAAACTGGAGAATCTCCGGGTGGCATAGTCAAAACTGAAAGTTTGGAATTTCTAGTCTACCTGCAGGTGCCTTGGAAGAAAGGCCTGGAGATCTACTGAGAAACCAGCCCTGGGGAAAAACGTCTCTTGGAACCCCACTATGTGCACATGAGATCCCCACGAGTTGGGGTCCACTTGAGGGCAGTTTCCTCTTTCCTCTGTTCTCTTAACCTCATTTGGACCCGAGGGTTCTTGCCTGGGGGCTTGAGTGGTGCCTTGTGGAAGGATGAGCAGAGTCCCTGGCCCCGACCCACTAGATGCCAGTCACACCCCTCCAATTGTGACAAATGTCCCCGGAGGAAAAAGTGCAGCCCGTGGAGAACCACCAAAGAGATCCCACCTATTATGATCCCCAATGATCAGAATGATTTTTTTCACAGGTCATGATGAAGATGGTGTGGAGACAAGAGGGTTCATTAAGCGGCTAGGGACACACGAAGAGCCACACTAGCTGGTCTGATCTGGAGAAGAGACCACCTGGAAGGCACTCATTTCTGTTTTGACACACAATGAGCATTTCCTACCCAAGGCTTTCCCGACAAGCCTGCGAGGCTGTGCTGGTGCCCGCCGCCTGCTGGTCGATACCGACTCACCGTGCCCTCCTGTGTGTGGGGCAGAGTGCTCGGCAGGCTCGGCAAGTCTGGGACATGTTGGACGCAGGTCACCAGGCCTTTCTTCCGAGCTTCTCCCAGGTAGCTCAAGCCACCAACGTGTCAGCCAGTAGGCTGTGCTGTGCTGGATGGTGAGACCCACCCAGGGTCTCCTGAGGTTGTGTTGTGACTTTATGGGTGAGGAAATGGAGGCTAAGCAGCTTGAGTGGCTTGCCATAGGTCGCAGGAACCAGGCTCGCTGGCTTTGGGCTTTGGGTTGGTGAATTAGTTTTCTTTTGCTGTTTTAACAACTAAACAACATACAATCGATTACCTTTCCATTCTTTCACACTCGGCTCTCACAAGGCTGAAATCTCAGAGTCTCCAGGGCTGTGTTCCTCCAGAAGGCTCTCCCTCTTCTACTTTTAAGGGTCCTGAGCTCTGTTGGAAAGAAGCGGAGTGAGTTAGCATTAGGCTACTAACCGCAACGTCAGCAGTTCAAAACCACTAGTCACTTCGTGGGAGGAAGATGAGGCCTTTTACTCCCATAGAGATTTGTGGTCGCTGAAACTCACTAGGACAGTCCTACCCTGTCCTATAGGGTCGCTCTACATTGGAATGAGCTCAATGAGTTTAGTTTTTTTTTTTTTTTTGGTTTTCAAGCCCTGCTGGTACTGTGGGTTAGCTGTTGGACTGCGAAGTGAAAGGTTGGCAGTTCAAACCCACCAGCTGCTGCTTGGGAGAAAGATGAGGCTGTGTGCTCCCATAAAGAACTACAGTCTCAGAAACCCTACAAAGGACTGCAATGACTCATGAGCTGAACGGACTTGTTGGCAGTGGGCTTGATTTTTTTGTTTTACTTTTGGGGGGGCGGGCTGTGATTACATTAAGTTTCTGGTGTCAAAAGTGGTTTGGGCTAGACTAACAGAAAGGCTGTTGGTTCAAACCCAGCACCATGGCAGAAAGGTCTGGCCATTTGCTCCCATCAAGACCACGGCTAAGAACCCCACTGGAGCCTGGTTCTATCTGGTGACGCACAGAGTGGCTGCAGATCAGACTCAGCTGGGAGAGCAGCAGGCTTGGTTTGGTGATGACATTGATTATCTGGATAACACTGATTAAGCGCTGTGTTTTAAAAAGTCTTATGATTAGTGTGCTAGTCCGGGTAGTCTAGAAAAACAAACCCAGGGAGACTCATATGTGTCTAAGAAAGAGCTTTATATACAAGAGCAATTGTACATTTAGAAAACATCCCAGCTCAGTCCAGATCTAGTCCATAAGTCCGATATTAGTCCATATCCCTGATATCGGTCTATAAATTCCTCTTCAGACTCACGCAACACATGTAATGACGCTGTGTGCAGGAAGATCACAGGCCAGTGGGTGGGAAGTCTTGTGGATCCAGTGGCAGTGGAAGCATCTCAGCACTGGCGTGGGTCTCCACATGGCTCTTCCAGCTCTAAGGCTCTGGCTCTATCAGTGTAGCTCCAGGTGTCTTGTCAACAGGAATGTCTTGCAGGGGGTGTGTGTGTGTGTGTGTGTCCCACCTCCAGAGAGCTATTTATCTCCATAACGCCTCCAAATGAGGTCATCAAGCTGTGACCTGATTGACAGGCTACACTCCACCCCATTCACTCTAATAGTCTCAAATTTGGTCTAGGTTTTACCAGATTATGTAACTATCACAATTACTAAGCTTAATTTCTTCTGCAATTTTAACCCCCACTCCCCTCCCCAACTTGCTGTGTAACATGGTGTATTCCGGGGGTTTGGGAGTAGAATTCCTATCACACAAAAGTCGGGGTCGAGAAAAAAATTACTCTGTGTTTGCGCACCTGGGAAGGCTTCAGAGAGGAGGTGCCCAGCGATGGGGCTGCCAGTGAGGGGAGGAAGAAAAAGAAGACCATGGTAGGTGAGGTGGAGCCAGACACTTGCAAGGCCTTCTGTGACGGACTGGGGGTGTGGGTGGGACGGCTTGTTTCTTAGCCGTCACAGGGAGCCACAGCAGGTTCTTGAGCATGGTTAGAACAGAAAAACACTGTAGATGTGTGAGGGGGGCTGGGGGCAAGCATTTCTGCAGGAGTGGCAAATTGGAGCTGTGAGGGAGCTAGTTAGGTAAGTGGGGAGGAGTCCCTGGTGACATTTCAACTGCTAACCTCAAGGTGGGCAGTTCGAAACCAGTAGCCGCTGGAGGGAGAAAGATGAGTCTTTCTACTCCAGTAAAGATGTCCAGTTTGGGAACCCCACAGGGGCAGTTCTACCCTGTCCTATAGGGTCAGAATTAATTTAATGGCAGTGAGGTTGTTTGAGAGGGGCTGCAGGGAGGGGAAGGTGGAGACCAGGGAGGTCTTTGCTTTAATGGACAAAGGTTTTGTGGTAGACCCAAGTTCGGCTACTTCCTGTACCCACGGGGAGCGGGGAGGCGGGACACGGGGTGTGGGGAGCAGGCTGTCGCCCATAGATGCTGGCAAGTCCCACCCCAGCTTTCCCAGGGCTCTGCCACTGGCACGGGCTCAGTAGGGGTGGGGTGCCTTTCATCTGCCAGTCTCCTGGGTGCAGAAAAGGCACCAGTTATAGAGTCTTCCCAGGCGATCCCCAGGGGGTGTCACGGCTTATCACCCGCCTGTCCCAGCAGTAGCTCCAAGGATAGGAAGATTGGCGCAGTGAAGGGTCGACCTGCTGGGGCCACTCGGAGAGCCTGGGGCAGGCCAGGGTCCAGCTCTGCACCCTCTGTTTTCACTCCGGATAGGGTCACTGTGAGTCGGAATCTGACTCGGTGGCAGTGATTTCGGTTTTGGAGTTTGGGACCTCGGGTCCGCGTGGGAGACCCGAGTCCCTGAGGGTGAGGGGAGGCAGAGAGGGACTGCAGGCATCAGAGGCAGGCCAGAGTGCTCCCAGGAGTCGAGAATGGCTCAGTGTCACGTACTCCGGACGTGCCATTGGGAGGCCCAGTCCCTGGAGAAGTACATCATGCTTAGTAAACTAGAAAACTGCGAAACGAACAAAAAGACAAACCGGACTCGCTGCCTTGGAGTCAACGCCGACTCACAGTGACCCTCTGGGACAGGGTCTGTGGTCGTTACATCACCTGTTGTCAATTTAAGACTTAAGAATGAAGGGGTGGAGTCTTGCCTGTCAATCAGGTCGCAGCTTGATGACCTCATTTTGCTAAGGAGATAAAAAGCTTGCTGGAGGCGGGGACACAGGCTCATTCCCTGTGAGACATTCCTTCTGACAAAACACATGGAGCTACCCTAGACCCCTGGGAGCCGGAGGAGCAGCGCTGAGATGCTTCTACTGCCACTGGATCCACAAGACTTCCCACCCACTGGTCTGTGATCTTCCTACATTCAGCATTCGTGTGTGGCTGTGTTGAGTTTAAAGAGGAATTTATGGACTAGTATTGGACATAAGGCCTAATATTTGACTTATGGGCTTGAT
Source organism: Tenrec ecaudatus (assembly GCF_050624435.1). Taxonomy (NCBI): domain Eukaryota; kingdom Metazoa; phylum Chordata; class Mammalia; order Afrosoricida; family Tenrecidae; genus Tenrec; species Tenrec ecaudatus. The sequence continues at coordinate 14,951,509 of NC_134535.1, read as the reverse complement.
CTGGACTGGGCTGGGATGTTTTCTTAATGTACACTTACTCTTTCAAGCTCTTTTTAAAACCCATATATGAGTGTCTATGAATTTGCTTTTCTAGTCAACCCAGACTAACACAGGGTAGAACTGTCACTGAAGGGTTCCAAGACTGTAACTCTTCCTTCCTTCCTTCCTTCCTTCCTTCCTTCCTTCCTTCCTTCCTTCCTTCCTTCCTTCCTTCCTTTCTTTCAAAAAGATTTTCATCGGGGCACAGAGGGAAGCTCCCATTGTCTCACCTTCCCCTAAGTCTTCATCCCGTTTTCTGTCCTGATCAGCCTTTCCTCTGAGTCGAAGGGGTCACACACACGGCCTCCATGGACAGAGAACAAAGGGGCACAGGAGGCAGGCCAGCACAAACAAGAGGAGGATAAGAGTTCTGGGCCCAGTCTCTCCACTTCTATTCCCAACGGTGGTCCGTGCAAATCTCCCGGCCAACTGAATATCAAGGTCATCTTTGTGATCTGCTTGGGTCATAAGCATCTGGCGCATAGAAGACTCGGCGCATGGGGACTGTAACTCTTAAAGGGAGTAGAAAGTCTCCTCTTTCTCCCAGAGAGCAGCTGCTGGTTTCAAACCCCTGACCTTGCCGTTAGCAGCCCCACGTGTGGCCCACATGCCCCCAGGGCTCCTGAGTATAACGGAAGGTCAGTGGAAGAGGAAGGCCCTCCAGGAGATGGATGGACACTATGGGCGCAACAGAGGGCTCGGGCATCAGAACAATTGTGAGGCTGGTGAGGGACCGGGCACGTTTCCTTCTGTTGTGCACAGCGCGATCACTGTGAGTCAGAACAGACTCTGGACAACGAACAACAAAAACAAATGCCACCGCTTGGGGAAATCTCTAACCTCCCCCCCCATGCCATTTCAAGATATTGATAAGTGATAGTGGTGACAGTGTCAGCAGACATGCCCGCCCTCTTGCTCCCACCCCAATACGGTCCGGCTGCCTCAGTCAGGCGCTTTCCATATTTGTGGCTCCTCAGTTTCTGTACCTCATCTGGTCCTCTCTGGGACTAACATCCAGGGGCCAGTGCCCCTCGACTTCTGCCCACCCCACTGCTCAGATGGGAGTGTTGGGCATGGCCAGCAACAGTGTGCATCCCCGCCCCCCCCCACCCCACCCCACTGAGGCTGTGCCTGAGCTGTCTCAGCTCTGTAGGCCTTCTGGGAGTGGACTCTCTGAGCCCCAGAGCCTGTAGGGACCACCCCAAATCTAGCCCAGGGCTGTTGCTCACTCTTGGTGTCCCTTGGGTGGCCAAATGGTGTCCTCTTGACTGCTAACCTGAAGGGGGGGGTGACCCGACGACCCCCAGCAGTGCTGCGCCTGGGGAGCCATGGCTTGGACTCGGTCCCCAGACGTGGCCTCGTGGGTCAGTGGCTGTTGATGGGCATTGAGCCTGCCGTCTGGGGACCATCTATCTGTCCGTGGATGGAGAGGGGACTGAAGCTCTGATGACATCATCTGGGAGCCCGAGTTAGCCAGGCCTGCAGCCTGCACTTTCAGACCCCGCCCTAAGCTTTCAGTTCTGTAAGCGCTCCTAAAATCCAAACCCAACAAACCAAACTCACTGCCATTGAGTCAATTCTGACTCATAGGGACCTTATAGGACAGGGCAGAAATGTCCCTGTGGGTTTCTGAGACGGGAACTCTCTGCGGTAGTAGAAAGCCTCGTCTTTCTCCAAAAAGAGCGACTGGTGGTTTCAAACTGCTGACGTGTGGTGAACTCACTGCATTGATTTGATGCCGACTCACAGTGACCCTACAGGACAGGGTAGAATTGCCTCTGTGGGTCCCCGAGACTTTAACTCTTTACAGGAATAGGAAGCCCCCTCTGCTCTGTAGGCAGCTGGTGGGTCCAAACTGAGGATCTTGTCAATTGCAGCGAACTCGGAACCGTTATGCCACCAGGTCCCCTTGACCTTGAGGTTAGCAAGGGTTACGTAAGTGCACGGAACAGAATGCAGAGGCCCTGAAGGACATATGCTATGTATTGAACCCTGTCGCTCCTTCCCCTCAACCCGACACAGTATGTGCTGGTGTCCTCACCCTTACCCCTTGGACAGAGTCCCGTTTGGGAAGAGGGTTTTCTTTGTTACATACATGAGGCCCTATCAGTGAAAGGTGGGTCCTAAACCTCATCACTTCTGAAGTAAGAACCACCTAGATCCAGAGAGGAGTGAGCACACAACAGGGAGGGGAGGGGCATTTAGGGATGGACAAGGGGCCAAGCGACACCGAGTTACAAAAGGAAAGATGGAGAGCCGTCCCTCCAACCGGTGCCCTGAGTTGTGACTTCTAGCTGTCTGTACTGCAGAAAACAGAGATGGGTTCTCTGAAGCTACTCCCTGGTGGTGTAGTCATTACCCATGGGGCTGGTAACCACAAAGTCAGCAGTTCAAAACCACCAGCTTCCTCTCAGGAGAAAGACAGGACTTTCGACTCCCTTAAAGAGTGACCGTCTCAGAAACCCACAGGGGCAGTTCTACCCTGTCCTGTAGGGTCCATAGGAGTCGGCATAGGCTTGATGGCCACGAGTCGTAATTGGTTTGGGGAAAAATGAAGACAGTAGCCTTCTACGCACAGCTGTGCCTTCATGTCCAGCACCCAGCCCCCCTCCCTAGAGGTGACCACTCCGGGGTCTCCTGCCACAGTCTGAGCTGTTCCCACATGGAACGCACTTTAGCTGGAGCTTCCTGGCTCTGCTGCGTGGTATTAGCATGCAGGGGTCTGGGCCCCATCACACAGCACTTTGCCAGTGTTTCTGGGTGGGGGTGGGGGTAATCAGACGGTGCACCGTCTCTTCAGAAGCCACCTGAGACCCGGCTGTGCGGGCCAAGCAACTGGTTCAACCCTGGAGAGAGGGCAGTGGGGAAAGGCATCCGATCTCTCCATCCTCTGGTGCTCCTGTGGGCTCCTAGAGACCCTCCACAGAGGGAGGGTGTCCCTGTTACCCCCACTTTACAGGTGGATAAGGAGCGACTGAGATGGGCCGCTCAACTGGCTCAGGTGCCCCAGCCAGGCGGGACGGGCGTCCGGGGAGCCAGGCTCCAGGCTCCAGGAGGCCAGTATGCTGACGCCCGTCTGCCTGTGCGGAGCCATCTTCCTGATGGAAGATAATCATGGAACGGACCCATCAGGACGGTGCTTTCAGGATGGAAAGGTGCATGGAGAGGACGGGGCTTTGAAAGGCGAAGCAGGGCTCTTCCACGGCGAAGGAAGGCTCATTAGAGTGCCGAGGCCGAGCGGGATGCAGCCCAATTTGCTTCTCCTTTGATCTGGTTCTTCCTGTGCTCCAGCTTCTGTTTTGCTTCCCATATCCGCCCCTTCCATTCTCCTCCACAGCAAAGTGCTTCCTCTGCTGTCCTCAGCCAGTATTCTGGGCTGTCCTCCCCCTTGCTGCCCACCCCAGCTCCTCCCTCCTCTCGTATTTGTCAGTCAGACCCTGTTCTTTAGCTCAGAGCTCGACCCTGCCCCGCAGCTCAGGTGCAGGCACACTGATCATAGGCACCAACAACCCCAACAGATCTGAGAGAAGATGCTGAGAGCCCTGAGGGGTGGACAGAGGCAAATGAAGTTCCCTGGTTCTCCTGGCTCAGCCTTTCCATCTACCCACCATCCATCCTCCCATCCATTCATCCATCCATCCTCTGATTGCTCCATCCATCCATTCACCCATCCATTCACCATCCATCCATCCATCCATCCATCCATCCATCCATCCATCCATCTATCCACCTATCCATCCTCCTGTCCACCCACCATCCACTCATCCTCCCATCCATCCATCCATCCATCCATCCATCCATCCATCCATCCATCCATCCTCTATCCATTCATCCATCCATCCTCCAATTGCCCCATCCATCCACTCACCCATTCGTTCACCATCTACTCACCCATCCATCTCCCAACCTTCCATCCTCCCCCCCACCCATCTACCCATCTATTCATCCACCTATCCATCCAATAACCAGTCACCGGCGCGATGTTATGCACCTACTCTGGGGATAATAACAAACAAGAGAAGGATATTTCCTTTTCCCATCCCTCTGGAGGCAATCGTTAAATGATTCCATGAAACAAAATGTGAGGACAGCAACCCTGATGTGCAGAAGGCAGCCCTTTGCAACATTGCTGAAAGCCAAGCAGCGGAAGAGGGACCCTATTTTAGCACAAGCTACAAGTGTCATGTAGAACAGTAGCAAACCTGGCACGTTTGGGGGGATGGGGCCCCGAGACCAGAGCTCAGTAATAACATTACCTCCCACCCCCCCCCAACAGCCTCTATTCTGCTATCTGCCCTCCCTTGCCCTACTCACCTAGCAGCAGAAGACACAGAGGGACAGAGAGAAGACCGAGGACAGACTCCAAGATGCCCACTTGATGGCCATGGTAGAAGGTGAGACCCAGGGCCTAGCTCTGAGACGTCGTCCTTTGCATGGCATTGGTTGACCAGACAACTTGTTTCCATGTGCATGAGAAGCCATCCTGGGACCCGGAGGAGGAGTGAACCTTCTCGGGGGTTCTGGCTGCAAGAGGGTCACGTGGCTTTGGCGTGGACCTCCCCTCTGTCCCATGGTGATGACAGGAGTGCTCTGAGGACCTGCCCCTCCGCGAGCTCAACTCTTGCAGAGTGGTGGGGGGACCCTAGTGGACCACAGGGCAGTGATGCGCTCTGATGGGGTTTTCTTGGGAGAAGGGTGACGTTGAGGCTGCGTGCACTCGCCAGTGGGCAAAGAGTCGTGGCTGAGAGCTGGGCTCCCGGTTAGATCCTGAGCTCTGCTCTAGGAGCTGTGTGGCCTAGGACACGCTACTTGCTTTCTCTGTGCACTGTCTTCCCCATCGGCACGATAGGCGTGACGCCTGTGCCCATCTCAGGGTTGCTGTGAGGACACGTGGGGTGACGCCGGGCCTGAGTGCTGCACTGTTGTTCCCCACGCTAGCAGCTGTCATGACCCGCAGGTCGAGGACCACTGCTCCAGGACTCTCCACTTCTGAAGGTCGCGTCTGCCTCTCGCTGTGAGCCTTCCTCCCAGGACTGCGCCCTTTCACTCGCACCCCGTCACCAGGGCCTCACGTGGAGCTGCTGCTCCGTGTGCTTGGAGCTGGGGAAGGAAAAGACGCCTGAAGGAGCCGAATGGGGGCTGCAGGGTGGGTGGGGAGAGGTTTCCCAAGGAGGCTCTCCCAGGACAGCCCGGCCACCCTGGTAGAACGAGCAGGTGCACCGTGGCGACAGACAGGGAATCCCTCGTCACAACTCTTCCCGGTTTTCCCCTCACCGTGCCGCTCTCCATCTTTGGAGAAAACCAGTCAATCTGGAATCCAGAAAGCAGTGGCCACAAACCTTCTGAGCTGCCTCTATGCCTTGGATGGAGTCGGCTTCGCAAGCAGGTCCCCAGAAGCCACGGCTTGGCTTGGGCCTCATTTTGAAGGCCACCCAGTGAGACAAGGACAGGTGTATGATGGGGAGAATGTGTCCGCAGCTGCCCGCTGGTTGCAGGCACAGGCGTGCCCACATTTGGTTTGGAATTGAGCCAGGCCTAGGGATCTGGGACCCAGGAGCAGTATGGCTTTAGTTCACCCTCGTCTCTTCATGTGGATGCTGCCAGGTGCGAGAGTCAGCCTCCCCCGTAGCAACCCACCCCGTGCCCACAGACGGCTCGCTGCACGGTCCCGGGCACCCGCACACTTGTTCCTGTGCTGGAGTCCCTGTGGTTGCAGCTGCTGTGTCCGTCCAGCTCCCCGCGGGCCTTCCTCTCTTTCGCTGCCCCTTCAGTTTAGAGATGCACCTTTTAGTCAAGTTTACCCAGGGATCATGTACTCAAAAACCCACCCGTTCTAGTGTATCATCTCTGAGTTCTGCCAGACACACGCCATTGGGTAACGGTGGCCGCCAGGTAGACATGAAGCAGTCCCTCGCCCGATGCTTCAGGGCCCTCTGATCACAGCCTCTGAGTGTCTGTCTCGGAGCTGTGCACCCGGAGGGGCCGGGCCATCTGGCTGAGAAGAACTTTCAGGCTGGGACAGGCTGTGCTGGGAGCAGGAAGAGCCATTCCAGGCTTGCCGGCAGCTTCTGACCTTTCTTTGACAGCCAGCCCTCCACCCCCACCCAGCCCCGCTCCTGCCCCTGCCGGGGGAAGGGGGAGTGAGATAGCTGGGCCTGCAGCCTCCCAGGGCCAGTGCATGGGGCTGTGGGGCCGGCACCCTGCAGCCTGCCTCTCTTCCTGTCCCCAGGGGCACCTCAATAACACCACATATGCGACTGGGCTACTGACCCCCTGCCAGTTTGTCACACTGTGGCTGGCTTGGGTGTCCCTGTGATATTATAAGCCAGCGGTTCTCAACCTGTGGGTCCCGACCCCTTTGGGGGTGGAATGACCCTTTCACAAGGGGTCACCTGAGACCTTGGGGAAACACCTGTTTCTGATGGTCTTAGGAACGGAGACACTGCTCTATCCGTCTCCAGGCGGTGCGCCCACATGCAAACAGGCCCACCTAGGAGTACCCAGCGTGAAGCTGTTTACCCAGGCTACACCATGCTTCCAGACAAAATTTCATTTGTCATTAGAAGTAAATATTTCACAAGTTATAATGGCATATTGGTTTTGTGATTCATCCCTATGCTTTAATGATGCTCAACTTGTAACAATGAAACTGCATCCTGCCTATCAGATATTTACATGACGATTCAGAACAGTAGCAAAATGACAGTTACGAAGTAGCAACGGAAATAGTTTTAGGTTGCGGGGGTCACCACAACCAGGTTTCGTGGCATTAGGAAGGTAGAGAACCGCTGCTCTAAGCTGGGCCCCTGGGGTTCAAAGACCATCCGGGCCACCCACAGAGCGCAGGCTTTCCTGACCCTTCCAAACTAAGGCAGACCAGGAAGACAGTCAGGGAAGCAGTCCGTGAAAGTCTGGGGGGTCAGAGGCCCTGGGCCCCATGACGGGCCTGAGAGGGTGAGCAGGTGGTGCAGGGACGGCCGTGTTGGACATGGGGTCACCCACCCCAGACAGCCCCCAGGGCAGTGTGCACTGAGCCCCGACCCCAAGGGGTCTGATGAGGCCCTGGGACCCCAGTCAGTAACTTAAGAAGGTGCTGGACAGAATTCCAGGCACAGCTGTCAGCCCGGCAACCCTTGGAGGCAGGAATTAGTCTTGGCCCCATCTCCCAGGGGAGGGAAACGAGGCCCCGGGAAGGCAAAGTTTCTTGTCTTGTCTGCTTGTCCTTCAGAGGTGCCTGGTGCCTTGCTGTGATGCCAAGAGTGGACAGAGACCTAGGGCACAGGGCAGCGTCCTTCCTCCCTCCCACCTCTGGAGTAGAGCGTTGGGTGACGGAGAAGAGGAGGAACTGTCCTTTCTGCCCAGAGAAAGCCCATTCTAGATGGTCTTTCTCTGAGATTTTTCAAGAATCAAAGGCTGACACAGCGAAGGATGCTGGCAGCACTGGGAACACCGTGTCTGTCTGCTTCTGGAGAACTAGGAACTGGAATGTCCCTGGCCACGCACTCCCCTGCAGCGAAGGGCAGACAGATTTGCACTCAGCACGTGTACCGCCGGCCCCTCCCCGGCTGGGGCCATGCAGGTTCCGGAGTCTGACATCTCGCTCTCAGGCTCAGCCCTGCCACTCAGGTGGTGGGGCCCTGGACACTGGGACAGCGTTGTGACAGGCCTCGTGGCGTGGAGAGCAGTCCCCTTGGCTGCGTAATAAAGGAGGGGTGGGCTTGTCTGTGTCAAGGAGAGGTTCTCGGCAGGGAGAACCGCGTCTGCAGAGGCCTGGGGTGGGCAAGGCTGGTGAGTCCAGTGGGAGTGAGCTGGGCAGAGGGCAGAGGCAGGCCAGGAAGGACTCAGGTACCAGGCCTAAGTGCTGACCTTGCTCGGTGGGCAGAGGGAGCTGCTGCTCAGGATGAAGTTCTTGGTGGTGGTGGCGGTGGCTGCGGCCCCAGCCCTGACTCTTGGGGACCCCATACATGTGGCACAAAAGGCTGCCTGGCCCTGTAGCACCCCCACAATTGATTGTGCAGCCACGGTTTTCATTAGCTGATTTTTTAAAAATTAAAAGATCATTTTATTGGTGGCTCTTGTAAAAATCCACACATCAATTGTATCGAGCATATTTGCACATAGGTTGCCATCATTATTGTCTAGACATTTACTTTCTATTTGAGCCCTTGGTATCAGCTCCTCTTTTTTCCCTCCCTTCCTCCTACCCTCATGACCCCTTGATAAATGATAAATGATTATTATTTTTATATCTTATGCCAACAGCTGTCTCCTTTCTCCCATGGTTTCTGTTGTTCGTCCCTATGGAGTGGGGTGTGTGTGTGGTTATGTGTCCATCACTGTGATCAGTTTCCCTTTCCTCCCTCCTCGCCCCACCCACCCCTACCCTCCTGGTCTCGCTACTCCCATTCCTGTTCCTGGATTCCATGTGTCATGAGCTCTTATCTCTTATCTGTGTCTGTGCACATGCTCTAGTCTAGCCTGCAGTGAAAGGCAGGACAGGGGTCATGATAGTTGGGGGGTGAGGAAGCCTCAAGGAACCAGAGGAATATTGTGTGTTTCATCGGTGCTATACTGTGCCCTGGTTGACCCATCCCTTCCCTGTGATCCTTCTTCGAGGGGATGTCCTGTAGTCTTCAGATGGGTTCTGGGTCTCTGCTCTGACCCCCCTTATTCTCCACAATATGATTTTTCTTTGTTTCAGGTCTTCTGATGCCTGTTACCCAATCCCATTGACACCTCCTGATCTCACAGGCTGGTGTGCTTCTTCCATGTGGACTTGTTTCTTCTTTGCTCGATGGCCTCTTGTATAGCTTCAAGCCTTTAAGATCCCAGACGCTGTATCTTTTGATAGCTGGGCACCATCCGCTTTCTTCACCACATTTGCTAGTGCACCATCTTGTCTTCAGCGATCACGCGCCGGGAGGGTGAGCATCACAGAATGCCAGGTTGTTGCGAAATGTTCTTGTGTTGAGGGGGGTTTAAGCAGAGGAAGCCCATGCACTACCTCAGTGTATTGCCATATAACTATATGTACATAGACCCTGAAATATTGCCTGAAATTTGGAAGCACACCACCAGGCTTTTCTCCCTAGTCTCCCTAGTCTGGAGTCACAGCATTGTTGCAACACATGAACCGTGGTAAGTGCTGCCTGGAGCGGCATTGGCCTCGGGAATCTCACCTGGTTTTCTGCAGGGGAGGGATGAGGACAGCCTTCTCCAGCCATGGAGGACCAAGCCTTTGCTGGTCCTTAAGGTCTGGTCCCTTCTGATGTTGGGTCAGGATGCAGAGACCGCGCACGTGGGCAGGGGCCCAGCAGACAAACCAGGCACGTGATTACCGTGTGATCACAGGAGGACTCTGGTCCCCAGAGGGTTCTCAATGCAAGGACTACCAAGAAAACAAAATCCCAAACATAACCCTCTGCCTTGGAGTTGATGCTGACTCCCAGCGACCTTAAAGGACAGGGGAGAGCCGCCCTGCAGGTTTCTGACACGGCCACCCTTCACGAATAGAACACCCCGAGGAGCAGCTGGTGGTTTCCAACTGCTGACCTTGTGGTTAGCGACCTAACCCACAACCCCTACACCCCCAGGGTTCCTGCAAAGACCACAGAGCATGAACGGTTGTTTTGAGGGCCCAGGGGTCACCCCATGATCCATCTCACTCTGCCCAGTCATGGGGTGGCCTCCTGGAACTGACCATCCTTCCTGGGTCCCACGCCACCACTTGGGGAGGGGACAGTCTCGGTTGAGTTTTTGTGGGTACATGGGGTGGGAGTGGAAGCCGAGAAGCTCCAGGGCAGGACAGAAGGCAAGGGGGAACCTTCGGGGTGAGGGGGAGCTGTAGATGAAGGGCGGGGAACAGAGACCTCCCCTCGGGGGCTGGAAAGTACGAACATCTTTTCAAAGCTTTGTGAACGTATTATTTGACCAGAATGACTTGTGTCCTTCCTTTCCAAAAGGAACCAGTTCGTGACTGCAGATGCCCTTCACTGAGAATGAGCGAGACGTGGTGCCCAAGACTCCCGGAGGAGGGCCGCTCTGGGCTTTCTCATTAGTGGCGAGTTGGTAAGTACCCTTTGTAGGGAGAATTGTCGTGGACCCTTAAAAACGTCCAAGGAACTTAGCCTGATGATGGAGTGGGCTTTTGTAAACAGGGCAGAAAGAAGTGGCGCACATAGTGTTTCTGACTGTACTGCGATTCACCGAAGTCTCTGCAAACCCTCTGAAATGCACTCTTCTAAGTCTCTTCAGATTTTAAAACGTGCAAATGGGGTGCACATTTTCCATTCCTCTGAGCGGTGACTGCCTTTCTTTGAGGTGGAGGGGCTCCCTACTGGGCAACATGGAAAGGCGTATTTTAAATGCTTATTATTTTGTCTCTTTATTATGGAAATCACCAAACATCCCCAGAGGTAGAGAGAATGCGAATCCATTGGCACTGTCCCGGCAAGTGTTGGAGGTTCAAACCCACCACCCTCTCCAACGGAGAAAGATGAGGCTGTCTGTTCTCATAGAGTCCCAGCCCCGGGAGCCCTGGGCGGAGTGGCTATGAGTCAGAATGGGCTGGGCAGCGGGGGATTGGTACCAGCCCCTGCATGATACAGAGGGTAAACATGCATGCGTGCCAACTTAAAGGCTGGGGGTTCGAATCTGCCCAGAGGTACCTCAGAAGAAAGGTCTGGCAGTCTACAATGACCAAAGAATCAGCCATTGAAAACCCCGCAAGAAAGTTCTATTCAGCCACCCTGGGGTCACCGTGAGGAGGTGTCCACTCAACAGCTGTTGGTTGGTTGGTTGGTTTGCTTTTGTTATCTGTTGCTTGGTCCCAGTGAAGATCCCTGTCTGGCACCAGGCTCTGTCTCTTGGACTCTCTGTCCTCTCTGTCCCAGGCGTATCTCACCGTCTGCCCCCCACACAAGGAAGAAGGCCCTGGAACACGGGCCTGTGGTCCTGTCCATGTCTGTCTGGACTCTCCAGGCACGTGCTGTGCTCAGACGATGCTTGTGGGTGAGTGGTGGGGAACTGGACCCCAGTCCCGTTCCCCCTGCCCCCAATCTAAGAAGTGTCCTGGGCACCAAGAACTGTGAGGATGGGAGCTACTGATGTCACGGGGGAAGCCTGGCGTGGCCCCGGAGTGGGGCCGCGCAGAGGGCAAGGCTCTGGGGCTGACGAGCACCTGGCTGGTGTTGGCAATCACCGGCTGGCTGTCAGCGCTGCAGAGCACCTTAGCCACAGGCAGCCCGGCCTCCTTACTGGGAGGAGGACACTGAGGCCCGGAGAGAGAGGGCAACCATCCCGGCCACGGCCTCCCACCAAGTCAGGCCTCTTCCTGCCCAGGGCCCAGCTGGCATCCATGGTGCACCTGCTGTATACAGCTCGGCAGGATACTGGGGGTGTCCCGCAGGCCCAGGGACGGAACCTGCTGGAAACCCGAGGAGATGGGCACTTTGCTGGGGTAGCAGGGCTGGCTGCTTCTGCCTAGGAGTGGCCTGGTCTGCATCCTCCTTCCAGACCACGGGCACCGCATGGCACCCAGGGTACTCTGAGGCCCACCCACATGTCCTTTAGCGGGAGCGTCTCTCTCACATACAAGCCCACAGTCTGGGTTGTTTTTCTCCTGAAATTCGCTTCTCCCTGGTTTATAAACACACACGCTTCGCCCCCTCACACCCGTCTCTCCCTCTCTCCCCTCTGGGCTCTCAGCCAAGGGGCTGCGTAAACAGGAAGAGAGGAGAGGGTGTCCATCTTGGCTGGACGTGCTTCTCGCCTGACAGGCTCTGGGAAGGTTTCCGAAGCTGGACGCTGTCACCAGAGACAGGTCCACCTCGCTCAGGACCGTGAGGGCAGGGCCTGAGGGACACTGGGGGAGGGGTCAGCAGCAGGCAAGTGACTGGGCAGGCAGTCACTGGAACCCCAGTGCACCCTCAGAAGGAGCGGGGGAGAGAGCAGGCTGGCAGTCTGTCTGTCCCTGACCAGTCCCCCTCCTGTCTCTTCCTCTGGCAAAGGCCTAGATGGTCAGGAATGGCCCTTTCAAACCTGGCTCTGCAGGAATCTGAGATGCCATCCTTTGCAGATCCCAGGGAGTGGGTGGCTCCAGAGGGCTTCCCACTGAGGGGGCTTTCCACGGGTGCCCTGCTCTCTCCTGGGCCTAAGGCTAGCGATGGGGGAGGGAAGTGGCATCCCCAGTTGAGACCCTTGGCTAGCTCCTGCCGCCTACCACCTCTCCAGGTCTTCTGCTCACTCTCTGCAGTGAGCTGGGTCGCCTTGACCGTGGCCAGGACAAGATGTGAGGCCACAGGCTGGCAGCAGGAATGGCCAGCTCCGGCCCTGATTGCAAGGCAGGCTGGGGGCTCTGGGCACACATCACTAATACCTGTGTGTCAGAGGACAGGACACTGAGCCAGAGGGGAGGGGGAAGGAAGGAAGACCTTGGAGGATGCTGGGAACCTCTACCCCACCCCCACCCTGTGTGTGTGTGTGTGTGTGTGACAGAAAGAGAACATGTCTCTGCATATCTGTGCATGTGTGTATGTACAACCCTACATGTTGCCTGTCTATGGCTTGCTTGATTCTGGGCAAAATGATGTGAGTCTCTGTTTACAGCTAAGGATGGCAGCTCAGAGCTTAACCTGCCGTGCTGGGGAAAGTCCCCCCAAGCATCTGTAGCCTCAGTCATCCTGGTGAGAGAGTGCTGACCTGGGACTGACACACATTCTCTGGTGACCCTGGGCAAGCCTCTGTCCCCTCTCTGGCTTTGGGATCTCCCATCGGCAGCAAACACGAGGTGTTAGACATGGTTCTAGGAGCCTCTGGGCATCATTGATGGTTAAGTGGTTCCAACCCGCCCAGGGAACCTTGGAAGAAAGGCCTGGCAGCCTGCTTCCAGAAAACAGCTGTTCGGAAGCGTACGGAACCCCAGTCCATTCTGTGCTCTGCCACAGGGCCGCTGTAGGGCAGGCCCCCTTCCAAGTGTGCTACAGGCCGGGTCCCATCTCACTCTTCAGCGAGCTTGTCATACACACTTCTATCCTTTTCCGTTTTACAGAGGTGGAAGCTGAGGTGCGCACCGGAGGGAGGCAGTGAGTGGGGAACCTGAGATGGCAGCCCAGAGCAGTCTGGCTTGAGCCCGAGATTTTAACCTCCCTGTTGCCCCCTGACTCGGCCCGGGGTGAGGAGAGTCTGAGCATCTGGCTGCGAGTGTGTGTGTGTGTGTGCTGGTGAAGCTATGCAGAACTGTGGGCCCTGACTCCTGCCCCCCCAGACCGAGACTTGCTGCTCCGTCCAGACAACTAAATTGGCAGGTGTTTCTCTTCTCCCTTGGGTGCTGGGTCCGCATGGAGCGATTGCTCTGGGTTCATCGTGTTCTAGGCTGTTGAGACGTGGTGTCTGAAACAGCAATAAATGTCACAGATGAACATGAACAGGCTGCAGTGTCCAGAGACCAAGACATTCTAAGGTCAGTGGCTCTCTCTCTCTCTGGGGTCCTATGACCTGATGTACCCAGAGTCTGAGGGCCATCACACACCCTGTCCTGTGCCCGAGGCCAGCTGTGGCTAACCAGGACCCAGGCACACACTGGTGCCAAGCTCTGGCAGTTGGTGGCTGTGGTGAGGCAGGAGCAGAGTGGCTTTTCAAGACTGGGAAAACGGGCTTTTCCTGTCCCTGGAGAACCTGGCTCCTCCGGCCAAGAAGGCGGGGGTGGAGGGCAGCCAGGACAGGGAAGATGTCCAGCGTGATGACATTTCCCATTTCTGGACATCATCACGGTCATAAAACTGAGCAAAGACAGACCTTGGGCCGGTCCATGGCGGCCCCAGAGCTCAGCACAGCCACTTACCTGAGCGAGTAGGCAGGGTGCCAGCACCCGGTGCGGGGCACTGTGAGTGCAGGAGTGTTTGCCCTGAGGGAGGGGGTGGCAGTCAGCCGCAGGGACGGAGGGTGAGCGTGGAGCGGAGTCACACCTGGGTCTAGTCAGGGAGGAGGTTGTTGTTACAAAGGGTGCCATGAGGGCTACGACAAGGGATGTGGGGAAAGATGGAGGAAGGCATGCCACAGAGGGCTACGGGGGTGTGTAGAGTGGGGGAGGGGTGGTGTTCAGCGGGTGATGCCACAGAGAAGATGCCTGCCATGGGTCGTGAATGAGAATCAAAGGCCCCCAGGGTTTCCTCTGAACTGGGAAACGATGCTTCTAAGACGCGTTAGCTTGAGTCTGTGCAGTGACAGCCGGCAGGGAAGAAAATGCCACTTAACTTTGGTTGTCTAGTGGGGGCAGCTGAGGGACAGAGAGGCTAAGTGACTTTCTCAAAGCCACACAGCTGCTCTGTGGTGCTGACGGGATTCGAACGCAGGCCTTTCAGGGGTCCAGTCTCTTTTCTTAACCCTTAGGTCCCGGCGCCTCCCAGGACCCCCTAGAGATCACAGGTGGTTCTGAGCACTCTGACACCAGCATCCCCCTACGTTGTTGCTCAGACTCGGAGTCCACTGGGGAGAATTCTAAGATGTCAATGATGCCTCCTGGTGATCAGCCGCCCTCAAACTTGGTTTAATATCAAACCATTGGCAGGTTTTGCTGTCTTTGTTGCTCTGTGTGTAGGAAGAACCAGCCAGCCTCTGGTGGGCTCCCTCCGTGGCGGGCTGATCCATCCAGGCTCAGACTGCAGGGTACCTGAGGGTTTCATAAGAGCTGTGCAGGGGAGACAGAGATGTTGCCGTTGTCTCCTGCCTGGCACACCACCCCCACCCCCTCCCGAGTCTGGCGCTGCCCCCCTGGGGAGCCAGCGGACCTCCCTCTTGGTGCCGGGCCAGCCTGGGACTGCTGTGTGGGGCAGAGAGGGGGCAGGGAGGGATGGGTGTTGGTGGGCATCAGGGGCGCATGGCAGCCTCCTGTCTGTTCCTGGAGGCCCAATGGGAGGCCCCAGGGAGGGAACCAACTAGGGGTTCTGGGAGCGAAGGCTCCCCGCAAGCCTCCCAGGCGGCAGATGGGGGAGAACAGAAGGCTGGAGCTGGAGCCTTCTGTGTGCCTGCACCCTGCTAGGCCCGTCACGTGCAAGGCTCATTCGACTCCTCCCTCCTGTTTCAAGGGAAGCAAATCTCTGCCCCTTCCCAGCCCATTCCTCCCCCTCTGACCCAGCCTGCTCTGCGTGATGGGGCCTCTCAGAGGAGACCTGGCCCCTGCAGCTGAACCCAAGGAGAGAGACAGACCCCTGGACTTCCTGGTCCACAGAGACCGTCCTTTTTCTTTTCCTCTTGCTTTTTAAGCAAAGCTGCTCAGAGCTCAAGGTCCTGTTTCCTTATCCTCCCCCCCGCCCCCCACCCTCCATCCTTCTGGCTAATGCTTCTGTGTGGCTCCTGGACTCTGGGGGAGCCTGCGAGCCAGGAGAGCATTCAAATTCTCTCTCCACCCTCTGCACACTCTCCCTCCCTTGGCAACATCACCCCCTCCCACGACCCATTCCCTTTCTAAGCTCCTGCTCCCCACATTTCTACCCCCAGCCCAGTTCCCCCACAACCCCCGGTTTCCAGCGTGTGTGTGTGTGTGTACGTGCATGGAGGCATATGTGTACCTGTGTGAACACACAGGTGTGCGTACATGTATGCACACCTGTATGCGTGTATGTACCCATGGGGATGTGTGTCCTAAAGATCCTGGTGGCTTAAGGGGTTACACTTTGGGCTGCCACCCTCAAGGTCAGTGGTTCAAACCCACTGGCTGCTCTGAGGCAGACAGATGATGCCTTCCTGTAAAGATGGGTAATCTCAGGAACTCTAAGGGGGCAGTTCTGCTCTGTCCTGGAAAGTGGACATGAGTCAGAATGGACTCGATGGAAGTGAGTTTATTCATGTGTTTTTGGCTTATATATGTACACATAATTACATGTGTGTGCATGCGTGTGTGTGTGTGTGTGTGTGTGGCTACCCACTTGGCATCCCCCCTTCCTGCCCCGCCGGTGTCTCAAACCTGGTGCGTGCACACCTGCACTTGGGAGCCCCGCCTTCCACAAGGGAGGCTGTGGTCCTGTGGAGGGGGAACTTGGCGCTCCTTCCCACTTGCTTTCCCCCTCTGACCCACCATCCCACACAGCAAGTAAGTCCTGGAGATCCCAGACTGGCCCCTCGGCCCCTCTCTGACTTCCTAACCCACTCCCCTCATCTTGTCCCACCAGAACCATGGTGTCGCCCTCTTGACTCTGACCCATTCCCCAATCCAGGGCACCAGAGTCCTCTTTCCACAGCACTCACCTGGACCTTCCTGGATCTCAGAGGCCGACTGCCTGCTCCTCTGGCACCTTCCCTTTGTGGGCTCTTGTTTCTTCTATTCAGTCTCCCCAAAAGCCATCAGGGCCAGGGCTGCGCCTGCCCACCACCCAGGATGCAACACACACACACACACACACACACACACACACAGTACAAAACTGCGATGGACGGAAGAGGGACCTTTTGAAGAGTCTGTGATTCCAGGCTCAGAGAGCTTGTCCAGAAACCCACAGGAAATGAGGTGGGATTGGAGTCCCGTCCCTGAAGATGTGGAAACTGGTGATTTCTGTCCTTGGCAGAGGTGGCACCTGAGGGTCCCATGCAAAGCTCTGGCTTCTGGCTGCTCCGTGTTTGAGTCCTTGGTTGGACACTTCCCAGTTGGGTGAAGGGCAAGTTTCTTGCTTTCCCTGGTGTGGTAGTTACATAATCTCCTGCCAACTTGAGGGTAATTAAGAGTGAAGGGTGGAGTTTAGCCTGTCAATCAATGGGGTCGCAGCTTGATGACCTCATCTGGAGGTGCTATGGAGGTAAATAGTTCACTGGAGGTGGGATGCACTCTCTCTGCTTCACCTTCCTATCAACAAACCACAGGGAGCCACGCTGATGGCAGCCAGAGCCCCGGAGAGGCGTCCACTGCCATTGGATCCACAGGACTCTGTACTCACCGGCCTGTGATCTTCCTGCATTCTGCGTCATTGCATGTGACTGTGTGACCCTGAAGAGTGATTTATGGACTCATATCAGCCTGATGGACTTGATCTGGACTGGGCTGGATGTTTTCTTAATGTACAATTATCCTTCGAGATAAAGCTCTTTCTTATACATGTCTGCGTGTTCCCTGGGTTTGTTTTTCCAGTCAACCTGGACTGACCCACCTGGTCCTCGTTTCTCTCAGTTACAAAGGGGAGCACATTAACCACACCACGACAGTAACAAGGGGTCGTTCTTCAGAAGGAAATGCTTGCTCACGTCTTAGCCTGGCTCCTGGTGGACTCAATCGCGTGATAAAATATGGCCACGATGATTTTCGTGTCTGTCGGTGACAGTGGGCAGTGTGTGACAGACTTCTGACTGTTGGGGTGAAGGGGGTACAAGGAACCACGTGAAAAATCACTGCCATTGAGTTGATGTCAACTCCCCGTGCCCCTTCAGGACAGAGGACAGTTGCTCCTGTCAGTTTCAGGATCGTGACTCTTTACAGGAGTAGAAAGCCCGATCTTCCTCCCACGGAGCGGCTGCTGGTTGAAAATGTTGACCTTGCTGTTAGCTGCCCAACACATCACCCACTGTGCACCCAGGACTCCCAGGAGTAATGGAAGGGGGTCACGATCTACATGAGGACCGACTCACGGCCATTGGCACCCTTCAGGTGGTTTTTCAAGTGCACTGAGACCGTGTGATGAAGAGCATCGCTGAATGCCCAGCAGACTGGTGATACTATGTTTGCTATTAGCGAACACTTGCTGTGACACTACGTCACGTGAAAGTTCATGCGCTCCTTCTAGGGATAAAGTGTCCTAAAACATGAAATGAGGCCACTCATAGGCTTGTATATCGATCCAATAACTATTGAATGCCCGTCATGCACCAGGAGTCCCAGAGTGACAGTTAGGTGGTCAACTACCAACCCAACGGTTCACAGCTCGCATCTACCGGAAGTGAGTGCCTCGTAAGAAAGGCCTGGAGGCCTGCTCTTGACGAGCCGCAGCCCTGGAAACCCCGTGGAGCCTGGCACACACAGGGTCGGCCTGAGTTGAAATCAACCCAACGGGTTACTGGCAACCGGTTTGGCTTTTGGTCATGTTCCTGGAAGGGGCACATCATTGGCAAGTAAAGCTGGCCCAGTGCCCCTCCTCTGGAGTTGGCATTCCCATGGCAGGTCAGATGAGCTGAGCTCCCAGCGAGGCCCGGGCACCTAAGTGTGAAGAGGCAGTTCCCAGGTTACCCGTGAGCTTCCTTCCTGGGTGTGTCTTGAACTCGCACAGCTAAGAATGGTTCAAAGTTCGTCAAGTGTTTGTCTTCACCTATAGTATAGAACATGGGTTCTCAAGCTTATTAGGCCACTGCCCCCCTTTCAGGTAGAAAAACTTACTCAGCACCCCCTCTTCCCCCACTGTTGTTGGTCGGTGCCATCAAGCTGTTTCCAACTCATTTCTACCAATTCGGCTCCACCCTACAGAACGAAACACTTCCGGTCCTCTTTCATCCCCACAATTCACAACGTTTGTACATAGCCCATCAGGCAGGACAAAGTGTGGGGTTTTGTAGACCCCATCATTCCAGTACCCACAGGGGCTGTATCGCCCACTTTGGGAAACAAGGGACAGAATGTATCTCTCTCTGACTAAAACTCATGAAAGGAGCAGTCTAGATCCACGAAGACATCTTTCACAGAACAAATAGGAATCCTCAGAATAGCAGTGTTTGGATGCGCCTCCCTGGTTGGAGATTACGCATGTAATTTTTAACAGAATGGACTAGGGCACTGGGCTGGCTGTATTAAATCAGGTGATCGTAAGTCAGGCATTCGTAACTCGAAACTGCCTTACTGCGCAAACCCTCTGAGGTAGGTACTCTCGCCGGACCCTCTTTACGGACGAGGGAATTTCACACAGAGAGATGGCCTCAGCTGGCCCAGGCCACACAGCCAGTGCCAGGCAACACCATGTTAGACGTCAGGCGGTGGGACCACGGCCCTTGCCCTTCACCACAGCGCTCTTGGGATGCAAACATGACGTCAATCAACAGCACTGTCAATCAATCAGTGGCGTCAATCAATAGCACATGCCATCACTGACTGTAATGAGTGCTTGGAGGAGAACTTTGGGCAGCAGGGGAGCAAGGAGTAGGAGTGGGGAGTGGGACACTCAGGAAGGGCCTCTGCGGGAGCCATCCCTGGTGGCAGGAGGCTGAGAGGGGGAGCGCTGTGTTGTCCTCTGTCCCAGAGGAGAAGGGAGATGGCAGGCAGAGCCACGAGGCTGCAGGGATCCCGGGGGCTAGAGAGCTCAGCACAGGTGGGCTCATGTCAACATGAACAGTGTGGTCTGGGAGGTCCTGGGGGGGGGGGGGCAAGGAGATTTGAGAAAGTTGGGGCTGGAGCTAGGTGGGCATTGGAGGTGAATTTCATCAACTTCACAACAGGCACGGTTTTGGTGGTCTACACGTGCCCTCTACCCTGGGGACCCTGGCGTCTGTCAGTTGATGGGGTCTGGGGTCTCCACAGAGCCCCAGCTGGCTTAGCCATCCTTTCGTCACACTCTATCAAACTTCCAGGAACCCTGATGGCGTAGTGGTTACACGTTGGGCTGCTAACCAAGAGGAGGTTAGCAGTTCAAAGCCACCGGTCGCTCCTCAGGGGAAAGATGGGGTTTTCTACTCCCATAGAGAGGTGCAATCTAGGAGAATCACAAGGGTTATTCATTCTAACCAGTCCTATAGGGTTGCCATGAGTTAGAATTGACTCAATGGCAGTGAGTTTGACCTTATTTTAAAATAATCATACTTCCTGACAGCTTACTGGGTTGATTCAGTCCTGAGGTCGTGAAAAGGGATTCATGATTGTCTGAGTCTCCAGGCCGAATCCCTCCTGGCTGGGTGGTGCCACGCCTCTGTCAGGCACTGCCTCAAAGACTGCCTTTCCCAGTAACACAGACAAAACAAAAGAAAAACAGACCTTCCCCCGGCCCCCACCCCCCTGCTCTGGCCAGGCACGAAGTCTGCACCTCTCAGGAGGTGTAGGGGGGAGGCTGCAGTTTGGTGGGACCTGGGCTGCGAGAGCCAGGATTGTGAGGTGGGCCCAGGACCGGGTAGCGTGGATGTGAACCCAGAGCTCCAACAACGGGCTCTGACCTGGGTCCGTGGGGAGCTGACCTCGGGTGGCTGGGTTGAGCTCTGTCAGTAATCCAGAAGAAGAAGGAACTCCTGAGACCTGCTTCCGTGAAAGTGACAGCCAAACTCACCCCCTGGAGCGCTGGTCTACCCCGATACACGATACACGTGGGTGGCCGGGAGCCAGAATCGACTCGATGGTTGCGGGTTGGTTAGGTGAAGGATGGTCTTTCCAAATCTGAGGTTGCTCAGCCTCAGGGAGCAGTGCGGGGCCAGGGAAGGCTGCCCTGTGGAGGTGCTCTCTGAGCTGGTGCCAGGCTCCCCCTGGGCAGGAGAGGACAGGCATGTCAGGAAGAAGGCACAGATGGGCAGGGGCGGGAGAGGAGGGAGGTGTGCAGGATCTCTGACCTGATGGTGATCTGGGGAGGTGGGCTAGGATCAGTAGCCTACTTAGCAGTGGAGAAAGTGGAGCCCCAGAGAGAAGCCGCTTTCCTCAGGGACACTCTGATGGACATGATGGACAGAGCGGGGGTGGGGTGGGTGTGGGTGTGTTAAAGCCACAACCCTGGACTCCGGAGGTGGAACTCAGAGCGAACCCCCCCGCCCTGGCAGCTTCGCTACTTCCTGAGTTACATTACAGAACCTCCCGCCCCTGCCGAGGCACACAGTGAGAGGGCCTTGGACTGGGGAATCAGAAAGTTCCAGAACAAGCAAAGCCACTGGCTCTTCGAGTCCTTCCTGTCTCAGTGCCTTCTGCTAACCACCCTGCCTGCTCTCCGTCACAGGCTGTCGAGAGTCCCTGGGGAGACGGCCCAGGCAGCACACTGCGGATCTAAGTTCTGCAAACCCTCTGGGGCTGGCTCCCGGGCCAGGTGGGCAGAAGGGCCCGGAAGGAGATAATGAGATGGAGGGGTGGCCTGCTGCTTCCCTCCTGTGCCCCTGCCTCGTGGAACCTGGGTTCTCCATCATCTTCCCAACACCAACCCTTTTGCCTGGTCGTCCATACCTCCTCAGGGGTGGGGAGGGGGAGAGAGAGAGAGGACAAGAAGGGGAGAGGGGCCCAAAGCAATGCGCCTGCCTCCCAGCCCCTCATTCCCAGCACAGACTTCGTCAACTTCTGGATGCTCAACCTACCACCCTTTCTGGTATAGAGTTGGGTGGGTGGGTCTTGGGCAGATAGGGTACTGTAGAAAGAATGTTGATGGTGACCCTGATACCATAACGATCACTTTAGAGCCCCAGGCACAAGCCAAGCGCGAGCTAAGCATTTTGCGCTCACTGCATGATTCTGCTCCGCTCAACTATGCAGAGCTGCGTCGGAAGAAAGGCCTGCCTGTCTACACCTGACGAGCTGGCATCCCAAACCTTCTGGAGCACAGACTACTCTGACACAAGACAAGGACCCACCTGATGGCTACTAGTCACCGGCTCTGTCCTGACTCCCACTTGACAGAGAAGGAAACCGAGGCCCAGTGGTGTAAACAGCCTGCCTGAGGTCACAGCTAACTGCAGCGCCCCTGCCCAGTCTCAACCGCAGGCTTCGCTGGCTAAGGGCCGTGGGCTCAGAGTCAGCTGGCGGGTTTGAATGCTGGGCCCACCATTTATTGGCTGAACAGTGTGAGGTATGCTCTGCCCTCTGAGCCTGTTTGCTCATCGGTAATTAGTTACCTGCCGGTGATTCTGAGCCCCGAGTCCTTGTTGATGTGTTTACAGGGACCCCAGTGCCTGGAAGCAGCCCTTAGCCAGCACTTTCTGAGGATGCCTGCATGCATCCTCTCTCCTCCGGCCCCTGGGAGACAGGGGAGCGCAGGGAGTGAGTCAGGGCTGGCGAGGCCGGATGGAGGTAATTGCAAAAGGAGAGACTCAGAGTCAAGGGGATGGACAGGAAGTGAAGGGAGACACAGGGTGGGGGTAGGGATGCCACTTCACGTTTGTCCATTGTCTGGGGTGGCTAGGTCCAGGGCTCCCCCCTACTTCCTGTTTGCCTTTCTTCCTGGGGTCCTCTCCCCAGTGGTTCCTGAGGCCCCAGACGCTGCCCTTTGCAGGCTGGTGTTCTCAGCTCTGCTGCCCTGGGCACCAGCAGTCCTCCCTCAGCATGCAGGCTGCTGTTCCTGGGGAAGGTCGTTCCAACCCAGTCTTAAATGTCAGCACTTCCTGGACTCCCGGGGATTCCGGTCATAGAGGAGGGAACCCATGAGGAAAGACGTCATGTGCAAGTCCAACCGTCAGGTCAGCCAAGTCCTGTCACGGACTAAAACGTATGATGAGTCCGGTGCACCTTCCGCACCCCACCTCCCCCCTCCCACCCTCCTTCATCTGTGAAGGCAGCCAGGCTCTCAACTGCTCGGAGAGCCTGGTGCCTCACTGCAACTCTGCCTTCCCTGCCCCAGGTACTCCTGCCCCAGGTGTGCAGCCTGTGCCCCAGACATACTCCCTGCCCCAGGTGTGCTCTCTGCCTCAGGTGAACTCCCTGCCCCAGGTATACTCCTTGCCCCAGGTGTTCTCTCTGCCCCAGGTGAACTTCCTGCTCCAGGTGTACTTCCTGCTCCAGGTGTATTCCCTGCCCCAGGTGTGCTCTCTGCCCCAGGTGAACTTCCTGCTCCAGGTGTGCCCTCTGCCTCAGGTGTACTCCCTGCCCCAGGTGAACTCCCTGCCCCAGGTGTGCTCTCTGCCTCAGGTGAACTCCCTGCCCCAGGTGTGCTCTCTGCCTCAGGTGAACTTCCTGCCCCAGGTGTGCTCCCTGCCTCAGGTGTACTCCCTGCCCCAGGTGTGCTCTCTGCCTCAGGTGAACTCCCTGCCCCAGGTGTGCTCTCTGCCCCAGGTGAACTCCCTGGCTTAGGTGTGCTCCCTGCCTCAGGTGTGCTCCCTGCCTCAGGTGTCCACTCTGCTTTAACCATTGTTTAGATGTTCATTCTGGGCTCTTGACCTTTACACACATGACACCTGCCTGGGATGCCAGCTCCACTCCAGCTGATTGTCCCCATTTCAGAGTCCAGCACAAGGCCCATGGCAGGAGGCCATTTGAGCTGTCTCAGGGCCAGTTCTTCCAGCCTTGACTTCCGGGACAAGTACTGTGTGGCCAGATCTCCTCTGAGTTTGGAGGGGCCTGGGGGGCAGGGTAGAATGTGTTTCATTTTCCCCAACGCCCATGGCCTTGGACCGGCCAGCTCGCTTCTCTCAGCCTCAGACTCATGTAGAAAATGTGGCCAGTAGGAAGCCCTCAGCCCACCATGCACGCAGTGACGGGCAGATGCAGTGAGGACCTCCTGCCACTCTCAGGCCCCAGGCACATGGCAGCTGCCTCCCTGGGAGTCCAAGCCCTCCACTGCCTTTCCCTGGGGGTCACTGAGAGGACTCGATGTAGGAGGGGGTACCCCAAACACCCGATGGTCATTTATTTTGTTGATGTGAGGAGGATAGTGCATTTGAAGTTTGATCCACCGGGTCAGACTGTTAATCAAGCTTTCTATTTAGAGGTTCTGAAAGGATTACATACCAGTGTGCGACAAAGAAAGCCTGATCTGTGGCCGATGGGGGACAGGTTTGGCCACCACGACAATGCACCTGCTCACGCAGCCATCTCAGTTTTTGACAAAACACCACCTGACTCACCTGACCTCGCTCTATGTGATTTTTGTTTTGTTTCCATGAATGAAGAGGGACATGAAAGGACAGGGACTAGACGACGTAGAAGAGGTGCAGAAACAAACAAACAAACAAACAAACTAGGGACGTGCTCTCAGCCGTCCAAACAGATGAGTTTGATAAATGTTTCCCAGAATGGAATCAGAGATCTGACAAATGTATTAAGTGTACTGGAGAGTCCTTTGAAGGTGATAAAGTTGTTTTGTAAAAAAATTTAAATAAATACATAGCATTGAGAAAAAAAATTCTGTGTTTGGGGGGAGGTACCCCCTTGTAGATGACACTCATAGTCCCTTAGAGAATAGTAACTGGGACTTCTACCTCTCCCCTTCCTCGGAGCCCCACGTGGGTGTGGCCTAGGATGGGGCTCTGCTCCTGTGTCTACAACTAAGGGACTTTTGGGGGTGCATCAGCGCAGAGTTCTGGAACCACAGCCGTCAGAGCCCACAGATGGGGAAACTGAGGCAGGGCATGCCAAGCACACGCCACAGTACCTCCAGATAGGGATCTGGACTTGGATCCAGTTCTTTAGCTATCCCAGGGGTACGTCTTCTTGAGCCTCAGTTTCCCAGTCTCTAAGCGGGGTTATAATGTCTCAAGGGGAAAAGTGAGACGGCTACTCTGAGGGCGGTGGACAGTGCCTTGCTTGGACTGGTGCCCTGCTCAGGCTCTGGAGGCAGGCAGACAGCGCCCAGAATGGCTAAGCATCTAGTCCATGTAAGTCTTTATCCTCACCCACAGTCCAGCACAGCAGTGGCAGAGCCGCCACCGGCAGGGGGAGGACCAGGTGGCCTGTCTTCCCCCCTCCACTTCCCTTCCACCCTCTTGGATGAGGCGAAGTTGGCTGGTTTCCCTCCTCAGCTGGCCCACCCAGTCCACTGATACCTGATCCCACCCGTAGCCTTATCTAGGCGGGGAGCTCCCAGAGATTCCAGTGGTTCTAGTCAATGCAGCAGCAGTTGTGTTCACCCAGATGGTGATCTGGTTTCATGCCCCCCCCCCTTTCCGCCCTGGTGCCAGCTTTCAATTCACCTCTAGCTCAGACTCTGCTAGGAGATCAGGGGGCCCCTCCCCCTCCCTGCCCCCCTTCCATCTCTCCTAGAGTTGAGCCCCCATCTCAGGCATCCCTGAGAGAAGGAGACATCTTAAAGGGATCTCAGCTGGAGCACCTGGCTCTGACAACATAGCACCCCAACAGTGGGGAACAACAAGGTGAGGGCCGGGTGGGGAATGCTCTGGTCAACTGCAGAACCAGGAGGGTCACTGCCCCATGAGTGAGACCCAGGAGGACAACCCTGCTGAGAGCAGTGCCCGGCACAGCACCTCCCACTCTGGGCCACTCCTGCCTGCCACTGCTCGGCCTCAGGCCACCATTCTCCTGGCCAGTCCCTACTGGCTATTCCTGGGCCCGCCTGTAGGACCCACCTCCACTGGCCTTCCCTGCCCCATCTCAAGCTCTCCAGGTTCAGGCGATCCATGCTGGAGCTCCAAGCCATCACCTCGCTCCATCCACCTGCCAGAACACCCCTTCACCACCCACCCTCCACCATTACAACTGTAGCTCACCCTTAGGTGGCATGAGCCATGCACTGGGCCCTGCCCACAGGGCTGGGGTGAGCTCACTCCACTCTTACAGCACCCATGCCCATTGTTGTTAGGTGCCACGGGTCCATTCCGACTCCACGACCCCACAAACAATAGAGAGAAGCCCTGCCTGGCCCGCACCATCCTCACAACGGTTCTTAGGTTTGAGCGCATGGCTGCAGCCACTGCGCCAACCCATCTTCTCAAGGGCCTTCCTCTTTCTTGTTGCCCTCTCCTTTTCCAAGCAGGATGATGTCCTTCTCCAGGACATCTCAAAACAACAACATCCTCAACCTCACTTCCATCGAGTAGATTCCAACTCACAATAAACGTGTAGGACAGGGTGGGACAGCTCCTGTGAGTTTCCAAGACTGGAACTTTTATGTGAGTAGGAAGTCTCATTTTTCTCTCTTGGGGTGGTCGGTGGCTTTGAACCGCTGACCTTGTGGTTACCAGCCCAGCTTGTAACCACTACGCGACCAGGGCTCCTAGGAATTCTGCCTAGAGGGAACCCTATCCAGAAGGTGTTACTATCAGCTCCGTTTTTCTAATGTCAAAAAGAGGCATATTGTTCTTGTTAGCTAACACTGAGTCGGCTTCAACTAATAGCCCCCTTATGAGGGGGCTCCAACCATCTTTTCATTTCACCTTCCAGGAACTTTCCAACGTCCCCTGCATCATGAGACCAACCGCCGCTTGGTCCTCCATGCGCGTTGGTGTCTTTGAATCCGTAGTCCATCTCATTGAGAGTTTTCCTTACTTTCGCTGACCCTTGACTTCACCAACCACGACGATCTGTCCATTGGCCAGTCTCCGAAACCCACATGGCACAGTTATGCCCTGTCCTGTAAGGTCACTATGAGTCTGAATCGTCTCGACATGTGTATCCACCACTGAGAAACCCTGGTGACATAGTGGTTAAGAGTTGGGCTGCTAATCTCAAGGTCCACAGTTCGAAGCCACCAGCCAGCTCCTTGGCAGTAAGATGGGGCTGTCTACTCCTGTAAAGAGCTACAATCTGGGGGGCTCACAGGGGCGGTTTTAGGAGTCCACATTAACTAGATGGCAGCGGGTTTGGTTTTGGTTCATCTTCATTTTACTGCAAATGCATCCAAATGCACACAGGGGCAAAGTTATGAAATCGTCTTAGACATAATCTAGCACCTTCAGGGAATGAGACATGGAGCCTAGCTCCCGGGGACCCCAAAGCCAAGTAGCATAACATAGGCGACACAGCCTGAGTTCTCCGTCCTGCTGGGGTGAGCTGTGAGCGTGGTCTTAAAAGCGCACGAGTAGCCATCCGAGGTGCAATGACTGATCTCTCTGTGTCCAGAGGAAAGAATGATGAGCATGGAAGATGCAGGGAATGATGGACCACAGGGACAACAGACTCCATGTCCATGAGACTGGAAGAACTAGGTGCCCGGCCACCGCTACCTACTCCTCTGAAAAGAGTCACGTAAGATCATGTGGGAGAGAAACCTTAGTTATCCTTTAGGCCTGGACATGAACTTGTACCAAGGTTCATTTTCATCAAAAACGACAGACAGGTCAATAGGGGGAAATACTAGCTAGCTCCAGGGTGGCCTGCCCAGCTTAGAATAATGAAACATTTGAGATCAAAAGGGCAGCATTGACCTAAGGACAATGCTCACAAGGGAAACAGAAGACCCAGGAAGGACAGTGAGAGAAATCCGGTCGCACTGCGAGGATTCGATCAATGGGAAGAAACAAAGTCTGGGTGGATTGTTGAATGGAGGACCGATTTGCAAGGCCACCCTTCAGCCTTCAAAGCAACAAGGTAAAATGAATACACACATGACAGAAGCTGAAGTCTTATCACCCTACTTTCCAATAGCATTCGGATGGTATTTCTTATAAGACTGGTTTATTCTTTTCTTTGGCCATTCACAGATTATTCCAAATGGGGCACCGAGATGTTAAGCACCTTGACGGAAGTCACACGACTAGCCAGAAAGAGGGAGAGTTGGGGATCAATTCCAAGCCTGCTGGTTTCCTCGTTGTTTCGGTCCATTTTCTCACCTATGTGAGCATCTGTGTGTCCGTCCAGCCGTAGACCCGTTTGCCCGTCTACCCACACAGTTGTCAGCTGTCCTCTGCACCATCTGTGCTTCCGTGATGGCCGCCGCATGGCCCCCAGATTTGGCACTAACCGCTGTGGCCACAGGGCTGGCCTGGCTCCTGCCCTCACACATGTTGTCGTGCTGTGGGAGAGACCGGCACACATCTGGGTGATGACAACTTGTGATCAATGTCGTGAGGGGCCGAGAGGGCTGCAGGAGCAGAGCCGAGGCCCCTGGCCCAGCCTGGGTGTCCAGAGAGGAAAAGCCCTGGTCTGGGTGCCCAGTGGAGACATGCAAAGAAAAGAAGGGCATCCAAGCAGAGTGAAGAGCAAAGGACCCCCGCCCCCCCCACACACACATGTGCGCGTGGCTCCCCAGGGCCACTGCGAGGAGTCCTATGACTCCAGTTAAGATCCAGACCCAGAGAGGAGGCTGACCAGGTGTAGGGGTGTTGAAGGTGGTGATGGGCAGCCTCCACGGGGCTTTGAGTCGGGGACAGGTGCAACCACAAGGCATTGGTGGATTTGAGCGTATGCTGGCCACTGTAAGGCTAGTCAATGAGGGGGAAGAAGGCCAGAGACCGAGGCCGAGAGGTGGGCAAGCAGGCTGCTCCCAAGGTGACCTACACCAAGCGTCTTCGGGCATGAACCAAGATGGCGGCCACGGGGTGGAGGGAAGTGAGTGGATTCGTGAAATGTTTGGGCCGGGGTGGCCCTGATGGATCTCGAGATGGGCTGGAAGTGGTGCCGAGAGAGGGAGGAGTCAGAGAGGACCCTCACCTCTGCTGGAACTTTCTCGAAGGTCCCCCCACCCTCCCTGGCTTTCATGCACCAAGGCTTTGCACAGCCACTTCCTCAGCTTGGAAGCTAATGGGAGCGCCTGTGACTCATCAGCGGAGCCCTGGCTGTGCAGTGGTTACCAGTCGGGCTGCTAATCGCCAGGCTGGCAGTTCAAAATCACGGGCTTTCCAGGCCCGTCAAGAGTTACAGTCTCAGAGAGCCTGTGCTCTAGGATTCCCATGAGTCAGGATGGAGCCAGTGGCAGTGAGCTTGATTTTGGGTGACTTATAAACAGGGGAGTGGCATGGTCAGTGGCATGGTCTGTTAGAAACAAGTGCTCCAGGCCAATGTAAACTCAGGGTGGGGCGTGTCAGAGTCAGGTAGGGGTGGGGTGGAGATGTGAGAATATGGGGTCAAGGATCAACAGAGTCACCCCTCTTTCGCAGTATAGCCTGCCCTTATCCTCTTACTATCCATCAAAACCCCACTTCTCCCTTATAATCAATCCTCTCCTCACCTGGACTCTTCCTTCCTTCCTTCCACTCAGCACCTTTGCAGTCTCATGTTTACCCGAATCACTGAATGAAGATTTGCAGTGGCCTTGCACATCTAAGAGCGCCGGCTGCGTTACATCCCCAGCGTGCGGCCCCTAGCACATGGTAGGTGCCCAGTAAAGGCCGAACGCATACACATGAATGAGGAATGACACTGGATGGCTTTGGGGCAGCCTGGTGTCTCATTGGCTCTACATTGCAACAGCAGGGAGCTCCACCCCCGTTTTGAGAGCCTGGAGGTCACACCTAGAAACTCCTTCGCACCCACTTCATGGAATACCTAGGGAAGCTGGTTTTCAGGGATTTGAAAAGGCTCACTGGGCTGGAAAAGCCCCCGCTGCATCCTGGAGGAAGGCTGGCAGAGCTCGGAGGCTGCCTTTTTTCATCTTTTCTTTCCGAATTACTCATTCGACAGTGGTTCTCCTTTGGCACGGAGAATTGGGATGCAGCCGAGCCTGTTTTGCACACAGGGCCTGGATCTCCACCATCTCCTACATAAAGGCTGGAACACTGTGCCATGTTGCCAGCCCAGAGCGAATCTCAAAGACGATGGGGCTATGTGGGCTTTTTATTTTGATTCAACTGCAAAGCGAACAAGCGTTTCTTCGGAACACCCAGCGAGCCATTTGAAACCAGAAGCCTGAGGGTGGGAACAAAGTGCGAGGGAGAGAGAGCAGAGTCCTCTGGACCCAGTCATGAAATCCAGTCTGCATCCAGCCTTGTTCTGGCTCTCTGATCACTGTCACTCTGATCTATGGTCCTCAGTTTCCTCATCTGTAAAATGGGATGAGTAAGTTCTTGTGTTAGTCTGGGTAGACTAGAGAAACAAAGAAAGAGCTTTAGATAAGAGAGCAGTTGTATATAGAGAAAACATCCCAGTCCAGTCCAGATCAAGTCCATAAATCTGATATTAGCCCATCTGTCCATTACCAGTCTATAAATTCTTATTCAGACTCACACAGCATCTGCAATAACGCTGAATGCAGTAAAAAAGATCACAGGCCAGTGGGTGGAAAGTCTTGTGGATCCAGTGGTAGTGGAAGCATCTCAGTGCTGGCGTGAGTCTCCACGTGGCTTCTCCAGCTCCAGGGCTCTAGCATAGCTCCGTGTATCTTGTCATCAGGAAGAGGAAGCAGAGTGTGTCTGTCCCACCTCCAGGGAGCTTTTTATCTTTGTTGTGCCTCCAAATGAGGTCATCAAGCTGAGACCTGATTGACAGGCTAGGCTCCACCCCTTTGCAAGTTGACAGGAGATTACGCAACTACCACATACACCTTTGTTCTCAAAGTGACACCTTGGTTTTTTAAAAAGACTTTAAAGAGGTATTTTATAGCAGATGTGCCCAATGTCATTTGGTTTTTTAGCCTACTGTTTCTTTTTTTTTTTTTTTTGCATGTTAACACCTTTAAGTGTGGGTACATACATCAACAGTACAGAATGCTAAAAGACAGATTATGAACATAAGCAGGGACTGGCTTTGGGAACCCTAATGAAGCATAGTTGTAGTCATTACACACTGGGTGGCTAACCTCAAGGTCAATCATCAACAGTTGAGAAAGTTGGGCTTTCATCTTTATATCAGAAGTTTTAACCTTGCCTTATAGTAGCCTACTGTTTCTATGGGTGTTCACTATAGATGGAAGCAAGTAAGATCCTTGACAACTCAAATTTTCTCTGTTTATCAAGATGTTGTTTATTGGTCCAATTGTGAGGATTTTTGTTTTCTGAAAGTTCAGGTGTCATCTCTACCAAAAGCTGTAGTCTTTGACCTTTAACACTAAGCGCTTCAAGTCCACTTCACATTCAGCAAGCAAAGTTGTGTCATCTGCACATCGCAGGTTGTCAATGAGTCGTCCTCCAATCTTCGTGCCATGTTTGCATTCATGGAGTCCAGCTTCTCAGCCGAATTGCTCAGCACACAGATTGAATGAACATGGTGAGAGGATACATAAACCTTTCCTGGTTTTAAATCATGCAGTAGCACCTTGTTTTGTTCTAACAGCTGCTTCTTGATTTTTTTTAAGACAGTTCTGAATTTTATTGTTTTAATTGTGTTTCAATATTAGAGATACAAAATTCTATTAAATTCATATACAATTTTATTATTTATTTATTTTAGCAATTTATTAGGCGCTCATACAATTCTTATCACAGTTCATACATATACATACATCAATTGTATAAAGCACATCTGTACAGTCTTTGCCCTAATCATTTTTTTCTCCTCTTTTCTTTTTTTACATTTTATTAGGGACTCATACAACTCTTATCACCATCCATACATATACATACATCAATTGTATAAAGCACATCCATACATTCCCTGCCCCAATCATTCTCAAGGCATTTGCTCTCCACTTAAGCCCCTTGCATCAGGTCCTCCTTTTTTTTTTCCCCTCCCTTCCCTTTCCCCCCCTCCCTCATGTGCCATTGGTAATTTATACCTCGTTATTTTGTCATATCTTGCCCTATCCGGAGTCTCCCTTCCCCCCTTCTCTGCTGTCCCTCTCCCAGGGAAGAGGTCACATGTGGATCCTTGTTGCTTCTTGATTTTTGTACAAGCTTAGAAAAGTGTTTCTTGCATTTAATATTAATTACAATGTCTGCTATTTTCACATTCTGTTGGATCATGGGTAAAAATATGGGTCTTTTCCAGTCAGTTGGCTGAGAGCCGTCTTCCAAATTTCTTGGCATATCTGAGTGACCATTTTTATGTTTGCTTCCGTTTGTTGTAGCCTCTTAATTGGTATTTTGTCAATTCTTGGACTCTTGTCTTTGGCAAAGGCCGTTAGTGCTGCTTGAACGTCTTCATTCAGTACCGTTGAGTGTTGATCATATGCGACCTCCTGAAATGGCTGAAGGTCAACCAATTCCGGTTGGTACAGTGACTCTGTACCTGCTCTAGTCTTTCGATGCTTCTGTGTCATAAAATATTATGCCCATAGAATTTTTGCAGTATTGTGACTCAAGTCCTGAGTTTTTTCCTTCATGTCTTTCAGCATGAGAGATGCTCAATGTGTTCTTCTTGTCTCCTTGCCTAACTCAGTGTGCTTGCATATTTCATGACAATGCTTTACTTTGCCTTCTTGAGCTGCCCCCTGAAATCTTCTGTTCAACTATTTTACTTCATCGTGTCCCCCGTGGGCTTTAACTATTCTATGTTTAAGAGCAAGTTGCTGCATCTTTTCTGGCATGAATTTTGGTCTTTTCTTTCTTTCTTGTCTTGTTCATGATCTTTTGGTTTCTTGTTCTCTGGTGTCCTTGATGTCATCCTCCAGCTTGCCTGGCCTTTGTTCACGAGCGGTCAGTGCATCAAATTGACCCCCGAGGTGGCCTGTACATTCAGGTGGAATACACACAAGGTTGACTTTGGCTCTCTGGTCTTGTTTTCAAGGTCTTCAACTTCAACTTGAACTTGCCGATGAGCAATGGGTAATCTGTTCCACAGCTGGACCCTGGCTTTGTCCTGATGGATAACATCGAGCTTCTCCATCATCTCTCTTCACAGATGTAGTTGTCCGGATCCCTGTGTATTCCATCCAGCAAGGTCCATGTGTATAACATTCCCCAACCTCTACCATTAAAGTTGATTTTGACTCACGGCAACCCTGTACTTGTAGTCAGATGGTTTCTGAGACTGTACTTTCTTACAGGAGTAGAAAGTCTTATTTTTCTCCCAGGGAGCTGCTTGTGATTTCAAACTTTTGACCTTGCAGTCCATGAGCCCAGTGTGGAACCCACTGTGCCTGTCCAGGGCTCCCATTTGGTTAGTAATCGAGTGCAGACTGTTTGCAGGACCCAAGGACCAATGGCCTCCTGCTCGCAAAACCCGGAATCAAACCCCGGACTGGACATTTGGTTGGTTATCTTGTGCATCTCTGCATCTCCAGGACGCAGCGTGAGCCCGTTCGTAATAATCATAAACCCACTCTGTGTTCATCAAGTGAGGATTTGGGTGTAATAACACTTCTCTTCAGTGCTGATTATGAGATTAACAAAGTCAACGCTCAGGAAAGCAGCTGTCGCCGGCTCTGGAACTGAGCAGTGGTGAAAAATACTGGTGGCATTCCTTCCTGGATTCATTCTTGCATCCTGCCGTTTGGCTTGGGGCGAATCGGAGAGGGAGGCAAAGTCTGTCTTGGCTCCCTGAGCCCAGCACTCTGCATTCAAGCCCAGGAGCTCCCCCCCTCCCTGTGCCCGCCCTGAGCATCCACCGAAGCTCGCTGCCAGGAGCAGTGAGCGGGTACAGCCAGCCCCTTACCAACCAGCCATGCCAGGCTCCGCTCCCTGGCCAGGCCTGCAACATCCCCCTCCAGCTGCTGTGCGCCGTCAGTGCTCTGTCTGCGGGCGGCTTTCTCCTCTCCTGCGCTTCTGCTCACACCTGGCCCTGCGCCTGGCAGCTTTCTGCCCAGCTCCCAGGCCTCTGTTCCAAGAGGTTTCTACCTTGTAGGCTTCACTAATGCTTCCAGGTAGCAATCCTTCCCCCTTCGCTCTTTACTACTTAACTTGCCGCTCTTTTCCTTGTCCCTGCCCCCTCCCTGTAGACATTAAAAACAAAACAAAACAAAATTGGTGAATTGGGTGACAGTGTACAAAGCAGATCTGTTTTTCTTTCTTTCTTCCTTTTTTTGCTTTTGCACATCCATTTTTCGTTAGCAATTCGTCCACCTCTTGTTTCGTGTCCTCAATTGCAGCCCCCGCTGCCTCGCTGTGTTACCTGTTTCCTATCCTCCCTTTCTCCTTAGCCCCTCTGATGCTCTGTCCTAGGGGACTCCAGGTGTGCGTACCCTCTAGTGTGTTGCCTCCCTCCTAGACATGTCTGTGGGCTGCCTGGAAATTGAGCCACCTGAAGGGTGACTAAGGGCCACGACGACTCGAGGGTGCTACCAGCCTCTACCTGACCAGGAAGCCTGGTGGTTTGAATGAGTTCGGAGCCTTAGTCCTCATCTCCTCTCGCTCTGTCTAGGACCTTCTTACATGACCCCTTTCGGAGCACTTTGTCGTGGTGGTCGGGCACCAGGTGGTTCTTCGGGTCTCAGGGTCAGAGACTGGGGTTCATGTGACCCCGTATTCCAGTGGACTAATCGTTCCCAGAGGGTTTGAGTTTTCGTCATCTTGTTCTCCTTTGACCTGGAAAGACCAGTCATTGTGTCACAGACGATGGCTCATGAGCTACTAACACCCCAGTTTCTACTCACTAAAGTGGGATGTAAAACATCATCAATTTGAACGATGTTAGGCCACTTGACCTTGGTGTGCCCCCTGCCACCAAAGCCCACGATGAGATCATGGTCCTGAGCTCCAGGCCCAGGGTTTCATTTTCTCTAGCTCATCTGTGCCTCTCCCGAAGCACGTTGCCCAGGGTGTCTTGGCTTGGACAGTGGAGTGGACACGCTGGCCAGAGTTCACGTCCATGTGTCTTGGACAGGCCGCTTTAGCTCCCCGAGCCCGACTCCTTACAATAACCCCACAGGGCAGCGGGAGCATTCATTTGAAGAATACAATTAGAAAGACATCTTTGGTCCCTTCCGCTGCTTCCTGTGGGTGGAACTAGTAGTTGACCCTTGATGACTAATCTCAAGGCTAGCTGTTCAAATTCACCCAGGTAGGATTGTAGAAGAGGGCCTGGAGGTGTGTGTGTCGGGGGGGGGGGGTGTTGTAAAAGATTATAAACTTTGTAGAAGATTCTGCCAAAATCATCATCTTTAAAGGAAACCCTACGGAGCAGTTGGCGCTGTCATAGATGGGGCTGCCCTGAGTTGTTAAATGAGTTAAACAGCAATGGGTTTGTTGTTTGGCATTGGTCGTCCACCCCCCTGACCCCCCAGCCTGACACTGCATGATAGAATGACAGCTCCACAGCGGACCGTCAGGAATTTCAGGACGAGTGAATTTCAAACTTTCTTTTTAGCTAAGTGGTACCCCAACCTTCAGAAGGTTAAGCAGAAGTTCAGCTGCATGAGCAGATCACTAGGGGACCTTTTTGGGGACTTGAGAACTAGAGGTCTGTCCACTCAACTCCTCCCTCCACCCTAAGTGGCCTCCAGACACCCCTTAGAGTCCCAGGACCCTCCGTGTTTGTATTAATCTTGGTGCTTTAGAGAAACAGATCCACGGAAAGTCATGAATAAGAGAGAGTTTAATATAAAGGTTAAGTGCACATCAAGAAAACATCCCAACCCAGTGCTGCCCAAGCCCACAAGTCCAACATTAACCTATATGTCCGACACCAATCCACAAAGTCCTCCTCCATCTCACAAAACACACATAATGATGCCGACTGCAGGAGGAAATCTGCGTCAGTGACTGTGTCCACATCTCAGCGCTAGCATGGGTGTCCACACGGCTGCTCCAGCACCCAGGGCTGCATCGGTGTAGGTCTATGTGGCTTCTCCTCAGGGATGTCTTTCAGGAAGTGAGCCTTGCCAGCTGAATCAGGGAACTGGCTGAGGCAGCTGCACCCTTGTCTGCCCATCAGAAAGCAAGAGACCCGAGAACTACAAAGGTGAGGCTCACGGAGCCATTTATCCCTCTGCCCTTCAATTAACCCCACATGTGTTTATCGGCCAGGTTGGCACAATCAACTAACTACCTCAGTGCCGTTTGGGGGAGTCTCCCGCACTATGGCTGGTCCAAGATGGTGGACGAGGGTTGCTTCCCAGCCTTCCACCCAGATGGAGCCTGTGGGCATTGGGTGCTGCAGGGTCTGGAGATGCACGAGTGGGAGGTGGAGGTAGAATCCACGGGGGAAGGGGCTCTGGGGGTGGGGCTGGGGTGGGGAGGCATTTCTCTTTTTGAAGGATGGTGAGTGGTGAGGGCGCAGCAGTTGGGAGAGGAAAGGGATCTGAAAGGGTGGCCAGAGATTACAGGTCCATGTCGCCGAGTTTGGGAGAAACAAGTGCCGGAATGAAGTGGTTATTAATTTACCTCTCCAGCTGGGTTCATTGGTGCATCGGCTGCTGTAGCTGCTTCTGTCAGGTTGACCCTGGGCTCAGTGTCCCCATGCACCAGGGGATTGGTTTGCGGCCACCCACGGGGTTTTTTACTGGCTGATTTTCAAAAGGAGATGGCCAAGATCCTGGTTCCAATGGCCCTATTACTCTGGAAAAAACCAAACCAAACCAGAAAGCCTCCTTAATTGCCACCGAGTCGATTCGGACTCATGGCAGCCTTATCAGACAGGGTAGCCTGCCCCGGTGAGTTTCCAAGTCTGTAACTCTT
Organism: Tenrec ecaudatus; assembly: GCF_050624435.1. NCBI lineage: Eukaryota > Metazoa > Chordata > Mammalia > Afrosoricida > Tenrecidae > Tenrec > Tenrec ecaudatus. The sequence goes on along the minus strand of NC_134535.1, from coordinate 14,915,515 downwards.
CACAGGACTAGAAAGCCTCCTCTTTCTCATTCAGAGTGGCTGGTGGTTACGAGCTGCTGGTCTTAGAGTTAGCAGCCCAACACATAACCACCATGCCACCAGGGAAGTGCCCCTGACATGTATTCAGTGTCACAGGGGCCTCAATGGACAGGCTGTGCCTGAGGGACATTGGCTGAGGCTTGTTCCTGAGTCTCTGTATGGAAAGCGAGGCTTCCACGCGTGACCCACCATTGCCCTCACGGTGTGAATGCCACACGGCAAAATACACCTTGTTAAAGAGTAGCTCGTGAGTCCAGTGAGTTCTGAGAAATGTATGCAGTCACGTAACCAGCTGGACACATGAGACACGAGGAATTCTCATCTCTTAAAAAGCCCTCACGCTTCTGTGCAGTCAATCCCTGCGTCTGGCCCCTCGGCACCTGTGTTAGGACAGGTTGCCTAGAGAAACAAATCCAGCGACACTCATATATGTATAAGAAAGAGCTTTACGTCAGGGAATAAGCTTATGCTAAAAGAAGGCATGTTAGCTCAGTCCAACTCAAGCCCACACATTCAATGCAAACCAGGGTCCTTAGATTCACGTAGCTGCAGCTGGTGATGCAGAAGAGTGAAGCAGGGTTCACGAAGATCGCAGGGTGGTGGGTGCAGTCTCATGGATCCAAGATCAGTGGAACATGGCAGGTTTTCGCCAGCTCTCAGCCACAGGAGGCTGCACCTTCAAGCAGGCAGAATCCCAGCGGCCAAGAAGGCAAAGGGACAGAGAGAGAGAGAGAGAGAGAGAGAGAGAGAGAGAGAGAGAGAGAGAGATTCCCAGTTTCTTCTTCTAAGAAGGTCACAGTCCCAAAGGGACATCATCAGGCTGTGACCTAACAGATTGAACTCCACTTGCATAAAAATTCAAGTTGACCTAAAATCAGCTATCACCCCACCCCACCTCCCACTGCACACTGATTAGCCAAACACCCAAACTCACTGGCATTAGTCAATTCCTACTCATAACGACCCTATCAGATAAGGTAGGACTGCCCATGGGTTTCCAAGACTGTAACTCTTTATGGGGACCGAAAGCCTCCTCTTTCTCCTGCAAAGCGGCTGGTGGTTTCAAACTGATGACCTTAAGGTTAGCAGCCCTACGAGTTACCCACTAGACTACCAGGGCTCCTTGTTCACCGATTAGATCAATGGAATTTGATCTGATTCTTGTTCCTAAAGCTTTGCCTCTTCTGGGTGTCACAAGCGTGTCATCTGACAGCAAGTAGACTTTTGTGTCTGGCTTCTTTCTTCAGGACACTGTCTGGAGTCCTTGATGGCTCCAGGGTTGGTGTCCCCCAGTGCAGTACTCATGGTATCAGCCCCCACCCCATGGACTTCCTTCCCTGCCAGATCACACAGATGTTTTAGTAATGAGTTTTGTGCATATAATTCCCTCTTCTCACAGAATGTAATGACAGGTTAAAAAAAATCAAACCCACTTGTGTTGAGTTGATTCTGACTCATAGCAACCCGATGGCCCCATAGGACAGAGTGGAACTTCCCCATAGAGTTTCCAAGGCTATAAACATGTTTTCAAACCAAAGACCTCACATTATTTATTAATCATTAACTTCTTACTGTGGAAGCCTAAAAACCAAATGTTTGCCAATACATGTTCAGTGGATCGGACGGTGGCAAAGTCTTAAACCCAGCATGACAGGACACTAGTGAGTGTAGGCAGATGCAGCGGGTGTGTCATCACACAGGGGTCAGGGGGAGGGGAGGGCAGGAGGGCTCCTAACAGACCCAGCCTGGTTCTCCTCCCACATCTGCTCTTGGAGTTGTACCTGATCTGGTGACCAGATTTCATTCAAATCCATTGAGGATTGGGCCGATGGTGCTTTTGTTTCCTGGCCAGGACGCTCTTCACCCCGAAAAGTCTTCAGAGAGGCCATTGTGAAGATGGAAGACATCTGCACTGGAGGTGATGGAGAAACAGAGAGGAAGGCTGTCAATCTCTACGGAAGCAGACAGCTGCATCCTTCTCCTGCAGGGCGGGTGATGGCCCTGAACCGCTTTCCCCCCTGCACCGCCAGGGCTTCCTGTAATGACGACAGTACTGAAGGACACAGGTATCCACGATCAAGATCACACCTTCAGGTGATCATAGCGGCTGCAGACGCACCGTGTGATCTGCAGCATCATAGTAATCGAGTACCAATGACAACTCTGAACAGAGCACATTCGAAGGTTCAAAAAATTAAATTATTACAGGCTTTTAGCTTTGTGGGTATGTTGAAGCAAATAAGTTTGACTTGCAATAGGTTGTTTTTGCTGTTGTAACTCCGTACGGGGACATTTTCATAGAGAAGAGTAGGTTTCTGTTGAAACACCGCAGAAAGATCTTCTGGATAGTCATTTTTGGGGTCACGCCAGGTGACAGTGTCACTTAGTGCTGTCCACCCCACCCCACCCCCACTTTTCCACCCTCCGTGGTGCTGTAAGAATCATTCCTGTTCTCATGTACAGCCGAGCAGGAATTTACTAAGTGGAAGCATCATGGTTTGTCTGTTGACGGGCTCTTGGCTTGTTTCCAGGTTGGAAGTTGCCACAAACCTTCCTGAAACAATCTGCTTGGACATCCCTTTCCATTTCTCTTGTGTCAAGAACCCAGAGTGGGGTTGTTGCGTCTGGGGATGAGTGTGTGTCCCGCATCATAGCAAACAGCCGGGCGGGGTTGATTTTCGTTTGGTGAGCTATGTTCCTTTCTTTGACTATAATGGGGACATCGTGCATCTGGACGTGTAGCTCGCAGCTTGGTAAGAGGTGCGTTATACTTTGGTGAATCAATGATCGCTTCCTATGAGCACTCTCTTAGGGACACTCGCCATTCAATCATTCAGCAAATGCTCCTCAGAAACTTTACGTCAGCGCTTGGTCTCGTCCTCCATGTGGGAATGTTTCCTATAAATAGCAAGAGGAAAAGGCTTGTCTTAGGGAAGGAAATAGCTGTGTGGGATGCCAAGTCATGGAACGGCAAGTGAATGGATCCTCAAATACTCTTGCTGTGAGTTGAATGGTGTCCACGTCCCATCTATGTGTACAGACCCCACTGATGCCAGAGAGCCCCAGGAAGCTGTTTACCTGTGCTCTATTGCCTGTGCAAAGGCACCCACTGGGTGGCTCACAGTCCATTATGGACAGCGTTGAAGTAAATGACAATTTCAGCACACTTACCTGTGTCCGTGTGGAGCCTGTGCACAGAACGAAAGGTTCAAACAGAACAGGAGAACACGGTATAGTTCAAAAACTGGGAAAAGGGGGTTTGCATCAGGTTTGTAACCTTTCACCGTAATGGCTCATTCTAGACAGTCAGCAAAGAATCTGAGAAGCTGGAGGTTATTTGCTAAGAAAAATGCAGCCTCCGGATCAGAGGACGCCTTGTGAACAGTTAGTGACCTACAGATGACACGCTATGCTTGCTTGCCGAAAATGAAGAGCATTTACTGCTGAGGACCAAAACCTGTCGTCAGTACGTGTTAGAGTGCAATGCAAAGGCAACACAACTCCTCTCAACTTGGCCAATGCGCAGTCTCGTGGAGCATAGAGCAAAGGCTGACATTGGCCGGGATTTCATTTGACTTGGATCCACACTCAACCCTCCCGGCAGCAGCAGTCACAAATGGCAAATTTCACGGGGCGAATCTGCTATACAAGACTTTCAAGTGTTTGTTTGTTTTCTAAAGATGTGACTTTAAGGATTGGTTGGGGTACATCTATAGTGTGCCTCATAACCACATGCAAGCTGAACAATGAGTAAGACAGGGAGAAGAAGAATCGATGCATTTCCCTGTTGATGTACCGACCACAACCACTGCTAGATAATCTTAAGCAAGATTTTACTTGCGTACAACATCGAGTCTACAGTTCGAGCATTCGGGGGGGGGGATTCATCTTTCTTTAGAAAGTGGATAAAGATGGATCTCTTCCACTCAGTTGGCGAAGTAGCTGTCTTCCAAATTTCCTGGCATAGACCGCTGATTGTTGACACATTTCAATGGGTGCTCCATCAATTCCGGTGGCCTTATTTTTGGCCAATGGATTCGGTGCAGTTGGAACTTCTTCCCGCAGCACCCTTGGTCCTTGCTCCTGTTCTTTCCATCTTCTCTTGATGCCTCCTTTCTTCATCAAGATTGCAGTTCGAGGTGTGATTTTTTTTTTTTTGGCGTTTCTTTAAGTGTCACGGATGCTGAGCATTTTCTTCCCCGTTGGTTTTCTAGGCCCTTACACAGTGCTTTATAAGAGTTGGCTTTGTCTTCTTGAGCGGTCCTTTGGAATGTTCTGGTCGGCTCCTTGACCTCCTCCTCTCTCCCCTTGGCTTTAGCGCCTCCGCAGGGTCTTCCTGACAACTGCTTTGGTCTTTTCTTCCATTCCTGTCTCTGTCACAACTTTCTGCTGTTTTCATGAATGAGGGTCTTGATGGTCCCCCCCACAGCTCATCAGGTTTCCTGTCACTCGTGTTCAATGGGGCAAATCTGTCCCGGAGATGTCCTCAGAATCCAGGAGTGATAGACACAAAGCCGTGCTTTGGCTTCTGTGGATTTGTCTTAGTTTTCTACAGCTTCAACTTGACCTTGCATATGAGTAACAGATGGTCTGTTCCACAGTCGGCCCCTGGTCTGGTTTTAGCTGCTGTTTTGGAGTTTCTTCATCATGTGGCCCCCCGGTTGTAGTCAATTTGACTTCTGTGTATTCCATCTGGGGTTGTCCACGTGTATAGTCGCCTTTTGTGTGGTTGAAAATATCATCGTTGGTCTTGCAAAATTCTATCACGCAATCTCCAGGTTCACTTCGATCAGCAAGTGCCTATGTTTCAACTGCTCTTCCTTCCTCGTTGTTTTCGACTTTTGGATTCCAATCACCAGTAATTATCAGTGCGTCTTGTTTACATGTTTGATCGGTTTCTGACTAAAGTCGTTGGTAGAATTTTTCAATTACGTCATCACCAACTTTTGTGGCTGGTGCATCCGGTTGAATAATAGTTGTATCGATTGCATCTCTTTGAAGCTGGATAGCTAGCATCCGGTCTCACAAAGCATTGTACCCAATGATGGCTTTAGGAAGAGCCTTTCCGACAATGAATGCCACACCATTCCTCTGGATTGTGTTGTTAAGTCATAGGATTTTCTGATTCAAAATGGCCAATACCAATCCACTTCAGCTCACCAATGCCTAAGACATCGATTTTTATGCGTTCCACTTTGTTTTCCAATTTTCCTGCATTCATACTTTGCACATTCTGAGTACTGGTCACTAGTAGATCTTTGTAGCCATGTCTCCTTGCCTTGAGTCATGCCCCATCAGAAGATGAAGACCCCAAAGGCTGTTCTCCCACAGGCTTTACCCAACTCACGGCACCCCGGTCGACTCCGTTCCTTGAAAGCAGTCTCTCCTGAGTCTCAGTTCGAGCGGGCTCCTCCCCCTGCTCTCTCTCCGGCTTCCTTGGTTTAGGCGGTGCATATCTGAGGATGTTTCCATGCTGTGCCTAAGGTTTTCAGTGGCTTCTTCTTCTGAAGTGGGGAGCTGAGTCCTTCATTGTCTGTTCCTCGTCTGGAAGCTCCGCGGAAACCTGTTCTCTTTGGGTGACCCTGCTGGCATTCGAAATACCAGGGACACCGCTTCCAGCAGCACAGAAGCCACCGCAAACTCAAACTCACTGCCCGGCTCTAGGAAAGGGTTTGCTCTCTCTGCCGGCTCTGGGGGAAGGGTCTCATCTCTCTTCGTGGTCCCTTGGTAATATCCCGTGTGGTGATCTCAGAAAGAGTCGCGGTGAATCAGGATCGACTTGGTGGCAGGGAGTGAGCTTTTAGAGATGCATACGGCTTAGAATCTCTCTTCTGCTGTCTCTACTGGCTTCTTACTTAATCTGCTCTTTCACACCTCAAAAGAGATTGTTTTCAGATATATGCAGCCCGCCCCATTTAACATACCAAAGAAAACTATTTCTAAAGGAGATTACACTCAAAACCAACCAACCAACCAAAAACAATACAACATCACTGCCATCCCGTTGATTCCGACTCATCGAGACCCTATAGAGCAGGTAGAACTGCCTCTCTGGGATTCCAGGATGATCACTCTTTACGGGAGTAGGGACATCATTGTTCTCCTGGAGAGCGGCTGGTGGTTTCAAACTGCTGGCCTCATGGTTGGTGGCCCAAGCTGTAACTCACTACGTCACCAGGGCTCAGGTACACATAGATTGATAAACATTTAGTTTGGGGAGAGCCGATTCAATCCCTAGCACTTTCCTTTGGGTTCTCCTGAGCACCCTGCTCCCTTGAACTGTCTCACAGGTCCCCCACGAGGACAGCCCCCTCATCCTCAAGAGCCCCACCTGATGACAGCTTCCTGCCACGTGCTTCCCAGGACCCCTGTCCCCGGGCAGGACCTGTGGTCACAGTTCTTGGGGACTTGGCTTCACATCTCTGGCTCTCCTTGTTGGCGAGTATTAGGTGAATGTCTCATTCTCCAAGAGGCTGGGCGCCCCCTTCCCATTTCATCTGCCACCCTGATAGACCCATGTCTTGCTCCATAGCTGGCACGGAGTGAGTGTTTTCTGGGGGCCAGGCACTGCTGTGAAATACTTACTTCAATCCACAAGAAAACTACAGACGAGGCCACTGAGGCTCCCAGAAGGAAGGGAGCAGGCCCTAGATCCCTGCACACCAGGACACGCTGCCTCTGCTCCATGGCCAGTCCGTCTGAGAAATGGGTGGTGAATGAATGAAAGAGGAAATGGAAATCAAAGTCAATCCAAGTGCCATTTTACAGACAGGAAAGCTGAGACCCCCACAAAGGAGGGGCCCAATCTGGCTGGCCATTCATCGAGGCAGAGGGGGAAGGGAGAGACCAGGCCAGGTGCCTTGACTTTGAGGCTGGGGTCTCCGAGCTCCTCTGCCTGGCCTCCCAGCCAGGTACTTCCCAACAAGAAACCCCCAGTGGCCACTCCGCTCAGTCTGGGCCCCGTGGGCTAGATGGTCTCCTTCCCGGACTGGTTCACCCAACACTTTCCATGGGCACCTCCTCCCAGAAAGTCAGCTCTTAACCCTGCCCCGCTCCCCCGGCTCTTCCCTCTTGTCCCAGACACCCTTCTGCATCACGCCACCCCTCCCCAGCCAGAGCCTTGGGCACAGCCCATCCATTCCACCCCCCGCCCCATCTTTTTCATGCTTCACATGACTCTTGCCCTTTTCAAAGGCAGCTCTACTTTCCAGTCGCAGTGGGCCACTCCGAGCCTCCCTCCCTGCTTTATTCTGCCAAAGAAGGCTCGCCTCGGGCTCAGTGCAAATGCCTCCGATCAACACCTCGTAGCTCATTTCTTCATGGCAAGTTGTTCCCTATTCATCAAAAGTCTATTTTTATAGACTTTTGGCCTTCTCAGGATTGCGAGAACAATATTCCTGTCTCTCGGCAGACAGGGTATTGTATCTATCTCAAAGAGGCACACGATCATCCTGAATAGTGGGTCCCATTGCACACAGGACTTCCAAACCCAAAATCTTCATCTTCCTCCCACCGTAAGTGGCTGGTGAGATCAAGTCACCACACCTTGTGATGAAGGTCTGGTCGCTTCACACCGTCTGACTCCAGATACTCTTTTCGAAGACTGATGACAGCCAGTCTGAGACAGGAGGCAAGAAGCTGAAGATGGAAGAGTGAAAATGCTGAGGATGTGAGACAGGGGGAGAGGGCGGGGCCCCTTCTTGACATTACTAAGTCATTGGGCCAGCCTTGGGACTCCCTCTCTCCAGACGTCTCCTTAGACACTCATTCCTCCCGGAGCCCCTGGGTGGTACCCAGGGTGAACACAGTAATCCAGAGGGAAGGCTGGGCTCCACCCAGAGGCTCCTCTGAAGAAAGGCCTGGTGATCCACTGAAAAACCAGAGGTGGAGCCCAGCTTTCCTCTGAGACAGGAGTAGGAGTCGACTCTCTGGTGACTGGCTTGGTCTGTGGGGGGTCCTCACAGCTGCCGTCCATCTGGGACAATACAGAATGAAACCGTTCTCTCTAGGTATGGGCAGGAGGCCTTCGCCAACTCCTCCGACCTGCCTCCTTGGCAAAATCCCCAGGAATGGCAGGCTGGGGGGGGGGGGAGGCAGTGGGAGAGTGGGGGAACTCTGATCCTGAGCAGTTGCCGTGGGCTCTGGGCCAGACCCCAGGCAAAGCCATTTCCCCTCTCCCTCTCTTCAGACTCTCAGCCTCCCTGGTGAAGTGCAGAGGCACAGCCTGTGGGCTCACAAGCCCCCAGAGCCTTGTGCGTGGGGAGGGTCCAGGCTCAGTTGGTGGCGGCTGGAGGTGACTCAGCGGGGAGTCAGGTGGCCCTGGCAGCAACATCTTTCTCCACTTGGCCTTCCCGTTTGTCAGCAATCCTTCAGCGTGCCCCAGTTCCAGGATGTATTTTTAGTGGAAGTAACGTGAATGCCTCTGCATGATATAATTCCCTAGGGCTTCTCCGCTTGGCGGGATGGAGAGGGGGTGGGGGAACAGGAGGGGGGAGTGCAGGTGAAGGTGGACATGCCCCCCAGCCGCCGCCGCTCAGAGAGGCAGACTGCTCAGGCCCGTGCGATAACGAAGGAATGGTTGACTTTTGCCAAAAACAAAGCAGAGCAAACAACCCGCAAAAAAACCCTCAGGTAGCCTGGATGACGTGAGCGCCTTTGGCTGGGGACCAGGTTCAAGGCCTTCAAGGCATTCCTGCCCAGGGAGGGAAGCAGACCTGGCCCTCCAAACTCTCTGCCTTTGAAATTAGGTGCTGGATGGAGCTTGCACTTGGCTGATCACCTTGATAAGCCCAGCAGAGCACTGGGGCAGGGGGGGGGGAGGGGAGCAGGGGGCGCGATGGGGATTGTAAATCCTCTGGCTGATATACACAGTAACTTAATTCCGTGGGTCCTTCACTCAACCTTGGTGAGACAGAAATCGCCCGAGGGTACTGACTGAAAATCAAGCGTGCAGACCACCCTGATGATGGACTGGGCCTGGGATGGTATTTTTCAAAATTAAATTATTATCATTATTATTTATGTGTGTGTACCCCCACTCTAATTATTATTTTCAAACATTTTATTGGGGGCTCTTATAGCTCTGATCACAATCCATCCATCCATTGTGTCAAGCACATTTGTATAGATGTTGCCATCATCATTTTCAAAACATTTTCTTTCTACTTGAGCCCTTGTTATCAGCTCATTTCACCCCCTCTCCTACCCTCCCTCCCTCATGAACCCTTGATGATTTATAAATTATTATTTTCATGTCTTACACCGACCACTGTCACCCTTCATGCACTTTTCTGTTGTTCATCCCCCTGGGAGGGGGTTATATGTCGATCATTGTGATCAATTCCCCCTTTCTCCCCCCAACTTCCCCTTCCCCTCCTGGTATCATTACTTTTATTATTTGTCCTGAGGGAGTTATCTGTCCTGGATTTCCTGTATTTCCAGCTCTTATCTGTACCCATGTACATGCTCTGCTCTAGTCAGATTTATAAGGTAGAATTGGGGTCATTATATTGGGGGGATGGGGAGAGGAAGCAATAAAGAACGAAAGGGAAGTTATATGTTTTGTCGGTGCTATACTGCACCCTGACTGGCTTGGCTCCTCCCTGTAACCCTTCTGTGAGGGGATGTCCAATTATCTGCAGATGGGTTTTGGATCTCCACTCTGCCCTTCCCCTCGACATATTGATATAATATTTTGTTCTGGGTCTTTTATGCCTGAACCCTGAACCCTTCAACACCTCATGATCACGCAGGCTCGTGTGATTCTTCCATGTGGGCTTTGTTGCTTCTGAGCTAGATGGCCGCTTGTTTACCTTCAAGCCTTTAAGACACAGACGCTGTATCTTTTGATAGCCGGACACCACCAGCTTTGTTCACATGTGCTTATGCACCCACTTTATCTTCAGCGGTTATGTCGGGAAGGTGAGTCTGATCACAGAATGCCAGGTTAATAGTACAACGTGTTCTTGAGTTGAGGGAGTACTTGAGTAGGGCCCAATGTACGTCTGCTACCTTAATACTTGCCATATAAATATATGCACATAGACTTATTTGCCATTGCTATATACAAATATATTTACATATGTAAGTGGGGTGGTCTTTAGGCCATTTCCAGCTCTAATGCAATGAGCCCCAGAGCTGGGGTTGAGGGAGGGGGTGGGAGACATCATTGGTCTCTCTTCATAGTCAGAAGGGCATCCCCTTAGCTCACTTGTTCCGTGGCTGGTGTGAACGTGGCTGCCATGAGCAAAATCCCCTTTCCTCTTCACCTCCGTGGCCTGGACACAGATGCTTGCCCCATACCTGGAGACCTGTGGGGGTGTGGATGGAGTGAGGGAGTCTCCAAGGACTAGGGGTGGGGAACCCCCCTGGGTTGTAGGCACCCTCAGATTGATCCTACGTTCCCAAGACTTGGGTGGCCACCAAGTGCTTCCTCCTTGAATTCTTGAGAACAGGGCTGGGTTTGGGTGGGATGTATATTCCTCGCACTAAGTGATGAGTGTTACTTCAGCATCCCTGAACCTCTCTCTCTGCCCATAGACTTTAGGGATGCGCTAACCCTGACTTGGGGTTCTCTGCTGTCTCTCCCCCACACAATAAAGAGAAACATGCATTGTCTCATCTCAAGGCCAATCCACGCTTAACGGCTTGTGCGGTTCCTTCTAATACTGTGACTTGGAAAGTTCTTTGTCTCCCCAGACAACGGTGGAGCAGCTTGAAGAAAGCTTGACACATCGCTTCGCCCGACTCCATACGCGTTCTGCTTCGTCCTTTGGCTCCCTGCGTGATGTCTAACGCCGAAACGCCTTTCTGCCCTTGAGTTTGGGATCAAAATGAATATCTCCCATCTCCTCCCCAAATATCAGCAGCCCGTTCCAAGGAGACAGCAGGATGTGTACGGCTTGCAGGCGACCTCCTTCCAGCCTGAGTTGGAGAGCAGCTCCCCTGGCTGATGGTTGAGCATCTGAACCACAGGGAGAGCTGGTTAAATGCAGACTGCTGGGCCAGCCCCCAGAGTTCTGACTCACTAGGGCTGTGGGGTGTGTGGTGGGGGAAGGTCCATGGATTTGTATTTCTAACAAGTTTGGAGTGATGCTTGTGCCGATGCTGCTGGCCTGGGGATGACAGCGTCTGGCTACCATCACATTTTCCTCTTCATAAGATCCTCTTCCTGTCAGTACTTCAAACCCAAACCTCCTGGTCCTGATGATGTATGCGCGGGGGGTGGGGGGGTGGTCATTCCAAAAGCTTGTGGAAAATTCCATGATCTGTTCATGCCATTCTTCCATGAACTTTTCAAAGTCCCCCTCATTCATATTTGTTCCCAAATACAGTTCATTTGCTCATTGGACACTTAATTATGGGTCCATGTGTTCAGCTGCGCTCTCTAGAGAAACAAAGGCTGGGATGCTTGTACGTGTGTACGTGTACATAGACAGAGATTTAAATAAAGAGAAGGTTCACACAGGTGGAGAAGTGGGTCCAGTTCAAGTCCGTGGGTCAGATGTAAGCTGGAAGCTTCTCCTGACGTGTGTAGCTGCGGGGGCTGAGAGACAGGGAGCAGGAAGATGGAGCAGAAAGCCCACAGGCTGGTGCATGCAAGCTGAATGAATCTGAGTTGGCAGTTCTCCGGTGGCTCCTGGGACAGGCAGCTGACAGAACAGGCCATTGACAAAGCAGATGAAGAATCCAGATGCAGCCGTAGAAATGAGCCAGCTTTTCCCACACACTGCTAAACTATACTAAGACTAGGCCACACCCCGCATCCAACCACCTCAATCCTATCAAGCACTGTGGCCAGATTAAGGAGATCTGGTCTCTCTCAAACGCACGGGAACATTGAATAAGGAAGCCCAAGAAGAATCAATGCATTTGAATGACGGAGCTGGCAAAGAATATTGAAAGGACCGTGGACGGCCAGAAGAGCAAACGAACTTGGGAGAAGGACAGCCAGAATGCTCCTTAGAGGTCACAATGGTGAAACTTCGTCTCATGTGCTTTGGCCATGCTGTCAGGAGAGGCTCATCCCGGAGAAAGTCCTCACTTGTAGTAAAGTCGTGGAGCAGGGAAGAAGAGGAAGGTCCTCGGCGAGGTGGGTGGACACAGCAGCTGCAGGAATGGGCTCGGCCCTAAGAACCATCGTGAGGACGGAGCAGGACCGGGGAGCGTTTCTCTCTGTTGCACATGCAGTTGCTCTGAGTCTGCATGGACTCAATGGCACCTCACAAGCACATCCCCCAGAACTGCTTGATGCTTCCCAGAGATCCCTCCATCATGGAGCTGACCACCCGCAGTTAGGTCACATCCTGGGGGCATCCTGGCCTGCCCGAGTGGACAGAAAGCCTATCACAATAACAAGGAACTGATGGAAAATTGATCTCACCAACAAGACCAACTCCTCCAGGTGTGTCCGAAAGGAAGTGTGCTCCACCGTGTTCACAGTGGCTCCTTTTGGAGAAGTCCCTCGGCCAGAACTTTACTTTCTAGGAACCTCTGCTGGACGGACCTGAGCCTCCAATCTTCCGGTGAGCTTCCGAGTGGGGTATGCATTTGTTCCACCCAAGGTCTCCAGTACAACGACAGGGAGTGGTTATTGATGCAGGCTGTTGAGTTGACTTCCACCCCCAATGACCCCGTGCGGCAGAGTAGAACTGCCCCTACTGGGTTTTCTTTATCAAAGCAGATCAACAACTCTTGCTCCCACAGAGCCATTGGGTGGGTCCAAACCGCCAACCTTTGGTTCAGTGGTCCAGTGCTTAAGTGTTGTATTGGCAGGGCTCTTAAGGGTTAATGTGTGGAGACATATAAAACACGGTTCGGGGAGAGAGAGGAGTCAGGGAGGCTATGCCAGTGAGGATGATCAGGAAGGGACTTCAGGAAGAAGTGACACTCTGGTGGAAGAATATTCCAGCAGAGGGAAAGGCAGGTGCAAAGGTCCTGGGGAGAGGGACATTGTGATGTGGTCAGAGACCAGCAAGGAGGCAGGGAGGGCTGGAGCCGAGAAAGCAAGGGGAAGAGAGGCAGGGGGAGAACTCAGAAAGGTGGGCAAGGGCCAGATTATGCAGGGTCTTCTAGGGTACAGTCAGGGTTTGGCGCTGTATTTGAAGGGTGCAAAGGGGAGTCTTTGGATGGCAGGACATGATCCGGTCTATGTTTGCAAAGGAGCACTGGTGCTGGGGGGAAATGAAATGCAGGGGCCAGGAATGGAGGCAGGGAGGCCAGGGAGTAGGTTTCCACTGCCAACCAGAGAGGTGTCTTATCTGGAGGAGAATGCTGGCTAGACACCCAGTGCTGCCAGCAGAACCCACAAGTCAGTCTTAGAAGAAATACAATCAGATCGCTCCTTAGAATGAAGACGAAGAGGATCAAGAGTCATCTGGCCTGCATGCTTCCTTTGGATCCATCTTCAGGCAAGAGCAATCGCTAGAATCTTCCATCATGGTTGTTAAAGTAACGGGCACGTGAAAATGAGGGACACACTCAGAGACGGAAGGACACCCTAGTGACCTTGACTCACACATACCACCGATAAGTCAAGAAGGTGCAGGATGTGGCTCCATTTCCTTCTGTTGCTGGTAAGATTGCCAAGAGTTGGAGGGAACGAGACAGCAACTCCCAACAATCATCACTCCGGCAGGACGCGGTGGCAGCTAGGAGCCCGGATGGAGCAGTGAGTTACGTGTTGGGCTGCCAACTGCAAGGTCAGCAGGTTGCAGGTACCGGATGCGCTGTGGGAGGAAGATGAAGACTCTCTTCCCATACAGAGTTTCAGTCTTGGAAACCCACAGGGGCAGTTCTACCCTGTCCTGTAGGGTCACCATGAGCTAGAGTTGACTCAATGGCAATGAGTTGGGTGGTTTTTTTTTGAGGCCACACTAGGAGTCATGGAGGTGCTGACCAGTGGAGTCTACCAGGGTCCAGTAGAGCCCGTGGGTTTTGCCGACCACTTGAATGCGTGCAGTGAGAACAAGATTGGAGTCCAGAACACATCGGAGTGGTTTAGTTCGGTCAGCCAGCTCATGGTGGCGAGTTAGCAGTGCTTTAGTGTTAGGTCTGGATCTCTGGAAGACAGTGGCGGGAAGGGATGACCAAGCCATGGTGGTCCCTGTCCTCAAGCTCTCCCAGCCTTCTGAGACGAGCAACATGTATGGAAACCTGGGTAAAATTGTTCCCCAGTGTGGGGCCAGTCCCTGTTTGGGCCACGTTCTGTCTATTCATGTGATCAGAGACCTCTCTTTCTGGACTCCATTTCTGTGACAGCTGTCATGGGAGAAGCTGTCTTGGCATCGTGGACTCCACTGGTTAGACTGGTTTGGCTTAAGACCTCATTAGCATTTGGAAAAACTCAAAGAAATGAGCTGAGAAGCAACAAAACAACACCACCGAGGACTTCTGTGTAGTCTTCCCGAAGTCACTCAGCATCTACGCAACTGGTTATAGATCACAGGCACGGCCCATGCCAACAGCTTAGTAAACACACGTGGTGTGGCAGCTAGAAGCAGTGTTTTAGTTTGGACGATTTACTGGTTGCCAACTGGCAGGGGAGGGGGTGGGAGAGCTAAGCTCTTTTTGGCATTTTTTCTGGTTGCCAATTATTCCTTTGTAACCCAAAGGCCAGCTGCAATCTTCTTGCCATTGTGAGCTCCTCGATAATATCACTGTGAACCCCAATTCTGTGCCCTGTGGAAGACTAAATAAAAATGTATGTGGACTTGGGGGGCAGGTAGGGGCCCCTTTTCTCAGGGTCACTTCTGTTGCCGGGCTCTTGCTTCCCCAGATTGATGCGACTTGAAGCTCATTTCCTTCCTTTATTTCCTACGGCAACTTGATTAGAAGCTAGCGCCCCATGTGGCTCATTCTTGGGATGGAGCTGTATTCTGAATGTCAGGATGCGGGTCCTTCAACCAGAACAGTGCAGAAATGGGTCCAGTCTTGTACACAACTCTGAAGAGGCTCTCCATCGTCCTGCTTCGTTTCATTTCTCAAAGCTCTCTCGACCTCGCCCATTCTCTTTCTGTATTCCTATGTGCCAATTCTTCCAAGCTCTCTCCCAGGTCTTCCGGCTTCCCACTCAGTCTTGTAGCTCTGCCTCTTTGTTTCTGATCGTTCTGCGGGCACAGCAGCACCAAAGCCTGGACGGGGCAGCCAAACAGCACCTGTGTTGGAGAGAAGGGGGAGGTTGGTGTGATCCAGGCGAGCCGCAGTCACTGCAGCCTATCCCCGGGTCTGATTGTCATGGTGGTTGTTGCTAGTTGCTGTCTCATCGCACCTCGTGTTACCAAGCAGTACTGCTCCCTAGGGCTTTCTT
This sequence comes from Tenrec ecaudatus, assembly GCF_050624435.1. Classification (NCBI taxonomy): domain Eukaryota; kingdom Metazoa; phylum Chordata; class Mammalia; order Afrosoricida; family Tenrecidae; genus Tenrec; species Tenrec ecaudatus. The sequence continues at coordinate 14,900,169 of NC_134535.1, read as the reverse complement.
GGCCGTAGTCTAAATAGAAGCCCATGGCCAGGCCTATCTTCTGCTCTCACCCCCACCCCCACCCCCACCCCCACCCCCACCCCCACTAAAGATAATGTTCTTTGTGCATTCCGCTTCCCCCTTCTCCTGTCCCACTCACAAATCCTCACCAGTGTAGTGAGGTTTACAGAAGGTTTGGGCTGGCTGGCTGGGCCGAGCAGGGGTGTGTGGGGGGGGGGGGAGGGGGGCGGGGGGCGAGCAAGGGTTTCCATTACAGACAACTTCAAAATGCACATCAGGCACGGGTGGATCAACGGACCCTCTCAGCCCTTCTCCACCGGTGGGGAGCAGGGTTCTTCTCCCTGCTGTTCATTCCATGTTGCCTGGTTTGATCCACGCTGGTGGCTTCTATGACCCATCGACACCGATACTGAGTGTCTCCCCTTGCCTCCTTGCAGGAGGGAAACCACACATTCTGATGCTGATTTTAGGCAAAACAGTCCAACAGACTCACAGAGGGGTTAAAAGCATAGGCGTGGAGTCCACTCAGCCCCGGTTCGAATCTTTCCTTCGTTTTACAGCTGTGTACCCTGGGGAAGTTTTCGTTAAAAAAAATCATTTTACTGGGGGCTCGTACGTCTCTTATCACAATCCATCCATCCATCCATCCATCCATCCATCCATCCATCCATCCATCCATCCATCCATCCATCCATCCATCCATCCATTGTGTCAAGCACATTTGTACATTTGTTGCTATCATCATTCTCAAAACATTTGCTTTCTACTTGAGCCCTGGGTATCAGCTCCTCATTTTTTCCTCCCCCCTCCCTCTCTTCCTCATGAACCCTTATTAATTTATAAAGCACTATTATTTTTTCATGTCTTACGCAGACTGATGTTTTCCTTCACTCACTTTTCTGTTGTCTGTCCCCCTGGGAGGGGGTTATATGTCAATAATTATGATTGGTTCCCACTTTCTCCCCCACCTTCGCCTTCCCCTTCTGGTATCATTATTGGTCCTGATGGATTTATTTGCCCTGTATATCCTGTGTTTCCAGCTCTTATCTGTGCTAGTGTACATGCTCTGGTCTAGCCAGGTTTGTAAGGTAGAATTGGGGTCATGACAGTGAGGAGGAGAAAGCATTAAAGAACTAGAGGAAAAATGTATGTTTTGTCAGTGCTACACTGCACCCTGACTGGCTCATCTCCTCCCCGCAACCTTTCTGTGAGGGGATGTCCAATTGTCTGCAGATGGACTTTGGGTTTCCACTTTGTGCTCCCCCCATTCACATTGATATGATTTTTTGTTCTGGGTCTCTAATGCCGGATACCTGACCCCATCGACACCTCATGATCACACAGGCTGGTGTGCTTCTACCATGTGGGCTTTGTTGCTTCTGACCTAGATGGCCACTTATTTACCTTCACGCCTTTAAGACCCCAGATGCTATATCTTTTGATAGCTGGACACCACCAGTTTTCTTCACCACATTTGCTTCTGCACCCATTTTATCTTCAGCGATTGTGTTGGGAAGGTGAGCAGCACAGAATGCCAGGTTATTAGAACAAAGTGCTCTTGAGTTGACAGAGTACACGAGTAGAGGCCCAATGTCCATCTGCTACCTTAATACTTAACATATAAACATATGTACATAGATCTATCTCCTTATCATTATATAAAAATATAGTTACATATGTACATGCCTGTATTTAGACTTCTATAAACATCCTTTGTCTATTAGTTCTTTCCTCTATTTCCTTTTACTTTCCTCTCGTCCCACTATCATGTTCGGCCTTCATTCAGGTTTTAGTAATTCCTCTTTGCTACATTGCCCTTGATTAAGCTCCACCAGGTATCCTCCGCCCTCCTTGCCATCGATTTTAGATCACTTGTTCCCTTGTCCCTGGGTTGGTTGACACACCCCTGCCTTTCCCCTACCTGCCCTTCTCCTGTGTTCCCCTGGAACCATTGGTCCTGTTGTTTTCCCCTCTGGATTGTTTATCCCACCTATCTTATCTAGATAGACATGCAGAGACAATAATGAGCACAAAAACAAGGCAGAGCAAAACAAAGCAACAACAACAACAAAAACAAACAAACAAACACCCCAAATAAAACAACAACAAGAACAAAAACAACTACAAAAAACAAGCCTATAAATAGTTCTAGGTCTGTTTGTTGACCTCTAGGACTGTTTTCCCGTCAAGTCTGATGGGATGCTCTGCTTTGGTCCCAAAGTCTATTTTTGATGTTCCCTGGGGACTTCATTGCTTTGCTCCCCTTGCTGCTCTGTTGCATGCCTTAGTGTTTCAATCCAGTGTGGTGGGGTCAGATTGGGCACAATTCCCACACTGTGTCTCCAGTGTTGTCCCCTATAGTGCTATGGGCCAGTCAGTCTCGTGGTAAGGCCGGTCCTATGGTTCTCTCTGTGCATTGACTGCTCTGAGCAGGAATATCATCCTCTGGGCTTGGTGGGCCAGGATGTGTTCTCCCTCTTACCCTCTTCATTTGCTCCTGTGTGCTCTGATCAGATGTGCCCCTCTCCCTGAGCTGTTGCTTCAGTGCTATCCTCTGAAGTGCATTCTTCTGGGGGGAAGGGAGGTGTCCACATAGTTGGGATTGGGGCCGGCCCCGCAGACCTCTCTATTGGTTCCCTGCTTCATGCTGGTATGTTGCATTCACGTCTTGGCACACTGGGTGGGAAAGTTTTATAACTTCGTATCCCTTAGTTTCTTCACCTGCAACTACTTTCTCATAGGGTCGTTGGGATTAACTGAATTGATGTTGTTGTTGTTTTTGATGTGGAATGGGCTCCTGTGAAAAGTAATGGCGTGTGTCGACTTGGCCAGGCTCTGATTCTCACGGTTTGGCAGACACTGGATAGATTGCTCTTCCATAATGTCATCATGATCCTTTTTGTGATCTGATATGGGCAGCCAATCCAGTGAAAAGCCAATCCATTGTAGCCAATCAGTTTCCTTAGGGGCATGGCCTATTTCCAATATAAATGGATGTCCTGGCGAAGCCCATTGCCGTCAGTCCGTTCCAAAGCCTACTGACCTACGCAGCGGTGTAGAACTGCACTTGTGTGTCACTCATTACAGGTGTAGAAAGTCTCATCTTTCTCCCTTGGAGTTGGGGGTATTTCAAACTTTTGACTTGTGGTTAGCACCTGGAGTGGAACCACTACACCCCAGAGCTCTTTTAGTCGTGATATAAATACATAAAATATTATTACCATTGGGTCAACTATTTGTGAGAAACAAGATTCTTTATGCCTTTCTGTAGTTCTGTGAAACTCATGACGGAATGAGATGAGCGCAGGGTGTCAGAGGCACCGTTCACGTGAGGTATAAATGACCTGAAAGAATGCCTGCGTTCTCTCAGTCACGGAGCTGATGTTGCAAAAAGAAAGCAAACCCAGAGTCTTGGTCTATGTGTGGCTGAATTACAATGCCAACTGGATTGGCAGCCTCCAATGGGTCTGAAGTGGAAGTGAGGGCACTAACAGGAAGAAGGGAGATCCTGAAATGCGGGCTGGGGACAGACAGGGAAGTGGATCGAGGCATCATGAACACTGAATCCCTAAATTCTGCAGAATCCCTCCTGCACCCACCGAACCAACCCACTTATTCCTCTCTGAAGACAGCACTCCAGATCCATCTAGGAAGTCACCGGCCCCAGTCACGGGCGAAGCTGGCTGTGGAGAAGAGTCCTTGTCCGAGGTACCACCTGGGACCTTGCCTGAGGCACATGCCTTACAAGATCTTGCTGGCTGTCTCCAGGACTCACTCCCATTACGTACTTTTGCTTCTAGAGTGACACCTAGCTGGATTTCAATCCCAGCAAGCCCCACCAGGTGAAGAACAAAGTGTGGCCCAGGAGCAGGTATGTTACTCTCCAAAAGAACTACTCGGAAAAGAAATACATGAGACAGACACAGGGATTGCAAAAACAAAAAAGAACTACTGAGTTAGTTGATTGTGCCAACCTGGTCGATAAACACATGTGGGATTAATTGAAGGGCGGAGGGATAAATGGCTCGGTGAGCCTCGCCTTTTGAGTGCTCAAGTCTCTTGCTTTGTGATGGTCGCACCAGGGTGCAGCTGACTCAGCAGTTCCCTGCTTCAGTTTGCAAGGCTCACTTCCTGTAAGACATCCCCAAGAAGAAGCCACATGCATCTTCTCCGATGCAGCCCCGGGTGCTGGAACACTCATGTGGAGACCTCTGCCAGCGCTGAGATGCTTACACATTCACTGACTTGGCTTTCCTCCTGCAGTCGGCATTATTGTGTCTGCTTTGTGAGATGGAGAAGGACTTTGTGGACTGGTGTTGGACATATGGGTTCATGGGTTAGTGTTGGACTTGTGGGCTTGGGCAGCACTGGGTTGGGATGTTTTCTTGATGTGCACTTAACCTTTATATAAAACTCTCTCTTATACATGAGTTTCTGTGGATTTGTTTCTCTAAAGTCCCCAGACTAACACATTATGGTACTGAGAGTGGGGTACTGGAGAAGCAAATCATAAGATGGAGAGTAGATGTTTGTCTGGCTTCTCCCTCGTGGCAGTTTCTCTTGTCGAGCCAGAGGTCAGATAAAGCCACACCGTTTACTCAGTTCTGTTCTGGGGAAAATATGGGAAGTAGAAAAATAGAAAGTCTGTACATCCACTTGCTTCAGGCATGAAAATGTGATCTTTAGATGCGTTTAGGCCATGCCGGCAAAGTAGGCTTTGAAAAGATATGTCCTGCCCAGTGCTTTGGAGAACTCAGGCACCAATGGTCTTTGTCAGAAGCTGGAGAAAATCTAGAACCATGAAGAACACTCCCCTCTGGGACTGAATGTTAAAGGGAGCCTGAGAGCAGGCTGAAATGCTTGCTAGGTGACCACCTGGATCTACTTGTTGAGTGGAAGTCAGAGAGATGCGGCAATAAAGAGGTTGAGTTTGGCTACTGACACCTGTGGACTTGATTTACAGGAAAAAGAGAAGCCGAGAGCAGGTTGACTGGTCTAAGGTTCATGATCTAGCACAAGAGAGCTAGGCTTGTTGAGTATTGGTGAGAGCCCATGGTCTAAAGGCAAGGCGACCAATGGGCACCCTGTGGAGGCTGAATGAGGCAGCCCACATTGAGTTGACCAGAACCTGACCAGATGGAGATTTTTGAGCCTGTGAACTGGTGCATATTGTTGCTGACTTTGTGGATGGCCTGTCCGGATATGACTTTGCTTATGGATGCAGACTTCATAAGGTTCCAACTGGACTGAAGGCTTTTTATGTAGAAAAATATGATTGTCTTCTCAGAGAACTGGATTGATGTAAGTGGGCAGTATATAAATTGGATACCCAAAATAAAGGCATGAGGCGGTTGGCTTACAAAATTTCATAGGTTGGGGGGAAAATTCACAGGACTATAGGGTTAAGGTGTAGGTGTTACTTAATTGCAATTGTGAAGCTAAAGAATTATGTACAGGTGCCAGGTTGGCAAGAGATGGATTGAGGTAGTTTATTGTGCCAACCTGGCCGATAAACACATGTGGGGTTAACTAAAGGGCGGAGGGATAAATGGCTTGGTGAGTCTCGCCTTTCTAGTTCTCGGGTCTCTTGCTTTGTGATGGTCGCACCAGGGTGCAGCTGCCTTAGCAGTTCCCTGCTTCAGCTGGCAAGGCTCACTTCCTGTAAGACATCCTCAAGGAGAAGCCACATGGACCTGCCCCGATGCAGGCCTGGGTGCTGGAGCAGCCGTGTGGAGACCCCTGCCAGCGCCGAGATGCTTACATGTTCACTGACTTGGCTTTCCTCCTGCAGTTAGCATCGTTGTGTCTGCTTTGTGAGATGGAGGAGGACTTTGTGGACTGGTGTTGGACATTTAGGTTAATGGGTTAATGCTGGACTTGTGTGGGTTTGGGCACAACTGGGTTGGGATATTTTCTTGATGCACACTTAACGTATATATAAAACTCTCTCTTATACACGAACTTCTGTGAATTTGTTTCTCTGAAGTACCCAGACTAACACAACTACTCAGATTTTCAAATTTATACAAACGGGGGCCTGGAGAATAGGTGTGACAATGGCTCTAAGGCTGCGGGACAACGACGGAAGGACCGTAACATCGGAGCAGTCTGAGTTTATTGACACAGGCCCACCGAGAATGGATTCTGCCTTCAGCGTCCCAGCTTGAGCAGTTAGGCAAGGGTCTAATAGTTTATTTGGTGGGTTTCACGGAAGCATGGATTAAGTGGTGGATTACAGAAAATCAAGTGGACATGCCAGCCATGCCTTGGTACACTGTAGAAGAAAGTATCCGAAGGTTTAGGGAATTTGGCACACTAGAATGGATCTATCATGGTAGCCCTCCAATCCATCCATGAACGCCCAGAGAGCACATCTTTTCCCATAACGGCGAGGAACAACTACATTAAGGGAACCCCGGCATCTTCAAGCCTGCGATGAATGTTATTATTATTTTTTTTAGTAAATCAGATTTGACCGTGGGAACTGCCCTAACTGAAGGAAGACACCTCACTATAACGATGGTAGGGACCAAGTGGTGGCACTTAGTCACCAAGGACAAGATCGGCGTGGTTTTTTTAATAGCCAGAAGAGCCAAAGCAGTAATCAGAATCATCTGAGTCATTGGATTTATAACATTGGTGACTTAGTCATGGTGTCCCTAAGAGGGAAACAAATAGGAAATGTATTAAATATTTACTTGATTTGTCCAGGCGGGAGACTTCTAGGTCAAGCGAATGGCTGTCTAACTTGGCATTGCTGAAAGACAGAGTCACTGTCCCTCCGTCACTTCCCAGGCTTGAACCACGTTAGAGACCCACAATGCCTTGCGTCAAGGGGAGGCGAGTCTCCTTGGGGAACCACTCCATTCCACACTTTTATAGTTAATCCCTCTCCCGGCCTTCTCCAAGTGATTCCCATAAAATGATGTTCACTGGGGAAAAGGAAAGAAGCAGAATTGGGAGGCTTACTGGACATGGTCTCTAAAGTGACATGAATTCCAGGCGACGCAAGACATTGCTATGGCCCACTGGACAAGAGTGGGAATGTGGAGGTTATGCATGGGTTCAGTAACACGGACTTCCACTCAACAAAGCTGACCTGACGACAGCCCCTGCTGATGCTCAATCTGCCAGCAGCAGAGAGCACCACCGAGTCTGAAACAGAGGACCACTCTGCAGGGAGATCAGCCACCAGCCTGGTGGCAGGTCAATGACATCAGACCACCTCCATCACAGAAGGAACAGCATTTTGTTATAAGGATAGAACCTTACTCTGGATACAGATTTGCTTCCCCTGTTTGCCATTATTTCCAAACTACCATGTGTGGACTGGGCTGACAGAAGGCCTCTCCAACATCATGACATCCCACACAACATTGTTCTGGACCAGGGAACTCACTTTACAGCAAATGAAGTGTGTCTATGGGCCCATGCTCACGGAATTCACTGGTCTTTCCATGTTGTCCGGCATCCTGAACCAGGTGGCTGGATAGACTGATACCATGAATTCCTAGAGATTCAGCTCCAATACAGTAACAATACTTGCTGGGTTGTGGAAATGCTTTTCAGGGGGCTGGGCATTCTCTAAACAAGTGCTCCCAAGTCTGGGAACCAAGGGGTGGAAGTGGAGTGAACTCCCCCATCATCACTCCCAGTGACCCACTCACAATGTTTTTATTTCCTGCCCCAGTGATCCCACGCTCTGCGAGTGTCGAGGTCTTAGTTCCAAAGGGAGGAAGAATCCCACTCGGAGACACCACACTGCACTAGAAGTTAAGAATGCCACCAAGTCGCTTTGGGTCCTTCCTGCTTCCAGATCCACAGGCACAGAGAGTAGTTGCCATACTTTCTGGCATGATTCAAAAGGGAAAGTTGAGTTGGTCTTACATAACGGAGGCAAAGAAGACTGTCTGGAATCCACACGATTCCTTAGAACATCTCTTAGTACTGCTATGTCTGTCATTAAAGTTGGTGGAACGTACTTTACAATTCGTACATGACTATCAATGAACTAGGCTTTTCAGGAATGAAGCTTTGTGTTACCCCTTCCTGGCCAGCAACCATGGCCAGCTGAGGTGATTGCTAAGGGAAACAGTAATATGGGATGGGTAGTAATTCTAAGCACTAACTACAACCCTGTGGCCAGTTGCAGAAATGAGGATTATAACTGTTTAGAGCATTTCTTCCTTGTTACATATATATGGGCTTAAACGATTTATGCAAAACTGGAATTAAAAGATAATGTTGAGGGTGGGAGACGTGAGGGAGGGACTAAAGAGGAACTGATACCAAGGACTCAATAGAAAGTATATGTCTAGAAAATAATGATGGCAACATATGTACAGATGTGCTTGATACAATCGATGTATGGATTGTGATAAGAGCTGTAAGAGCGCCCAATAAAATGATCTTTAAATTAAGAAAAGATAATGCTATTTTTACATGGACCTTTTGAGGTCCCTCAGATATAGAGAATATTTTAATTTTCTTCCCTCCCTTAAAAAACACAAGCTACAGATGGGTTTGGTAAATGTCTGGTTGTATGAACGTTAGTTGTGCCATATTAGGTATGACTGTATAATTGTCTTTTATTTTAAAACGAGGTTATGAATGCTTCAATGAGCGTTGTACAGATGCCAAGTTGGCAAGGGTGGACTGCGATGCTTTACATTATGTATCAACTAGACTGGGCTGTGGTTTGCAGTGACTTGGCAGACACTGGGCGGATTACACTTTCATACATCGTATCATGGAGTCATCCTCATCCTCCAGCTAATCACTGACGTGAGAAGCCAATCCTTGGAGATGTGGCCCGCATCCAGTGTATGTGGATGCTCTGTCAATCCTACATCTGACCAGTCATTGTCTGACCTCCTGCGCTTGGGATATGAACCAGCAGCCTGACCTCTGACCTGCCATTTTTGAGTTCATCAGCCCCTGAAACCTTATGAGTCAGGAGAAGCCCCCAGCCTGACACCTGATCATGGACTTGGGTCTTGCCAACCTTCACCACTATGTGATGTGAACCATTTCCTTGAAGTAAGTATCTATCTATCTATCTATCTATCTATCTATCTATCTATCTATCTATCATCATAGAGATAGAGCTATCTATATATCTATCATAGAGCTATCTATCTATCATCTATCATAGAGATCTATCTATCTATCATCATAGAGATAGAGCTATCTATCTATCTATCTATCTATCTATCTATCTATCTATCTATCTATCTATCTATCTATCTCTATATCTCACTTCTTCCAAGGCAGTCTTGTCCGTTCTTTGGGAAGTCCATGAACTGAACTGGGTCCCTCAAAATTATGTGTTGTAAATTCTAACCTTGCTGCCAAGGGTTATAATCCCATTTGGGACTGGGTTGTCTTTGTTTTCTTCATGGGAAAGAATTCAGGTAGGAAGTGAATTCAGTCCATCTCTTACTAAACAGATGAGGAGTTGATGAAGCAAGCTGAGATGGGGAAGCAGGCCGCCAGGCCGCATGGAGATGGCCAAGGAGCCAGGAAACCAGAGGAAGAGACCAAGACCTTCCCCCAGAGCTGACACCCACAGAAAGCGTGAGTCCAGACTCCTCGCCTGGTACCCGGTCAGAGGGACACTTTTGCTCGTACTGCTGTGATGGCAGAACTAGATGACACAGGCACTCTGTTCTTGGGCTCACGTGTCTCTCTCTGACCAAGAGAATTGTCTGTGTCTTTTTCAAACAAAGGGCATCTCCTCCCCAAGAAGGATTTGGGGGCAGCTGTGAATGCCATTTTCCCTTATTACTTCTGCCAAGTGACTCAGGTTTGAAGCCTGGTGGCATTGTCTGGTTTTGTTTTCTGTTTTTCTTGTGTTCAACGTGCACGCAACCGATTAATTGTCATTTTAAACATCCTTCGTGTGCTCAGGCTTTGACGTGGATTGTGTTCATCATCCTGTGCAGCAATTGCACAATCCCGTTCCAAACTCCCCCATCACCCTTAGCCGACGCTTAGAGCCCCCTCAGCAGGGAGTCCCTGTTAGGGCTAATTAGAGAAACAAATTCATAGAAACTCAGATGTGTATAAGAAAGACTTTTATATCAAAGAGCAATTGTATATTGAGAGAACACCCCAGCCCAGGCCTGATCAACTCCCTAAGTCTGATATTAGCCCATATGTCCAAGACCAATCTATAAATTCCTCTTCAGACTCACGCAGCACATGCAATGACACTGAATGCAGGAGGATCACAGGCCAGTGGGTGGAAAGTCTTGTGGATCCAGAGGCAGTGGAAGCATCTCAGCGCTGACATGGGTCTCCACGTGGCTCCTCCAGCTCCAGGGCTCTAGCACAGTTCCATGTATCTTGTCAGCAGGAAGACGAAGCAGAGAGTCTGTGTATCTGACCTCCAGTGAGCTATTTACCTCCGTGGTGCCTCCAAATGAGGTCATCAAGTTGCAACCTGACTGACAGGCTAGACTCCACCCCTTTGTAAATGGACACCAGATTGTATAACACCCATAGTCCCCCTTCCCACTCTCCCCCGGCTCCTGGTCAACGTGGGTATAAAGAACTTAGGACGGTCTGGACACACTTGCATCTCTTCGTAGCTTGTGTCCGTGGAATCGCAAAGCACTTGTCTGCTCGGCTATATTCTAGCCCTGTGACCTTAAGCAGGTCCGTCACCTCCCGAAGTTTCCTTTCCTTATCTGTGAAATGGGAGTATTATCCTTCAGGGCACCGATTAGGGTACCTGTAGGGTGCCAATTTCCTACGGTCGCTAGGATTCAGGCAGAGTATGCAAAGCATGGATCGTGATGTGATAATGGATCGTGATGTGATAATGTTTACTTACTTACATTCATGTCGGCAGCGTCTTGGGTCTTTTCTCGTATGTCCACCGATGTTATTGACGGTGCATCAAGAGAGAACTCTGGCTTAATTGGCATAACGTAGCCCACAGAGACAATGCTCTGCATTTACTTTGGTGAGAAGGCCCTGGCATCTTCCAGGCCACCTAAGATGCACCTATTGGTCTCTTCCTGCCCCAAGAAAAGAAGGGTCAGGGAGTCTGAAGAGCGTGGAAACAAGTGGTACAACAAACTGTGACCATCAGCCTTCGTGATCCGGAGACCAGAAGAACTAGGTGGTGCCCGGCTAACTGCTGTGAAAGGGAGCACATTACAAAGGCCTGGACAGAGTGGGAGGTAAACGTGGACCCGAGCTCACATTCACACAAAAGACCAGGGTCATAGGTCCGATAGAGACTGGTAGAAATAAACTCACTCCCGTGACTCAGTTTTCAGCCAAACAGTAGAGAGGCCTGGGGTTATTTGCTCAGCATACAGACTGAACAAATACAGTGAAAGGATTCAACCCTAATGCACACAAACAGGTCTATAAGGAGTGCGGTAACACTAGCGAGGGACACACACCTCTGAATTGTCAACCCATTGAGATCCAAAGGGCAAAGGTGACCCAGGACAAAGTTCAGGAGGGTTAGCAATGGGGACCGGACTCATAGAGAGGAAGTGAGATAAGGGTTGTTCCATTGTGAGCGGTAAAAAGAGCTAGGGAGGGTGGGTTCTTTCTTATGAAGGGTATTGCCATTGGTCCAGTCGGGGGTCCAGGTAGAGCAGTTGAGGATCCCGTGGGCTGGAAAGACTTCCTGAGGGAGGGATCCTTGGGCCGGGCTGTATAAACAGGAAGGATTGGAGCCTGGAAACACACAGCAGGAGCATCAGGCAGGCGAGGCCCAGGGGCAGAGGCTGCGAGGTGGGGCTGTGCTCTGTGCACAAAGCTGGCTGCTCAGGGGCCACCACACCTCTCTGATTCAACCACACATGCGACAGGAGGAAGCCGAGCTGTCCGGCTGACCAGGGCAGGGGTTTGTGGAGCAGGGGGCTGGGTGCCGAGGTAGCCAGAACAGGACAGAAAGGGATGGAAGAGTCCCTGTCACGCCAAGGGATTTGGACTCCAATGTTGTTATCAATCCTAGGAGCCCAGGTAGTTACTGACTGTAACCCAATGGACTGCTAATTTCGAGGTCAGAAGTTCAAAACCCCCAGCTAGCTTCATGGGAGAAAGACGAGGCTTTCTACTCCCGGGACGTGTGACAGTCTTGGGAACCCCCAGGGGCAGGTCTACCTTGTCCTAGGCGTCTATGAGACTCGCTGGCTGTGAGTTTGGCTTGGCTCTTATTAAAAATCCCACTGTTCCATTAATCTTACATGGCCCGATTTTTGTCGCTCTCCTAGATATGGTTTGTGGGGTGGATTCTTTTATTTCTCCCAGTTTCCAGATGGATATGCTGGTCCTCAGAGACCAGCGAACCAGCGCCAGGGTTGAGGAAGAAGGAAGGGCAGAAACAGAGGGCAGAACAGAGGAAGTGGGATACGTGACGTCCGATTCCAACACGGGCCTTAGGTCTGTCTGGCCCCAGCTGCCCACCCCCTGCAGAAATCAGGATCCCACCCCCCCACTGGGGGGTGAGGACCCCCTCAGACCGGGCTCAGTCCCTGGTCGGTCTGGGGTCCCTGAGTCAGGTTAAGGACCCTCAGGAGCCCTCCACCAAACTTCCCTCCTTCTCTGGATGGTGTGTGTGTGTGTGTGTGTGTGTGTGTGTGTGTGTGTGTGTGTGTGCGCGCGCAAAGGTGAAGTAGTGAGGGCAGGGGAGGAGGGTCGGGTCAGGATCGAAGTGATCACTCCTCTCCAACCCTGATTTGGCATTTTATGTGCCGGGAATGAGAACCCCGGCGTTGCTATGGAAACTGCCATCCCCTGTTCCCTCTGTCAGTCTCTGTGGGAAGTTCCTGTGTGTGAGGTGAGCACGTGCATGTGTATGTGTGCGTGTGTGTGTGCGAACATGAGTGCACAGGAGTGGCCCTGCCGCACAGTCTCCGGGCAGAGGACATAGGGGAGGGCATGGCTCCGCCAGGCTCTCCTGGGCTTCTGACTTGCGGGCAGGCAGTGGGGCCGCCTAGGAGCTTGGTGACTCCTCTTGAGTCCAGACCAGTTGTGAAAATAGCCGGTGGTGGAGCCTCAGAGAATGGCTGTAGGGTACCGTGAGGACCATGACCTTATAGCCTCTGCTGCATCCTGCTAGCTGCAATCCCATCCCCTCCTTCTTCCCTGGTAGGCAGTGTCAGACATTGGACAGATGAGGAGACTGAGGCCCAGGCAGGGGAATGGAGAGGCTCACCGTTCTCCAGGGAGTCAGGGCACGGCTGGGGACTGGTCCCAGGAGCTCTGAGCTCTTTCCCCTTCCCGACTGCTGCTCTCTCTCCAGCCATCAATGCCTAAAACAAAAAACCAGCCCACTTCCACCGAGTCCATTCCAATGTACAGTTCGGTGCCATCGAGTTGGCTCCAACGCATACAGCCGTCACGGACAACAGAAGGACACCCTGCCTGGTCCCTGTCCGTCCTCACACTCGTGGCTTACGTGTGAGCCCCTTGTTGTAGCCACGGTGCCAGCCCGTCTCCTTGAAGGCCTTCCACTCTTTTCCGCAGGCCCTCTACTTTGCCAAGCCTGAAATCCTTCTCCAGGGTCTGGGCTCTCCTGATAACATATCCAAAGTACACGGGAGATGGAGCGTGACTCTCCTGGATTCTCCGGAGCATTCAGGCTGTACTTACTTCTAAGTTTGTGCTTTAGGCAGTCCCTGGTCCTTCTGATATTCTGCGCCGGCACCAGCATGCAAATGCACCGATTCTTCTCTGGTCTTCTGTGTTCAATGTCCAGCTGTCACATCGCCATGGCTCACTTCAGGCGTTCCTTAACCCTTCCAGCAGCCCCCTTGCTTGTCGGCACTGTAAAGAAATCTTGTGCCGCTCACTGGCTCAGCGCAGGACAGCGTGGGCTTTCTTGACAGCTGCTTCTGTGAGCATGGATGGCCGATAGAGGGTTTCTGAGGCTGAGATCTTCAGGGCAGCAGGCGGCCTCTTCTTTCTCCCTAAGAACCGCTCGTAGGTTTGAACTGCCAGCCTTGCAGTCCAAAGCTTCCCCAATAGCGCTATCCCTGCCTGCAGCTGGCCTTCAGTGTCGGATAGTTGGACCCACTGGCTACTGGCTCTGAGCCTCGACTTAACCCTTAAGGTGTCTTGACACTGTCATTAAGGGGCGGGGGTTTGGGGGTGCGAGGGCTGAGCAGATCACGTCTCCTTTCGCACTCCATATGAAAATAGAACAAAGTGCTGCACTTGCTCTGGGGGAGAAAAACAAGTCTCTAAGCCCCCTCTTAGACAACCCCCGCAGGCTCCCCTCTCTGCTCCCATCAAGGAAAGACTGCCTTCCAGATGAGGCGGTGAGCTCTTTCTGGGGCCGAAGAAAGTAGAAAACTAATTTTAACTCCTCCATTTTTCTTTAGATTTAATGTTATTCATGCTGGGGAGAGGCTGTCAGGCGTCGGTCCGCTGAGTCAGGGGGAAACGGGCAGCTTTCCCTCTGCTGGGCAGGCCTGGCCAATCCCAGGGGGTGGGGAATGCTGGTACTCACCTTCTCCCCTGCTCCCTCCTCCCCCGACACTCAAATCAAGGCAAGTGTCTCCCTGAGAGCCAAGAGGCTGAAGCCAAAGGGGTGAGTCTATGAAACTCAGGCATGCCCAGGCCACATGGCCTTGCTGTGTGGCCTTGGGCAAGTGACTTTCCCTCTCTGAACCTCAGTTGCCCCATCTATCGCCCCTTCCCCCAGCGCTGGGCCACTTCTGGCATCTGAGTTTAGGAACCAAACTCACTGCCATCAAATCAATTCTGACTCATAGTGACCCTGTAAGATAGCCTAGAGCGGCTCCCGTGAGTTTCCGGGACTGTGACTCTATGAGACTAGAAAGTCTTGTGTTTCTTCTGAAGAGCGGGCTGATGATTTCGAACTGCTGAGGGTGAGGTTAGCAGCCCAATGGGTAACCACGCCGTCACCAGGGCTCCTCCCAGCATTCAGAGCAGCGGTTCTTAACCTGTGGGTCGAGACCCATTTAAGGGTTGAACGACCCTTTCACAGGGTCATCTGATTCATAACACTAGCAAAATTACAGTAAGGAAGAAGCAACAAAAATAATTTTATGGTTGGGGGTCAACAAAACATGAAGACTGTATGAAAGGGTCGCGGCCTTAGAAAGGTTGAGAACCATGGTTTAGAGGGACATGATAACATTGGTGAGGGTCCTACGGAGAGAGACCGAATGAGGCAGGCACCTCTTGCCCACCCAGGGGCTGGGGAGCATCAGAGAGCCGACTCTGTGTTGCTTTGTGCCCAGCCGGATGTCTGGCACAAGGGAGCTGTCGGCTCTCTTATGACAGATGGATCGGTGGGCACTGTTTGGGCAAGTCTAGCCTGGAGTAGGGGCCTCTGGGAAACAGGTTAATTGATCTTCACGCAGCAGAATAGCCTCGGCAAGCGAGAGGACAGAGATGGTTTGTGACAGTCTGGGGACAAACAAGTAGACCCTCTTAGGCGCAGCTTCATGCGAGGGCCACAGGGGTCTGCAGGGGAGCATTCAGCTTGACTTCAGCATCTGCAGTGTGCAAGGGGATTGAACAGAAATAGCTGGTTGTTAACAGAACCCTGCTTGAGAGATCATGATTAGAGTTCAAATCTCAGCTCTGCTGCTAACCAGTTGTGTGTGGTCCTGCCTGAGAGAATTCCTGCGCTTCCCCGTGGTCCCGTTTCCTTGTCCGAGCTCCCTCCAAAGTTGCCGTGAGAATGAGCCACGTGTCGACAGACAGACAGACAGACAGACAGACACACATCTCTCCTAAACCACTGGAATCGCTGAGTTGATCCCACCTCATGGTGATCTCACACCGTACAGAGCAGGGCTACTCCATAAGGTTTTCTTGGCTGCAGTCTTTCTGGAAGCAGATCTCCTGCCCTCTCTTCTGTGATGTCAGCGGATAGGTTGGAACGGATGTAGGTTTGTTGGCAAATGCTTAACCATTTGCTCCACCAGAGGAAGAGCCTAGCAAGTCCTAAGTGCTAAGTGCTATGGAAATACCGGCTGAGATGATCTTGGAGGAGGCATGAGTTCTGTTCTTGTCCCCATTATCCAGATAGGGAAACTGAGGCTGGTCCCAACACCACCTGCCTTTTAAGTGGCAGTATTTGAGTGTGAGACTTGCCCTGACCGGCTCTGAATCCTGCACTTTGGATCACTGGCAGCGCTCACCTTCATCCCCCTGATGGGGACGCCACCATGTCCTCCACCTGAGGGGACAGGCCAGAGAGAGCAAGAGCCTGGCTCAAAGCCCCAGGGCTGTCCTGTGGCAGAACCCAGTTGTGACTCTAAATGCCTTGGGCCTGCTTTCTACCCATCACCCCTTCTACCTGGGATGGACAGCCTCGGACACAGGAATCGGCCGCTGGTCCCCAGCCATGGTTAGCACAAGGCAGGGAGAGCCTTGGAGAAGACGCTGAGGTTCAAGGTGGGCCCTATGACCTGTCTCTTACAGCCCTGAGGCTGGGTGATGGTATGAGGTGAGGAACAAGGAAACCCTCGGGAAGGTGAAAGCCCAGTGTCCACGGGGCACAGGTAAGCAGTCATGTTGCAGTGGCTGCGGTCCTCGCTGCTCGCCGGGTCAGGGAAGCCAAGGTTCCCACCGATGAGGGCGTCTGAGCCACCTTCCACATCATGCCTCCTCTGTCTCTCTCTGTGTCTGCACCTGCCGGTCTCTCCCTCTCTCCCTGTGACTGTCTGGCCCTCATCCTCCCTCTCTTCAGAGATTACACCTTTCCTAGAAAAAGAATCCCTCTCCAAGACAGCCTCCGGTTACCAGGAGGACAAGTCATCCGTCCCAGAAGGGACCTCTTTCTTCTGTCACTTTCGGGCTGAAGAATATTCAGAGATACATGTTCCCCTGAGGACACTGGTGAGCTTAGCTGCATTTCAGCGCAGGGAAAGAGGGAGCAGACAGAAAGGCCACCATGTGAGAGCGACTGGATCAATGTGACCCCACGTCAGCTTGATGGCTGCGCCAGCCTGAGACCCGGGAAAAAACAGATCAGGGAAACAATCCCCCTCCACGCCAGGAATGGAGAGAAAGCGGCTCCTGAGGCATTGGAGGGAAACACCTGGCTATAAAGGGCGGAATAAGCGATAAAGGGAGGATGAGCTGGCTCAGGGGCTTCTTTTTTTTTTTTTTTAACATTTTATTAGGGGCTCATACAACTCTTATCACAATCCATACATATACATACATCAATTGTATAAAGCACATCTGTACATTCTTTGCCCGAATCATTTTCTTTTTTCCTTTTCTTTTTTTACATTTTATTAGGGGCTCATACAACTCTTATCACAATCCATACATATACATACATCAATTGTATAAAGCACATCCGTACATTCTTTGCCCTGATCACTCTCAAAGCATTTGCTCTCCACTTAAGCCCTCTGCATCAGGTCCTCTTTTTTTCCCCCTTCCCTCCCCGCTCCCCCCTCCCTCATGAGCCCTTGATAATCCACAGATTGTTATTTTGTCATATCTTGTGGGGGCTTCTTAAATAGAGAGGCGATGAAGTGAGGAGGCTGGAGAGAAACGTCTTTCATCCCGACTGGACAAAACAGGGGCCCTTTCTCTTTCTCCTTCACGGACGATGGACGAGGCCTGGGGAATGGGCACCAGCTGGCCCCTTGGTTGGCTCTGAATCCTAGAGGCCCCAGTGGTGGCCGAGCAGCACTTGGGCAGCACCCCCCACCCAGGTTTCTTCTCCGTGGCTGATCGTCTGGATGGTCAGTCTCTTCTTCTGGGGTGCCTGAACATCTGTACCACCCTGGGACACTGAGGAGGGGAAATTAGGTGCTGAGGGACCAGGCAGATGTCAATCCTGCCTTTCTGGAGCTCTGGGGCCAAGAGCAGTCAGCCAGCAGTTAAGCTAGAGGAGGGAGCCAGCCCCTGGCTGGAGCACACAGTTGAGTCCTTGCCTACTAATGGAAAGGTTGGCCTTTTGAGTCCACTCTGCAGTGCCGTGGAAGCAAGGCCTGGCAACCTGCTTTGCAAAAAGCAGTCCACGAAAGTGAGATGGGGACAGAGTTCTACCCTGGCACACGTGGACTTGACTCCTGGCGGCTGGATGGAGGGGAAGGTGGTGGTGCTACTGGGTGGGGAAGCGCTGTGATGGGACATGAGGGGCCCTGTGGGTGGGGTGGGTGGGTGGAGGAGCGCCGTATGAAGCACTCAGGACACGTGGGCACCACCCTAGAGAGGGAGGCAGTGCGTTGGAGCTCACTACAAACACGCTGAGGTCAGCTGGGAGCCAGCCCTGGGGGTGCCAACCTGCAGAATGGGCTTCAGACGCCGGGTGAGGGACTATTTGCCAGGAGCAGTTGACTTCCGCCAAACCTGGAAGGGGGATATATTCGGGTGTGAGGGCGCTGTGAGAAGACAGGGGATGGGGGTGGAGGCGAGAGCTCGTGGGAGGGCCTTGAGCACCCAGCCCAGGCGCTTGAATGGCCTTCCGTGGTCGTGGGAGCCCCCAAGAAGCAGTGTAGGCAGGGGCGGCGTGCCTGCGCCATGTGGTCCACTCCCTGCGGACTGGAAACATAAGCTGCCCAGGTAGAAGCTCACCTGCCCGCCATCTGCTGAGGCTAGGTCGGAGCCACCTGGCTGCCTGGGGCAGATAGCATCGGGGAGACTGAGAGAGCCCGCTGAGGAGGAGGGGAAATTGCATCCCCCGCCCCCATGACTTATTCAGCAGCACCAGCCACCTGTCACCTGGCCAGCCCTGGCCGGCTGGCTTGGCCCCTCCCCAGGGCTCAGCTGGGGCAGACGCCTGATTTCTCCCAGTGAGCCAGGGAGGGCAGGGGGCGGAGGCCAACCAGAGCGAGCAGCCACCTGCCTTCGCGCGAGGTTGGAGGCCGCAGCGGCTCGGCTCGTGGATATGTCCGGGTCGCCTGGCTGCTGCACGGGGACACCGACCCCGTGCTGGCTCACCACGCTGTGACGTCACGCCTTCTCCCAGTAACCTCAGAAAGAACCACCCCCGCAACACCCACAGCCCCTCGTATTCCGTGTGGGCGTTGGGCATGCTCGTGCGTGCACGCACGCACACAGGCTGTGGGTCCTTGTGAACCAGAAGCCAGGCCCGGCTTTCCGAAAGCAGCCCAGGCTTAGGCGCATGCTCACCCAGACCTCGTTAACGCGCCAAGTAGGGAAAACAGCACACATGTGCAGGACACACTGTACGTTTACAGAAGTCTCGCATGATCTGCCCTGCGGTGGGCTCCGTGCCGTCCTAAGAGGTGGAGGTGCCAGGTGGCCCCTCCTGGGGATTAGTGTCAGAGCCAGGAGAAGTTGGAACTCGGTGACAGTTCACAGTATAAGTGGGCTGAGAGGCTGCTTCTTCAAGTGATCCTACTACTGGTCCTTTTACCCTGGTTCATATAATGCCAGGCTCCAGCAGCGATAGCTCAGGGGCAGAATCCCACTTTATACCTGGGGGACCTAGGTTTAAATCCTGGCCAAGGCATTTGGTGGGCAGCCACCACCCTGCCCTTAGCCATGGTTTGCATGTTGCTACGATGCTGTGCTACTCTGAGGACTGAGGTGTGCCAGCCTCAGGCCATGGTCTTTTCAATGGTCTTGTGCCTGTGAAAGTTGGATTGTGACCGAGGAAGACCGACGAAGAGTCGATGCACTTTAAATTATGGCTCCGACCAAGAATATGGAACGTGCCACGGACTGCCCGAAGGACATGCAAGTCTGTCTCAGAAGAAGTGCGGCCAGCCGGATGGCCGCTCACGACGGCACCCCCATCTTCTCATGGGTAAACAGCTTGATTCGGCTCCAGCTCGAATGGGGACCCAGGAGAGAGAGGCGGTGGTGAGATTAGCCATCCAAGCCTGGCCTTAGAGCGCTGGTTACAACAAACCGAAGCTGGTTCTCGTTTGGGCCCATGCTCTTTGGAGGGGTGTCCAGAATGACCATGTCGGCGTCCAGCCAGGCCTCCCTCCCTGGCCCCCTCCCCACCTCCTGTGCCAGCTCGTCCCCCCGTGGGGCCACGCAGGGCTTCTCATGACAATAATCTTTGCTAAAACGTTTCATCTTCAAGCACATGCTCTATCCATAGGATCCCAAATGTATTTGGCCTACCAGCCCCTTAATAGAAAAAAAAAAGATTACTCAGCGTCCCCTGGCAATTAAAGACATTTGTACCCCAGCCTGCCAATATCTAGGAGTAAGCATAGGTCTCTGCTTTTGCAGGCTGCCCCCCCCCACTGATTGCCCCAGAACCCCCAGAGAGGGGCGATATTGCTCTCTTGGAGGAGCACTGCTCTATCCCAAGGAGCCCTGGTAGAACCTGGTTCAGGTAGTGAGGTGCCAACCTCAAGACCGACAGTTCAAATCCACCAGCCGGTCCAAGGGAGAAAGATGAGACCCTTTGCTCCTGCAAAGCGTTACTGTCTCGGAAACCCTCTAACGAGTTGTTATGGGTTGGAACCAACTGGATGACAGCGGGTCGTACTCTGTTCCAAGCAGGCCTTTGCAGACAGAAGCTCCATGAACTGGAAGCCTGTAAAGTGGGTGTCGTTAGGACCCCCATTTTTCAGATGCAGAAATGAAGGTGCAGAGAGGTCTAAAACAGTGGCTCTCAACTCCCTCATGCGTGACCCTTTCATACAGGTCCTCATGTTGTGGTGACCCCCCCCCAACCATAAAATGATTTTCGTTGCTACTTCATCACTGTCATTTTGCTACTGTGATGAATCAGGCGACCCCTGTGAAAGGGGTCTCAACCCACAGGCTGAGAACTGCTGGTCTAGGAGCTTATGGCTATGCAGACGGGAGGTAGAGTGTGAGCTGCTTGTCACCAGCCCCCGGCAGAGTAACCAGTAGGCTGCACTGCCTCCTACTCCTCTGACATGGGCCCTCCTCTTCCACTATTGGGACCCCGGTTGGAGGACCCCGGGCCTGGGGGGAGAGTGAGCCTTGGCTCCCAGCAGGACCACGCAAGGCCAGGGCCACCGGGCAATGGAGCTGCATTAGGCTCCCCCGCCTGAGCAGGGGAGAGTGGCTGAGCGGCCCCGAGATGGCCCTCATGGCAGGTGGCCGCTTCCTCAGGCCTTCCTGGAAGTGCCGCTCTCAGACCCTTACCCACACCGCTCCCAGGCAGCCGCGGAAACGCTCGCTTTGTGTGTGTGCTACAGAGGCAGGAATGCAGGGCCTCTCTGGGGGAAACTGAGGACGAAAAACCAAGCAGGCAAAGTAGGCGTGATTCTGGGGACTGATCAGGCAAGATGGAGGGAGAAACCAGGTCTGGGACTGGCTCCGAGATTCTGGGGAGAAGGTGGCTTTCCGGGGTGCGGACATATGACCCACGATTCCACAGCTGAGAGCAGGAAACGGTGACAGAACATGACACGGCGTAGCCAAGGTATCTGAAGCCAGCTGTGGGTGGAGCCCTGGGCAGGACACCTGATAGCTGCACTCTCTCTAATTTCCTCAACAGCCCTGCGGGCCAGGTGGGGAAACTGAGGCTCTGGAGGCGCTGCAACTTGCTCATGCTCAGATTACCCGATAGCGGTGGTTGCCCGTGGCCCAACTCCTGACAGCCCCACAGAGAACAGACTGACACGCTGCCCAGTCCCGCACCGCCTGCCAGCGCTGGCCATGGGGTCTAGCCGTCTCATGGAGGAGGCTTTCCCTCACCTTTGTCATGCTTGACCCAACAATGGCACCCTTCCCTAGTCACCAGTCCCCTCAGTGACACGTGCAGAGGACCCACTCACAGTGTCCCTGAGTTTTGACAGGCTTCTTTGGGAACCATGTCCCTTTTGTTCCATCTTACTTGACCTGGAAGCTCCCCTAAAACCTGCCCACCTGAGGAACCTTGCTGATTTTAAAAGGCAGGTGACATAGCGCCCAGCACCACCATCCATGCAAGCCACCACAACAAGACCAGCTGCTAAGTGGGTGATGCGTCTGACACCCAAACCAGGCCTGGTGCCGACCGCACTTGGCCTAGGTCTGCCGCAAGTTTTCGCACCTGGAATGCCGTCCTCTGTGACCTCTCACCTCCTTGCAGAAGCCTTTGCAACCATCCAGACCATGAACTGGACCTCTCCTGGCCCGCACTGTCCCAACATCATGGCTTCTGAGCGGGACTCCTTACCCGGGAACCATATTGGAAGAGGCCCAGTAGGTCATGCCTGGGAGTCACCATTTGGCCTAGGTGTAGTGGATTCCACATTGGGCTACTACCTGCAAGGTCAGCAGTTTGAAACCACCAGCTGCTCCATGGAAGAAAGGGGAGGCTTTCTACTCCTGTAAAGAATCACAGTCTTGGAGACTCACAGGGGCAGTGCGGCGCTGTTCCATAGGATCACCATGAGTTGGCATTGCCTCGATGGCGGTGAGTTGAAGGCATCCCTGCCTGGCTTGACCCATTGCTGGGATGGGAGCTAGCCTGGTGCCTCTTTTCCTGGTGTTGATGGCTGGACACATCTCCGCAACACGGTGCCCTTCTGAGACAAACTTGATCTAGCACAGAAGTTACCCAGTGAGAAGAGTCATGGAATATGCCCACCATTTCTGGGACACATCGGCCTGTACTGGAAGAAGTTAAGGTCAGAGCGCTCCTGAGAGGCGAGGACGGCGAGACTTCGTCTGACATACTCTGGACCTGTTGTCAGGGGAGACCAGCCCCTGGAGAAGGACATCATGTTTGATAAAATGCAGGGGCGGCGAAAGAGAGGAAGGCCCTCCAGGAGATGGACGGACACTGTGTCTGCAGCCGTGGGCTCAGGCAGAGGGACAATGGTGAAGATGATGCGGGACCGGGTGATGCTCCTTCGGTGAAGATGATGCGGGACCGGGTGATGCTCCTTCGGCTGTGCACGGGCTGCTATGGGTGGGAGCCGACTGGCTCACAACACAATTTTGTTCAGAAGGAACTCTGGCCTGGGGCTGCAGCCTGGAGCTCCCTGCCGGGAGCGGGGAGAGCTGTCAGTCAGCCAGAGCTAATCTCCTCCCTCCTCCCTCCTCCCACGCCACCTGCCAGCGTCACGCGGCACCAGGGGAGAGCGGAGCTGGCAGGGGCACCCTGGGGAGGCTGTGCAGAGAGCAGCACCTGTGGGTGGCTGGGGAGGGGGCCAATTGTGAGGATGGTGCAGGACTGAGCAGCGTTTCCTTCTGTTGTGTATAGATTGCTACGGGTTGGAGCAGACTTGATGGGACCCACCTACAACATTTCTGGGGTGCACGAGATGTTTCCAAGGAAGCCAACTTCTTGCCTGCCCTTGAAGACTACAGGCAAAGCCAACTTCCTGCCTGTCCTTGCCAACTATGGGCAAAGCCGAGAGGTACTCTGTTGCCCTCTGTTGTGTCACAAACCACCCTGACACTTACCCAGTGTCATCCAGCCGATTCTGACTCATAGCATCCCTGTGGGACAGAGTAGAAGCACTCCCGAAGGTTTTCGAGACTGTAAATGTTTTGGGGGAGCAGACTGCCTCATCTTACTCCCATGGAGCGGCTGGTGGGTTTGAACTGCCGCTTCTGAGTGTCATAGCACAACACTTAACCCACAAAGTCGCCACCACTCCCAAAATGTAGTGGCTTAAAAGAATAATGACCTGTGGGTAGGCTGAGCAGAGATCCTGCTCCCTGTGCTGATGGGTGGAGATGCATTTAGCTGGTGGGTGGAAGGTTCCAGAAGGCTATCGGCTCCAGTGGCTTCCTTCCTCATTTGGAGTCGTACCCTCCAGAGCCCCTCTGTGCGGTCTCTTCCTCTCTAGGGTCTCGTGGACTTCCTGCCAGTGTGATGGCAGGATTGTAGAGGGAAAGTGGACGCTTCTATGGTCACGTCACAAAATCACCCCTGCTTCCTCCTGAGGGAAGGAATTGTGGGGGCGCCACAGGAAGTGGACCGAGGTCATGGGCCTGATGGAGAATAAGATGGGAGAGACACACATGACTTAGCTCTTCCACCCCCACGCTAGGGCAGTACACATGGAGCGCAGAGCGGGTGCAGTATCCCAGTGCTGGCCCTCGGTGTGACCAGCTCAGCCGCTCTTCCTGCCCTGCCCTCCCCCTCTTCCAGCTCCATCCTCTGGGGACCACTCAAAGGCAGGAGAGATCCAGCAAGGCCACAGTCATTAGCATCCGGGAACATTGGCTTCTATTTCTGGCAGAGCCAAGGTAGTTGGCAAAAGCCTCTCCCTGCTGCCCCAGCCCAGCACTCCGAGGTAATGAGCCCACTGAACCACGTGACACTGGCACCCGGGTTCAGGCCAGCCTGCACCTGGGGCTTAGGACGCTGCTCTGGTCTCAGTGGAAGGGCAACCACGCTCACTGAGTGCCTATGGAAAGAACATGGGGAAAACACTCGCAGGTAGCTGAAAGGTTGGCAGTTCGAATCCACTAGGCGCCCCATGGGCGAGCGCGCTGCGGGCTGCTGCCAAGAAAGATTTCCAGCCTTGGAAACCTACTGGGCTGTTCTACTCTGGCCTCTAGGGTCGCCATGAGCTCTGAGCTTCTGTGTCCCCTTGACCTTTGGCCAGTTAGGTCTCTCTCACCTAAGTTTTCTCATCTGTGACCCAGGCCACTACTGTCTCCACATAGGGTTGGGGTGCAGCTAAAACAGGCTTGTGTAGATACATTGTGTGGAATGTGGGGGCTGTAGGAATGGTCCCTGTTATCATTAGAAGCCTTTGGGTCACCCCTGCCTCAGCCTGACCCAAAGGGCTATCACCACCACATCAGCCTGGTTACCTGCCCCCTGGTGCAGTCTTCAAGGCCCAGATGAGGTCACACGAGACGGTCCTGTGTGGTTGCCCAGGCTGCTTACTGCTCAGGGCCCCTCAGGTGAAGATAGCTGGTGTGTGCTACATCTCCCACCGCTGTGAACCCCACAGAAGTGTTTGCCTGAGGGCTAGAGGTGGGCAGAACTTGGCAAGCTCTGTGAGCCCCCACTCTGTCATCTTGTCATCTCAGCTGGAGTAGGAAAAGTGAGGAGGAAGAGAGCTGGGAAGTGAGGAGCAGAGAGGTTACGTGGACCACGCAAGGGTCACACAGCAAGTTTCTGGACAGCTAGCTGGGATTCGAACTCAGCTCCAGCCTGAGGCTCAGGGTGTGGAGCGTGGACCAGAGGATCCCAGGGAAAGCAGCAGGAGGCAGAAGGGAGAGGAGGGGAAGGACAGGGTTCTCCTGCTGGCCGTCTGGCTGTCTGGCCATGCCCATCCCCACACTCCACTTCCAGGGGCACTTGGTGCGGCTCTGTGCTGCCCAGTTACGCCATGCTGTTGCAGCCAGCTGTCCTCGAAGCTGCTGGTCCCTGACCCCATGTCCCTGATCCAGCTGGGATTGTGAAACTCGTGACCCACTGCCCTCAGCCCAAGTTCAAGGTTGACTCAAATGACCAGAGACCCAGTGGAGGACCAGAGTCCTGGGTCTGGCCTCCCACCTGCTCCCAGACTCACTGAGAGGGTGAGGTCAAGCACAGATGATGAACTCCGCCCCCAGTGTTTCAGATTCCCAGACCTGTCTTTCTGGCCAATCCCCAGCTATCACCCCTGCTCCCACACCATTAGAAACATGTGGGAGAGTTTGAAACCTGCGGGTCTCAGGCCTAACCCCAGAGCGATGGAATCAGCACCTCTGAGGAGGGAGCCTGGGCGTGGCTGTCTTTTAAGTGCTCCCTAGGTAATCCCAGCACATCTCCCATGCTGGGAGTGATTATTCTGGAAAAGCAGAGGTGACCGGACCAGGGCTTTTGATCCAGTTAGTCATGACTGATGCAGGAAGAATGGAACAGACCCCTGATGGTAAAATGGGGTGCACAGCAGCGTCCGATGACCTAGGAAGCAAGGGCAGCACAGGCTTACTTGCACTGTCTGCAGTGAACAATTTCACACTGTAGTGAATAATTTCACATTTCCCCACCGAAGCAGACATTCTGCTTCCAGATCTGGCGGGCATCTGTCACTCCCCCAACCTCACAGCATCTTCCTACAGAATCAAAGCCTTCTCTCTTTCTTCCTCTCAAATCCACCATGGACAGAGATGGAGTGCCCAGCCAGGGAGGTAAGCATGGGCTTGCTTGTTCCTATCAAGCCGTAGTGAACAATTTCGCTTGTGGGTGTACCAGAAAGGGAAAGGGGGAAATGGCCCGTTGAAGCCTGGAAGAGTGTTGTGAGCCCTTTCAGGAACCTGGTGTGGGAGACTGGATGATTGCCAGAACTGCAGGGGGAAGCAGACTTTCCAAGGATGGTGGTCCGCTGTAGCCTTTCAGCCAGGCACTGTTGTTTCTGACTGGGGCAATCAAGAGATTTGGTTGCTAGGTAACATATACTCACCCCCACCCCCTGGGTTTCTAGGTGGGAGATTAGGTTTCTAGCAGGATGTTCACCCATGTACATTTTTTTCGGTTCTGGTTATTGTTCCAGATCCTATGGATTTGGGTCTGTTCTTGTTTCATTTCATTGGCCATGGGTGGACCCGAAGAACTGGCTTGAAATTCTGACAGGACATTGGGCAGGTTCCTTAGCTCCTTTTAAGGAAATTCCTTCTAGAGCTCAGCTTCTTGGTAGCTACCTAGCTATGAAGGCATTACTCCTCTACCCAGAGCCTCAGTTTCTTCTTCTGCTACGGGGCTGCTAAAACCCCAAACTAGACCCCTTGCTGTTGACTCCGTCTGTCTCAGAGCAGAATTGCTCCGTAGGATTTCAGTGGCTCTAATGGGACCGCGTGAGGCAGAATGGCCTTTGGTTTGCTTTGAATCTTACAGAAGTAGGTCTCCAGGGCTTTCTTTCACGCTGTTGCCGGGAGGCTTGAACCTCCACCCTTCTGACAGTAGAATGCCAACTCCTTGTGCCACTATCCGAATGGGGCTGGTCGGAGGATTAAATGAAAATCTATGACCGTGTCTGTCCTCCCCTTCCCTTTGTCCCCAAGGAGGACATCTGTGCAGTTCCCATGCTCCGAGGCAGCTCAGCTAAGCACCACCCAAAAAGCATGGATTAAAACTTACAATGTGCAAGATGCTGCCTTTGATGTGGGAACAGGAAGATGACTGGGCCCCCACTTCAATGTTAATGGGGTGACGACTCAGGATGGGACATGTGCTGGAGGGGGGCAGCTGAGGTGAGCAGGTGTCCACAGTTAGAGAGAGACAGGTTTGGGTGCCCGGGAGTCCGTAGAAAACTGAGTTGCATGCTCTTCAAAGGCTGGAGAAAGCTTTGGGGGAAGAGAGGTATGGACATTGTACTTTGAATGATGTGTAGGAGTTAGTTAAAGCCATAGCTAGAGAGAGCAGCATATACGTAAGGGCCTGGAGAGGAACGCATAGCTTCTTTAGGGACAGGGAAGTGGTCTGATGAGGCCAGAATGCAGGCTGGGCGGCGGGGGGGTGGGCAGATGAAAATCAGCTTGTGGTGCAGATGTTGCATGCCAGGCTGGGAAGTTTAGATTTTAAGCAGTGGGGGACCATTGATGATTCTTGAGGAGGGGTGGCATTTTTAGAAAAAGACTAAAGCGGTCATGGATTGTGGGGGAGAGAGGGTAACAGTAGGAGAGGCAGGCGTCCCCATGAGGGCCGGCGGACACGGCAGAGCTAGGGAAACTGGGCACAGTGAGGGTTGGGAGAGTGGGTGCATGTCAGAGGTGCGCAGCTCCCCGGGAAGCTGACATGGGCATTGATCTCTGTGTGCACCTGTTATTGACACTGCACCGGGGAAGTGGAGACAGGTGGATCTCCTGGGGCCCCGTGATTCCACGTGCAGTTCCTCTCACAGTGGGGATGTGGTCAGTGGGGCATGACCACTCCTGGTGGAGGATCCAGCTAAACAGCATATAATGGGTTTCTGGGATGGCCACCTGCCTGATGCTGGGCATGGAGGGGAGGGCAGGGGGAGGGGAGGGGCTGCTGGGCCAGTGGCCTGACCCCTCTGACCGGAACCTTCCAGGTGAAGCATGCCATCCTGCCGGCCTCCCACTACCAAGTTTACAGCCAACTCTGGGCTTCCATCCTCCACGGCTCACGGATAGAAGACAATGCCAAGTCTGGGTGTGGAAGAGAGCACTGGACCTGGCCCTGGCCATTTGCTGACCGAGTGACCGACCTTGAACATGTCCATTAACACACATTCCCCCCCACACACACACACTGAGCCCAGGTCTCTCATCCCACATCCTGGAGCGCTGGGAAGTCAGTGCCTTCAGGTCAGTAGGTGCAAGCCCCGGATGACCTCTGAAAGCAGGAATGAGGCTGGAAGTGGAGCTGAATTACAACTCCTGCTCCGCCACTGACTAGCTGTGAGACCTTGACAATAGACTTAAGCTTACTGGGCTGATCGTGCTATATTTTTAGTACTTAGTATGTACCAGTGAGATGCAGTCAATTCATATGGCTCCTCTAGCCATCAGGCCTTATGTGATATAGGCCTATGTATCGGTCTACATTCTGTGCCCATGGCTGCCGTCCCATGTTGGAGGGAGTTCTCCGCTGTGATCAAAGTAGAATGAAGTCCTGACTTTAGTAAAGGGTGGAGGCCAAGTCCCACTCTTTGTTTCCTTGGGGGTACGGTCTGCTGAAAGACAAAACCATACCTCCAACAAAACCATTCCTCTGTATACGAGCATCCCAGATACAGACAGAAATATGCGCACCATCGGAAGAAAAGTACGTTGGAGATCTCTGTCTACAGTGGCGGAGGCCGAGACCAGAGGCACCAGAGGGACTAGGACACAGAGACCAGGAGACAGAGCAAAGGAGCCAGGCTGAGACCAGAGGCTGTGGTATGGAAACCATAAGACAGAACAGAGATGTAGTACCAAGACTATGGCATGGAGACAGAGCTAGACGGGCGTCCTGGTCCACGAAGGCAGAAGCCAAAGGACCACGCAGCTGAGGTCTGACTAGAGAAAGACTTGACCGCTAGCTGAGGAGAAGAATTGCTGTGGACCATTGACTGCATCTTTCCTGTTTCCTGATCCCGACTTGTGACAATCTATTAACTTCCCTAACAGCCTCTTGTAATTCTGAGTTTTGCGTGTGCGTTCTGGGTGGCCATTGCAATGAGATCTCAAACCCAGCAGAGAAGCAGCGTGCTGTGGGAAGAACATGTCAGAATGGGTAGAGAAAGATGCAGGGTGGAGGTCTGTCTGACCCCTGCTTGTGGCAACAGATAAGCAGAGCAGGTCACATATGGGCCACCCCTCCCCTGCTGGTGTACTGCAGGTGGACACTGTGCTTGGTTCTTGGCAAGCATTCACTCACTCAATCCTCAAAACCATGTGTTTTCACAGAGAGGCTGAGTAAGCCACCCAAGACCACACAGCTAAGAGGGAGTCTTTGAATACAGGCCCTTCATCAGAGAAGAACCTCCCTCAGAGGCTGCGCAGGGGATCAGCCGGGTAATACATGGCAAAACCCAAGCCCGGCCACCGGGAGAGATGGTCAATGGATGCTGGCAATTTCGCCACGGAATCATTGAGTCAGGAATGTTGGGGCCAGGAAAAGTCTGAGATGCCAGCTCGTTTAACTTCCTCCCAAAGCCAACATCCCCTCAGCGGCACCGCCACTCAGTAATCGCTAGTCTCTTTGCATACTTCCAGTGATGGGGACCTTACTACCGCTCAAGGCAGCCCCTTCTAACATTAAGGATTTAGCCAGAGAGGCTACCTTGCCTAAGGACCCACAAACCATGTTGAATTCATCTCCCACCTGGTTAATATAGCACTCACACCCCCCTCCTCCCACTACCTGGCCCTCTCTTCTCAAAAGATATTCCCTGGGGGAATCTTAAAGCAGCATGGGACAAGCAGGGCAAGTCACTTTTCATTGTGAAAGTCCAAGGTCATTTCAGTACTTTCATCTCTCTGTGGACCTAGCAGAATCATACCCATTTTATAGACAGCACAACCAAGTCTGAGACTTGCCACGACTGGGCCAGGCTCAAACTCAGCTCTTGAAGTCTATCATAGAGCGGGTGGGAGATAAAGTCTCCAGGGAGGCAGGACTGGCAGAAACCCAGACCCCGAGTTCCTGGTGGGAGGGAAGGTCCTTGCACGATGCGATTGTTTTCCTTAGATACCGTAGTGGGTTCTGACTTAGTGACCCCGTCTATGCGCAACAGATGGCAATACCGCCTGGCCCAATACCATCCTCAGGACTGTTCTTAGTTTGAGCCTAGTGTTGCGGCCACCGTGTCCATCCACCTCACTGAAGGTCGTTCTCTCTCTCTCTCTCTCTCTCTCTCTCTCTCTCTCTCTCTCTCTCTCTCTCTCTCTCTCTCTCTCTCTCTCTCTCTCTCTCTCTCTTTTGCTGACCCTCTATGCTGCCAAGCAGATGTCTCTGATAACATGTCCAAAGCAAGTGGGACGATGTGGTTAATTCGAGAGAGAGGTTGACCACTGAAAACTCTGTGAGTAGCAGAACACTGTCCTGGGTGATACAAGACAAGGCACATGGGTGACAGGGAGCATTCTATCCCTTCGTTGTATCACTCAATGAAGACAGTGGCTCTCAAGTTCTCTAGGAAACCTCTAGAAAACACAAAGGAGAAGGTCTGTGGGGGTGCTAACAGGTTCTTATCGCCTCGCCAAACCTTGCCCGCCTTCCTTTACCCCTGGCAGGACCCGCCAGAATCTAATACCTTCACTTCGTTTTGTGCCGATTTTCACTCGGACTTTCTATGTCCGGCAAGGAATGGTGGCTTCCCACTTACGGCCGTGGTATATGGAGTCTCCTAAAACGAGAGTGAGGGGTGGGGAGTGGATCTTGGATTTACAGAAAATAGCAATAAGTGGCCTCTAGATAAATCGCGTTACAAGAAAGGCTGATGTCTGACATCATTTCTAGCCTCTCTTTAAGACCTGGTTCGGCGGTGAGCGATACGCTGCCCGAGAGGACACGGTGGGTTCCCGCAGGGCTCTCTCTGCAGTGCCCAGGTCAGTCTTCCATGGCCCGCGGCCTCGCCACGTGCACGGCCCATGTGTCAGCCAGCAGAGTCCCATTGCCCTGAGCCCTAAGGTTGGAGGGAATTAATTGCGCGGGGCGGGCAGGTCAGGCACCTGACAGGGCATTTGGGGCTCTCCGAGAGGAAGGAGGGTGACCGTGAGGGACCGAGAGGAAGGAGGCGCTGGACCGTGCGGGCTGCCGCAGGACCCGGCGTGAGCAGTCCGGACTGGGTGACAGCGGGACCTTCGCGGGTCACCTGCAGCCGGGGCGGTGTGCGTGTGAGTGCGTGCGCAGACGTCAGTCTCCCAAGCCGTGCCGCCTTCCGGTCACGGTGCGCGCGCCTGCCGCCACGGGCCACCCCCCGCCCCGCAGCGGCCCCGGCCCCACGCGCCCCGGCACGCGGAGCCGCCAGACTGTGGCGTCCTGACCGCGGCGGGCGGGGGCGGGGCCAGCCGCGGGACCCGGCGCCCATTGGCTGGGCGCGGCGCAGGGGTGGGGCAGGGCGCCGGCTGGGGAGCGGGCTCCGGGGGACACAGGCGGGTGCCAGCGGCGGGACAGGGTGCAGCGGGCGCCAGCAGGGCAGGTGGGCGCCGCGCTGCGGAGCCGGGGGAAAGAAGCACGCGGGCCTGAGTTCACCTGCCACCACGATCGCCATCAGGTGGCCGGGCTTCGGGCACTTTTCGGAGGGACCAGCGACCTCACCCTGCGCGAGACGGAGGGCCGTTCGCCTGCAGGCGGGGGCAGGGGGAAGGCGCCTCCGCCCGGCGGAAAGTTCGCCTCCCGGGGCAGGAGGCGGCGAAGCGGGAGGCGGAGCCGCTGTGCAGGCGAACTTGGCACTGCGAAGCCTTGGAGCTGCGTTCAAGGCCCCCGAGCACTCCTCCTCCGGCTGCTGGCGTAGCCTCGCTGGAGAAAGGAGCCGTCCCTCCCGCGGGGCAGAGCTGCGGAGAGGAGGCCGCGACCACCCCTTCGGGGCAGGCGAAGAAGGTGGCTTAGGCGGCCAGGGCAGGTCACCTACCCGGGACATTCGCAAGCGCCCACAGTCACCTCCGCACGGGGCCCTCGGAGTCTCTAGGGGAGCTTCCCTTGAGAACCCCCAGGTGCTCCCCTCTCGCCCTGACCCTAACCCCGGACCCCGAGGCGGGGACCCCCAGAATCCAACGTCTCCCGCGCCTCCGGGCACCTGGCTCAGCAGGAGTCTCCCGGGTCGGGGCCGGGCCGGGCCGGCGGCTGTGAGCCGGAGCCCGCCCAGCGCCCGGAGCCCGCCGAGCCCTCGGAGCCCACCCATGGGGTACCGGCTCCCCGCACCCCCTCGCCCGATCGCGCCCAGCCCGGCTCCCCGAGCCGCACAGAGGAGGAGCCCGGCGCAGTGACCAGGGAGCCGCCGCAGACTCAGGGCAGCTCGGCGGCGGGAGCCGGAGCCGCAGCCGGAGCGGCAGGCGGTTCCCCGCACCTCCAGGCGCTTCCTGGCAGCCCTCCGAGCCGCGCCCGCGGCCCGGCCCGCCATTCCCAGGTAGGAGAGAGATATCCCAACAGAACCGGGCAGCTGGAGCGAGTGGGGCGGCGGGGAAGAAAGGTTAAAGGCCCATCGGCCCGAGGGAGGGAAGCTAGGTGACTGTGCAGCAGGGCAAAGTTAAACCGAGCACCTAGGCGGCGGTGGTGCCAGCAACTTTGCCTGCTGAATTAGTTGAGCCCCTCCGGTGTGCCAGGCTGGGTGTTAGGTCCTTCTCCTATCCTGGGAAAGATGTACAGAACACCGACTATTTTCTAGCTTGCTGGTCAAAAGAGCTAGATCAACAAATAGCCCACTTAAATATGAGGAAACGGAAGCCCAGGGAATGTCACTTAATTTCCACCATCGCGCTCACCTGGGCCCAAGCCAGGTGCTGGCTTCTGGGACCCTGGGATCCTGTTCTTGGGAGGGACCCTCTGAGCCAGCTCCTCCTTGTCCATAGCTTTTTGTCTGGGTCAAGGAGTGAGTTTCCTGCGAATTCTTTTCTGTTCTCAGCTGGCTGGAACCCCCAACCTCCTACACCCAGGCAGCTCTGGGGGCTTCTCTGGGGGCCACTCCCCCACCCCCTCTGGAAGGGTGATAAGAGACAATGTCCAGTAGGAGGCTGGGCTCAAAGAGGCAGTTAGTTCAGATGCCTGACTCAGACTTCATCCCCTAACATCAGATCAACAAGGTGGGGCGTTGAGTCCTCCAGGCCCCCATGATCTCTGTCTGCATTCCTGGCCCTTCACCCTGGCTTCCCTAGGAAGCCCTTTGATTGCCAAGAGTGCCACAAAGAACAGAGTCCCCCGTGGGTCCCTTGCCGTGTGCCCAGAGCTGTGCCAGCCTCCCTCCTGATGGACTCTAGGGGAACAGGGTGGGCTTGGGTCTGGCAGACCCACTCCACAGATGGCTACCATAGAGGCCAGGTCCCTTGTCCAAGGTTGGCAGGCTGGTGAGAGGGAAGGCTGGCTGCTGGAATCTGCCTGGCTGCTCTCTAATGTGTTGGACTACCAGGGGAGGGGAGGGGGCCTTTGTAATGCCCCTAGGTCTCCACGCATTGTGGGGCATGGGGGTCAGCAAGTACAGCATGCGTGCCCAGGGTGACTGGAGTGCTCATTCATGGGGGATATCTGAGGGGTGAGGGTCAGGGTGTAACGGAAACAAGCTCAGGGGCTCATGCTGTGGGAGGGGCACCCCAGACGGCCCTGCTTTCCTGGTTCCATCTGATCCCTCCATTTCCCAGGCAGGCTCTGGGGGAGGGGCTCAGGGTACAGAGGAGGTGACTTCACAGATGCACATGGGGGGCGGGGAGCGAGGAGCTATCCGGGCAAATTCAGGGAGAGTCCAGGTAGGGTGTCCACCCCCAGCTGCCTGCAGGGAGAGGACATGAGACTAGACGATACACAGGTATCATTCTCTCCCTGTGGCCACCGGCTGAGGCTGCCCTGAGTCAGACCTTGTTTTGAAAAGGGTTCCTGTTTTCCAGTTTCCCTGTGGAGTGGGGGGGCGGGGTGTTGTTAGAGTTAGGAGCACAGACTTCAGAGCCAGTCATTTGCTGTGTGAGCTGGGGCAAGTGACACACCCTCTCTGAACCTCAGTGACCCATCAGTCATCACTGTGGCCCTCTTATCCGTGAAGAGTCCACGGAGACCGCGTCTCCCAGCTCTACTTGGGGGCTTTTAATTTTTTCCCCCTCCCCTAGAATGGCCCCGTGCCGGGGTGAGCATTCTAGCATCCTGCTGCTGGTGGTCCCTGGGGAAACAGTCCCCAGCTGCCCAATCCCGTTGGTCTCTGCCAATCTTGTCTTCCACCTCTGCCCTGTGTGTTCCTCACTGCCTGGTTCTCCTACAGGGAGCGAAAGAGGAGAAAGCTGTGTCCCCCGGACTGCCCCGAGAGCCTCCTCTGGGAGGGGAGAGGGGAGAAAAGGGCAGGGGTGGGGCCCATGGAGGCACTGTCACCTGCTGTCCAGATGTCTGCGTGTGTCACGCCGCTCCACGCGGCTGGGGCCATGTGAAGACACACAGTCTAATCAGAGAGAAGAATGCCGTGGGTGTTTGTCCTTCTCTGTGCCTCTCTGACTCCCTGCTTCCTTTCTGATAGAGTACCTCCACTGACCCCCTGCCTCCTCTCTCTGACCCCTGCCCCTGCTGACCACTTCTGACTCCATGTCTCACCTCTTGGACACTCCGGCTTCTCCCTCAGACTCCCTGCCTCTGTTCTCGGACTCCCTGTGGCCCCTCGGGCTTACACAGTCACTGCTGTTAGTGTGACTCTATCAGTCTGGCTAGGGGCAGGAGCAAGGCATGATGGAGACAGACACCGTCGCTGGGGCTCCTCTCTCTCCTTTGTTCCTCTCTCTTCGCCCATAGAGTCGGCTCCTTGTACATGAACTTGGGGAGGGAATTGCCTCGGCATAGGGCCTCCGTATCCCCCCTCCACTGAAGGCCTAGCAAGCTGGCTCAGCCGGGAAGGTGGCTGAGAAGAATCCGTTGCAGTGGCCCCCTCCCCACTGCGCACCCACAGGCATTCCCAGGGCAGCTCCCTGAGGCCTGGGGCTGGGTCATGGGGGGTGGGGGTGGGTCCTCAGCAGGGCTGCCCTTGGGGGGAAACACCTCCATGAGTGCAGCCCCTGGGCTAGCCAGGCAGGTCAGGTGGGGGCACAGGGGGACAGGGGAAACCCCAGAGTCAGGCTCTGGGTGAGTCAAGAATAGAAACCATGCGGGGCTCGTTTACTGAGCACCTACTGTGTCCATGACACCGCCCTCAGTGCTGTGGGAGAGAGAGATTCAAAGATGGCGTCAGGCATGAATGGTAGGGTATGATCTTAGTGCTTGGAACATCACCCTAGCTCCTGAACCGAGGGGAACGTCCTTCAGTGTGACCCTCAGAGGGAGGAGGTGAGGAGACGGGGCCACAGCGTGGGGCTGACTGGCTGGGGTCAGGTGCCTCCTCAGTCAGCTCCTTGACCTCTCTGTGCAGGTTAATCTGCATGCAGCCCCTAGAACATTCCCTGGCATACGTTAATTACAGAATACCTTCCAGCGATGATTACCGTTCCCTGTGTTGCCCTGAGGGCCCTACAGACTACAGCATGAAACGCTGCCTGGTTGGCAGTTCAAAACCACCAGCAGCTCCTCGGCAGGAAGACTGGCCTTTCTACTCCCATAAAGACTTACAGTCTCAGAAACCCACAGGGGCAGTTCTACCCTGTCCTATGGGGCTGCTGTGAGTCGGTAGTGACTTGAGGGCAGTGAGCTTGGTTGGGTTTGGGCAGCTGGCCCCGGCCATTGCTCTGGTGGCTGCCGGGTCATGGGTCACCGTGACCCATGATCTCTGAGATCATTCATATTGGTCCCGGGCACTTGGCCCTGGTGGGGATGTGCGGACCCCAGATACTGACAATTGCTGTTATGAATCAGGTGATCTTTTAAGAGCTGGTTTACTAGTGAGACTCTGCTCAGGGCCTCGGTCAGGCACGTGAGTGGATGTGGGTGCTTTGTACCTAGGACAGGAGCTGCCAGAACACCCGTGTGCTGAGAGCCCTCTCTCCTTTCATTGGCTGCCCCACTCTGCAGGTATTGTGGCTGCCACAGAAAACTAGTATGTTGGTGAGTGCCTTGGGGAAACAGGGCCGTGGATTTGGGGCATTCACCCAGAGTACAGTTAGGACGTCCCTGCCCGGTGGTGCAAATTGAATAAAAGTGCCGTCTCTGACTTTATATGCTGAACAGACAGACATCCTGCCCTTGACCGGTGTGGCCCTCCCTGGCCCACCCAGCTTGGTGTTCTTGTGCAGTGTGCAGCCTGCCCCGCCTTATATGGCTGGCCTGCAGTCTTTTCAGCTCTTTACCCAAGAAGCTTGCCTCCCGAAAACCCCTGCTGGGGTGAGGGGCCAGGGGAGTGGGCGAGAAGAGGTGGCATTTAGACCAGGCCCTGATGCTAAAAAGAGGGGGCAGGGGGGCATGTTCTGAGGGAGAGGAGCCAGAAGGCAGTCCTCGGGCAAGCTCAGACTAACCAGTGACGGTGCTCGGCGTTCCCGTGAAGTGGGGGCAGACTTGGGTGGGAGCTCAGACTGGGAAGGCATTGGGCAGGCCTCTCAGGGGACCTGAGGGAGGCGTGTGGAGCGGGTCTTAAGACCTTGTGGAGTTTGGAAAACCTGGATCATCTCAGTCTCTTCCTTGAGGCCAGAGGATGTCTAGGGAACATTCTGGATTGCCCCAGGACCCCTGTTCTTAGGATGGTGAGGGAACCTGGGGCCACCCATGGGTCAGCTCCTGGTCCTTACAGCCTGGCCCCCAGCCTGGTGCTTCTAAACTATGTGGAGGAGAGGGTGTGAAGCCCAGTTTGAGCCTCTGGCCCATGAAACCAACAGCCTCACTGGAGAGACATCCTTCCTTTTAGCTGCACCCCTGACCCAGGTCTGTTTTTCCTTAGAGCTGCGTCCACCTACTTTCTGGCTCAGGTCTCTCCTCCTCATAGAACTGAGCCCCTGGCTCAGGCCTCTCCTGGGAGCTGCACCCCCACCCAGGCCTCTGGGTCTCCTGGAGGTGGACAGACTCAAAGCCTGTGGGGTAAAAATATCTGGGCCGGAGGGGCTGCCCTGCAGGTGGAGGGAGCCCCCAAAGGCAAAGGTTCCCGAGGCAGCTCCAGGAACCATGCCAGCGCTGACCTTGGAGCTTGGCAGATGTGCGCCCGACACAGTCTTTCCCCGCTTCCTGGGAGGGCGGAGGGGCCGTGGCCCTTGTGTTTCAGAAATGCCCATTGCTCCCTTCCTTGGGCAGTGTCCAGGGAGGCCAAGTCAGAAGGGTTGGGGGAACTGGGGACAGAGCAGATTCTCAAGTTCGTTGGCATGTGCTGTTCACAGCGGCTCCATCAGTTGGATCGTTGGTGGGGGCAGCGGTTCGGTTCCAATTCGTCGTGGCAGAATGGCAGAGCCTGGCGGGCAACAGAACAAAATCCCGCCCGGCCGTGCACTCCCCTCATGGGCGTTCTGTTTGAGGGCCCCGGCTGCAGCCACCATGGCAGGGCACCTCACGGAGGGCCTCCCTCTCTTCGACAACCTTGTACTTCACCAGGAGTGGTGGCCTCTTTTGGGGACCCACTGTGCAGATGGGGAAAAGTGAGTCCCAGAAAGAGGAAGCTACTTGGCAGAGCTCAATCCCAGCAAGGATGGG
The DNA here is from genome assembly GCF_050624435.1 of Tenrec ecaudatus. Classification (NCBI taxonomy): domain Eukaryota; kingdom Metazoa; phylum Chordata; class Mammalia; order Afrosoricida; family Tenrecidae; genus Tenrec; species Tenrec ecaudatus. The sequence goes on along the minus strand of NC_134535.1, from coordinate 14,862,629 downwards.
AACTCTGGTTGCCCATTCCCTAAGGTGGTGGCAGTGTTGCCTTGTGCTGTTGCATCATTTTAACACACTGACAACCTCGTGGGCCACGCCACGAGGTTGACCTGTATGTCCTCTGGGGGTTTCTTGGCTGCAGTCTTTATGGAAGCTGACCGCCAGGCCTTCCTGCTGCAGCACCCTGGGTGGTTTCAAAGCACCAGCCCATTAACCAGGTGTAGTCCATTCGCACCGCCCTGCAGCCTTCTAACTGACTTGAGGGAGTACATGATTGAGCGAGGGAGGGGGCGGACGAACGAAGGGGCAGATAAAGAAGAGGTCATGAAGGGCTGAGTGGGTAAAGCCGCAAGGTCCCCTATGCAGCAAGGGCCTCAGCACGCCCGGTCAACAGCTGGGAAACTGAGACCTGGAAAGGGGCAGTGGGTGGGAAGGAGGTCACAGCGTCAGCCGAGGGCCCCCTGACTCCCCCTCCCCCTGCTCTCTGCCGCAGCCCCGAGCCATGATGAAGACCCTGTCCAGCGGAAACTGCACACTGAGCGTGCCCGCCAAGAACTCGTACCGCATGGTGGTGCTGGGGGCCTCTCGGGTGGGCAAGAGCTCCATTGTCTCCCGCTTCCTCAACGGCCGCTTCGAGGACCAATACACGCCCACCATCGAGGACTTCCACCGCAAGGTCTACAACATCCGCGGTGACATGTACCAGCTCGACATCTTGGACACGTCCGGCAACCACCCCTTCCCAGCCATGCGCAGGCTCTCCATCCTCACAGGTGAGGTGTCCACGGGCCCGGGCTGGGCCCTGCCCCTCACGGTGCAGAATGCAAGGAAGGTCGCAGCCAGAAAGCAGGCTTAGAGAGGGAGCCCTTGCTCCGCCCTGCTTGTCCCTGGAGTGATTACTCTTGACTGCGGTTCCCTTCCAGGGCAGAACTTGGGCAGATAGCCGGGCAGTGGGGGTCTTGCTCCCGGGAACAGAACACTGCCGAGCTGCTGCCTCCCTGATCCTGGTGCTGAGCTCACTTGCTGGCCCCTGCTCAGACCTTGGGCAGTGACTTGGGGAGCCATCAGCCAAAGGAGTGTCAGGGGAAGGGGGCTCTGCCCGAACAAGGGGCTTGGTAATAAAGGAAGCAACACAGTCAAGGGCCGTTTGCCCCTGCCCTATAGGGGCGCTGTGAGTCAGAACTGACTCGCATTAGCATGGTCTGTTTGTCTGCCCCCTCCTCAGCCCTTGGCATGTTTTTACCTAGGAATCAGTGATGTGAATACCTAAGACCCATTGCCGTCAAGTTGACCCCCTCACCCCCACCCTCGAGGGGACCCCGTGTGTCAGAGGCGAACTGTACATCCACAGAGCTTCCAGTGGCTGCTTTTGGGGGACAGAGATTGCCAGGCCTCTCTTCCGAGGCACCCCAGGGTAGACTCATCACTTCAGCTTTTTAGCTAGCAGCCAAGTGTATTGTCTGTTTGCACTGCCTAGGGACTCGCATGTAAACACCTCGGAGGTAGGTATTGGCTTCTATTTTGCAAGTAGGGAAACTGAGGCCCGGCAGGGTTGACTGTCAGTCTAGCTTCAGACTTTGTCCCTCAGCCATCCTGCAGCCTCTAGGTCAGTGGTTCTCAACCTTCCCAATGCCACAACCCTTTCATGTTTCAGTTCCTCATGTTGTGACCCCCCAACCATAGAATTATTTTCATTGCTACTTTGTCACTGTAATCTTGCTACTGTTATGAATCGGGCAACCCCTGTGAAAGTGTCATTTGACCCCCCCCCCCCAAAGGGGTCCCAACCCACAGGCTGAGAACTGTTAGTCTAGTCCCTGCTGGGAGCAGTGAGGAGCAGGCCTTGGGGGGCTAGGGATTGTGGATGTGGGGGTTTCGGACCACGTGGTCTCTAAAAGGGCCGGCCGAGTGGGGGTCTGTCTGCCTGGCTCCAGACCCAGCTTCTGCCGCTCCCTGGCGTGACTGCCTCCAAGCATCGCCTCCTCTTTGTGCCTCCGTTGCTTCACCTATAAACGCATGCTTCGGAGCTCCTGCAGCAGAGGTCCCTGCAAGAATGAAGTGCTAACAGACAGCCACGTGCTTGATGGGGAGCTAGGAAGTGCTGTGTTCAGGAAAGTGCTGTGTTGGTTTTTAATCAGGTCAGCCTCCCCAGGGCACCACTGTGTGCTGCTCAGGGTCCTTTCCCAAACCTGGCCCCGCCCACTGCTGGGCAGTGAAGAAGAGATGGAGGGCGGGCCAAGTAACCCTCCCACTCACTCATCAAGACCCTAGAGGACCCGGTAGAACTGCCCCTCTGGGTTTCTGAGACTATCACTCTTCATGGAAGGAGAAAGCCTGCTCTTTTTCCTACAGCGCAGCTGATGGATTCGAACTGCTGATCCTCTGGTTAGCAGCCCAATGCATAACCCCTATGCCAGCAGGACTCCTCTAGGTCACTACTGAATACCACCTCCCCCCCCCCCTTCGAGATTCTTCTATACAAGAGACCCATGACTACACCCAGCCCTTCTGTCTGCACTCCAGCCAAGGTTGAGCCAATGGGTGGGCCTCTCCCTGGGTGCCCTGGGCAGATGGCGTACTCAGCCAGGCTGCCCTTAATGACTCTCTGGTCCACTTGCACTCAGAGAGGGAGCATATAGGGAGAATGAGCCCCGAGCTGGGCTGGGTTCGAATTCTGGCTCCACTACCTGGGGGGAGGTGGGGGGCTAGCCAGGTTAGGTCGTCTCTGACTCAGTCTCTAGGGAGAGGCAGTGGGCCGTGCCAAATCAAAGAGCCTGGGTGGGGAGTTTCCCGCCCACCGTGGGTGTGACATGAGTGGCTGCTCTTTGGGTGTGTGTGTTGGGGGTGGGCACGCACCCCTGAGATAGGTACAGCGAATGGCAGAGGGCGGGGGAGAGCAGGTGCAGAGAGGGACCACGCCCACATCTTCAGAATTAATTCGGTCCTTACAAATAGCCCACGTTCCCCCTTTAAGCCTTACAGATAAGGCTCGAGCCCCATTGGCCAAGGCGCCAGAGACCCAGAGGTGGCCGGGCCCTCTGTTAGTGCCACAGATGGCCCGTGCCCACCGTGGTGTTCTTCCCCACGTCCTGGGAATGGGCCGTTCCTGTCTCTCTGTCTGTCTGCCATAGGTACACCTCCCATGCTGAGCACCTGGCTCTGCCTCTGGCTGTCCTCACGCACCCACCCGTGCCTCCTCTCCCAACCTGGTGCTCGTGTGCGGGCAATTCTGAAAGCCATTAATTCCGCTGCCAGTTCTCCACCCAGCTGCCAGCCCCAGGAGCTGGGCCTGGTCTTGCATTTGAATATGTCGGGATGGCTGAGTCCTCTGGGGCCCGGGATTAGCCTGATGGGACAGGCCTTGGCAGCCGCAGCGGGAACAGTTGCCAGGCTGATGTTGCCTGGCAGACACTTCTCAAAACAGCCCGCACTGTCATTCATGCCACTCTGTCCCGTCCAATTCACCCAGCGTGGCTGCACGGCCACCACGTGCTGGGTCCCGGGGCACGGGGGCTGAGTCTACCCTTGCCTCAGGACACTGCCTGGAATGGGGATCTGAGTGTGGCATGTATTGTTATTGGCAGGGAGTTGGGGGGCGGGGCACAGACAGAGGCCAGCCCTGAGGGTCCAGAGGAGGGAGGTAGCCCGTTCTGTGAGATGTTGAACTTATATAGTTCCGAGGCACCCCCCTCCACACCCCCTGCCACGAGAGCTTGGTCCAGTGGTTGACTGCCTCCCCCTGAGCCTCAGTTTTCCTCATCCGACAAATGGGCCTTTGAGGAGCAAGTTGTGGGCATTGCAATAGAGTCTAGCCCCGAGCCCTCTGTTCTTGTGTCCACCTCCACCCTCGGCCCCACTGCCGCCGCCTCCGTACCAGACCCTCCTGTAGATTTTAGCCCCTTGCTCGGGCAGCATAGCAAGCAGACAGTAGCAGGAACATAGATCTGGGAGGTCAAGAGTCATCTCTTCTTCCCATAGTTTTTTGAGAAGTCTCAGGCATGGGCTCGGAGAGGGCAAAATCCAGTCACTGCATTGAACACCTTGCTGGCCCTTCACAGCCTCAGTCTGCTCATCTGTAGCACGGAGGCAGTCATGCCTCAGAGGTTTGGGTGCAGTCAGTGAGGGCAGCAGGTAGGATGCCCCAGATCCTGCGCTGACCTTGACCTTAATCGCCCAACCTTCAACACCTGAGCAGGTGCTACCTGCTATTCCCAGATCCTCTCCAGTCCATGTCTGTGTAACTGCCACATCATCCCACCAGCCAGCCATCACCTAGAGCCCTGATGGGGACACAGAGGTTGAGCGAAGTTGCCCTGAGATCCCACAATGTGTCCGGCACAGTCCTAGTCCTGGGAGACATGTACTGAAGAAGCTTTTTCACCACCACCACCCTGCTGCCCCACACTTTGCATGGAAATGACACAGATTGTTCTGGAAGAGCCCTGGGGGTGTGGGGGTTACACGCTGGGCTGCTAACCGCAAGGTCAGTGGGTCAAACCCACCAGCTCCCTAGGAGAGAGATGAGTTGTCTCTCAGCTCCCGGAAAGATGGGCAGCCTCAGATGGGTGGTGGTCCTCTGGGGCCACAACCGACTCTAGTGGGACATGAGCAAGGCCTCCTTCTAACGCAGCCCGGCCATCCCAGAAATCCTTCTCTCTTGTCTCCAGCCTGGCAGAGGCAGGGTTGGGCGGCAATGTCAGGAGAGGCCTGTGACTCACCTCCTCTGGGTTCGTGTCCCCCCTCCCGCCCGCAGGCGACGTCTTCATCCTGGTCTTCAGCCTGGATAGCCGGGAATCCTTCGACGAGGTCAAGCGTCTCCAGAAGCAGATCCTGGAGGTCAAGTCGTGCCTGAAGAACAAGACCAAGGAGGCGGCTGAGCTGCCCATGGTCATCTGCGGCAACAAGAACGACCACGGGGAGCTGTGCCGCCAGGTGCCCAGCACCGAGGCCGAGCTGCTGGTGTCCGGCGACGAGAACTGCGCCTACTTCGAGGTGTCGGCCAAGAAGAACACCAACGTGGACGAGATGTTCTACGTGCTCTTCAGCATGGCCAAGCTGCCCCACGAGATGAGCCCCGCCCTGCACCGCAAGATCTCCGTGCAGTACGGCGACGCCTTCCACCCCCGACCCTTCTGCATGCGCCGCGTCAAGGAGATGGACGCCTACGGCATGGTCTCTCCCTTCGCCCGCCGGCCCAGCGTCAACAGCGACCTCAAGTACATCAAGGCCAAGGTCCTGCGGGAGGGCCAGGCCCGGGAGCGGGACAAGTGCACCATTCAGTAGTGGCACGCTGGGACGGGCGCCTCGGGCACTGCCTTAAGGGAGTTAGTTAGACCCAGACGCCTGCCACCGGCCATCTCGTCCTGGGACCTTGAGCACTGGCTGGAGGGGGCCAGGGCCACTCAACCACTGTATGTTCTCCAGCCTCCTCGCCCCTTCCAGGAGCCCTGGCTCCCGTGGCTTCCCCGCTGCGCCTACTCCCCGGTGGACCTTGGAGCAGGATGCCAGACTGGCAGACGGTGGAGCCCTGGCCTGGATGGTGTGTTCCTGTTCTTGAGCCAGAACTAAGTCTCACAGCAGAGGGGCCAGGACTTCCGGGATAGGCCATGGGATAGAGGGCTCCTGGAGGGTGGGGCCCAACTAGGAGAGACCCCTTTGCCTGAGGCCCCTTTCCTGAAATGCCTGTCCTCTGGCTGGCTGTTCCTGCTGCCCCCAGAATCACTCCTTTCCCACCCTGACGTCGAGCCAGCGGTCTCTGTTTGGAGTAGAGATGGCCACCTTCCATCCATCTCCTGGTCCACATCCATCTCTAAGACCATGCCCACCGCCCGGGCACACGTCTGTCCCGGGCCACACTCCTGTTCCAGATGTGTCTGCATCCCAGGTCACATCTGTGTCCCAGACTGCACACCCAGCCCCTGGAAGCCCCACCCCCACCCTCTGATGGTTGTGTTTTATTGATGCAGCTGTTCTGGTGTGTCAGGTAGAATGGAAATCATTGTACTGTAAAAACCCCTTCACCCTGTTCCCCACCAGGCCCCACTGCTCCCCTGGGGACACCTTCCTCCCTACTCCCAGAGAGGGGCCCCCGTCCCTGTCTGCAGCTCAATACATCAGCCCTGAGCTGAGCATCCTGGTTTACCAAGCCCTCAGGCAAGCACAGAGCAGGCAGGGGTCCTGGGGCCCATTTCCCACAGGAGGAAGCTGAGGCTGGGGATGGGGAGTTATATGCCTCAGGGCCCTCCCTTGGCACCCAGCTGGTCCAGGGCAGAGCCCTTGCCCTTGGCCCATCCCCCTTCAACCACACCCAGCCTCTCCCTCTGTGCTGCCCCCCACTGACTTCTGCACACACCACTGTGGGCAGGATGAGGGGGCAGCTAGGTTCAGGTACTGAGCCTGGGGAGAGTCTAGCACAGATGCTGCAGGTGGGTTGCCTTTAGTTTAGGCTTGCAGGGGCCCCGGCTGGGTGGGGCTTGAACCTTGACCCCAAAGGCCCTCACCCTCCACTGGTGACAGACACATTTTGTATTTCACTCTTGAGACTTCCTGGCATTCCAGGCAACCTTGGAAAGGCCCAGAGAGGGCAAGTCACATTCCCTAGTTCATACAGCATGTCCAAGTGGAGGAGTGTGGCCAGACTGGGCATTCCGGCCACCCCAGGGCGTGCCTCTCCCAGGCATCCTCAGCCCCTGGGACCATCGGGTTCAGGCTTCTCCCCAGCCCCCTCCCTGGCCGGGCCTGTGAGGGCTCCTATAGCTAGCATGTGACTTGTGTCATGTATCTATGTGCACACGCAAAGTGAACATGCAGACACATGCCCCAGCTCTGGACCCGCCACCGCAGTGCTAAACTCACCCCACGTCTGCCACCCTGCTTCTGCCCTACCCCCAGCCTAAACCCCACCCAACCAGTCCAGGTTCCTTCTGGTGTGGCCTCGTCCTGCCCACCCCAGCCCCTCCGTGTATACTCGCAATTAAAGTGGGTTTGTTTCTAAGCTGCGTGTACGACTTCGTCTGCTGTCTGTATGTCCACTAGCGGGCCAGCTACCTCCCACCCAAGGCTGGCCTTCCTGCTCCACCTTGCCCCTCCCAATGCCCTCGCCCTGCCCTGTCACTGCAGAGCCCACTGAGCGGCTCAGCGCATGGGTGCAGGTAGGCGAGGGAAGGCCCTTGGGGGTGTTGGGGCCAGGGCAGGGTCCCGAGTGGCCTGTGCTGACCGGATCACATCACATCACACAGGAGGGGCTGCATGGCGGTCAGTCCACTGGGGTACCCCATGCCCACATTCTACTTGATTCCTGTGGAACAGAGAGCCTGCTCCCCGGGGTCTCTGGAGACATGGTTGGATGTCTCCAGCATCAGGTGGAAACTAGCCAGAGATGCTAGCAAGCAGCCCCCAATGCTCTGGATGGGCCCACAGCTCGGGGACACTAAGTGTCACCAGTAAGCAGCTTCAGACGGTTGAGCCTGGAGGCTAGGGCATGGCCTGAGCTGTGTGTGCTTGATATATCTACGGCTTTCAAGAAGGTTCTCAGTAGACACTGGACAACCCTGGTGCGCCCTCCTGTGCTGGGCAGGGGTGGGGGTGGCCGGGAGGGTAGAAGCAAAGGGAGCTTCCCCCAAACCGCATCAGACATCCAGTGAGCTGGGCAGCAGGATTGGACGAGGGGCATGAGATGCTGTCTGCAAACAGAATGGGCTGAGCCGACTGCCCACCACCCCCACCCCCACTTGGGGTAGAGGGAAGAGATGGGTGCCAGCCCAGCACCTATTGTGTGGTTGCACCTCACATCTTGGGCCACCTTCCCCCTAGCACCCCAAGTTGGCTGTGGTCGGTCCGCCCACCTTGGGTGAGTCAGGCTCGCACGAGCTGGCACGGCTGCTTCTCGGTTGTGTTCCCTTTGTGGGTGAGGAGGAGGATTTGCATTTGAGAGGCGGGGGATCTTTGCATCACTGGGCAGATGCTGCTGGCCACGAGTCTGTGCTGGAGAGAAAGAGCATGCATCAGGGCAGCTGGGAATGGGGGACTGCAGGCTCTGCCTGCCTGGGAGGCTGGCGGCCCTCCATCCTCCTCCTCGTCTGGCCGCCAGGGGCCTGTGTGGACAGCAGGGTGGCCTGCGGCTTTCTGGGCCCTGTTTGTAAGTGTGGACTCAGAGGTCAGCTTTCCCTGTCAACACCAGGAAGAGCCTACTCTCTCCCTCCACATGGGACTCCATGCCCCCCGACACCTCATCTGTAAATGGGTGGCGAAAACCATTTCGTGCCTGACGACCGGCCCACTCACCCAGAGGTGCCTAAGAATAAAGGCCAGGCAAGCTGCTGCTGGGAATCGGGCGGTGGTGGGCATGTCAGGCAGCTGGGCCAGATAACACACCAACAGCCCATCACCCTGACTCTCTCCGCCCGCAGGAATTAATATTTCTGTTACACAACCCCCGCGTGTCGAGCGTTACTAAGCAGAACACGTGTGCTCAGGCCCCGGCCCTCCCTCCATCCCACTCCCCAGGCACCACCTCTCCTTTGCCTGGGTCGGAGGGAGGGCCCAATGAGACTGTTGGGAAATTCCCCTTCAGGGTGGGAGCACACTGGGATGAACCCAGGAGAGCCAGCTCTGGACCCGCTCCTGGGAAAGGGAGCCTTGGGAATCCGCTTTCAGAGAATTCTTCACTGTGAACTCTCAGTGCTTGTTCTGTTCCGCTTCCCTGAACCTGTCACTTACTGAAAAGCACAACTTGAGTCTGCGTCATGGCTTGGTGGGGGCTGGTAGGAGGCCTGCCAGGGCCTCTGCAGCAAAGGCTGCTGGGACCGGGGGAGGGAGTGACAACCAGGGCTTTGAAATACTCCGTGCCCCCAAAAGGGTCCTTCCAGGTTGACTCCTTGCTGAGAATTTGCCGTCCCACCTGCAGTGGTCATTAATTCAGATCTACACTTGAACCAGATTCCCCAGAGGATTCTTCTACTGAAATGTTGGGGCGTTTTTCGGGTTCGGTGTATCTGGGGTGGGAGTGCAGATTTTCATCAGGGGTCCTAATGAACTGGTTTGAAGCCCTGACAGGAGCTGTGAAGGCCAAGGTCTTGCTCAGCAAGCACAATGCTGGTCTCGCACCTGCATCCTCCTGCTGGTCCTTGGTAAGCATGTGTGAGGGAGGCCTTTCCCAGGTGAGGATGCTGAGACTCAGATGGACAGTCACCTGTGTGGCTCCAAAGGGGCAGTCGGGCTAAAATCCATGCCCATTTTCTCGGCAGGGTCCTCACAGTTGGGCTGGCCAAGAGGGTGCTCTCTGCCAGGCCCACCCAGCGGGCCAGAGTGCAATGTGTGAGTGCGGTCAGTTCAGGCTCACAGCGACCCCACAGGTGTCAGAGCAGCCCTGGGCTCCACGGGCTTCCGATGGCTCCTTTCACCGAAGTTTAATCAGCATGCCTGTCTTCCGAGATGCCTCTGGGTGGGCTTGAACCTGTAGCCTTTTGATTAAATGCATTCGTTTACCGGTTACACTACCTCAGAACCCCCAAAGTAAAACAAAGCAAAAAACTCAAACTCCACTGCCACAGAGTTGTTCCCAACTCCTACAGCCCCTGCAGGACATGGTAGAACTGCCCCTGCTGGTTCGTAGGATTGTATGTACCTCGCTACAGAAAGCCTCATCTTTCTCCCGAGGAGCGGCTGTTGGTGTCAAACGGCTGACTTTGCAGTTAGCAGCCCAACTTGTAACCACTATGCCACTCAGACTCCTTTAAGAGAGCCCAGGTTGGCATATTTCCTCGTGAGTGGAATGCCCTTAGAAGAAGATGAAGCCACTGTCACGAGAGAAGATCTAGACTTACTTCTCATGGGGAAGTCCGAGAGGCCAGGGCCAGACTCGGCTCCTCCTGGTCATGCAGGTGTCGTCTCTGCCAGCTTCAGGGCGCTCCGTGTTTAGAGCTAGTCTCCGTCTGCAAGGTTATAACCTCACCGCCAGCACACTTGGGCTCTGCTGACGGATGGACAGAGAAGGAGGAGGGTGGTCACCGGCCATCCAGAGGGCCCGGGACCACATCGCCCCTGCTCAGTTTCCACCAATGAGAACCTGGCCTGCGTCTGTCATTGACAAGGAGAAGGGCTAGGAAGTGTAGTCCCTGGCTCGTAGGTCCCCGGCCCAGTGACAGCTCCTCTCTGTAGAAAACAGTGGGGTCCCGAGCTTCCTAGCTTCCGGGTACCATGTGCAACCTGGTCATCAAGCAGGCAGCTCAATAGACATCATCCAAAAGCAAATCTAGCCTGGCTGCTCTCAGTGGACCCCCAAGGGTCCGATTTCCCCTGCTCGGAACATTCCGTGAGTCTGTTTGTTTGCTTTAAAACCGCTCTCAGAACCTTGGAACCGCTGCATGAGAGGCCTTCAAAATGTTCCTGGAAACCCCATCATCTTCTCTGTTTTTCCACAAACTCCTTAAAGCCTCCACATAGGCTCTCCAAGAGGCCCTGGTGGCAGGCAGGTTACCTATTGGGCTGCTAACTGGAAGGTCGGCAGGTCGAAACTGTCAGTCGCTCCTCTGGCGAAGCGTGAAGCTTTCTGCTCCCATAGACAGCGAGAGCCTCCAGAACCCATGGGCGCAGTTCCGTGCTGTCCCAGGGTCGCTGTGAGTGGGAATTGGCCCGACACCAATGAGTTTGGTGGGTTTTGTTTATGTGGTTTTGCCCACGCGCGGATTGGCAGTGCACTCTCTGTTCAGAGCGGCTCCCTCCATCCTCCAGACATGGTCTTCCTCCAGATGGGTGTCCCCTCCCCTCCCCAACTTGCCACGCACAGCGGGATTGGGCTTTTGTGATTTCTTAAGGTTTCCTTTGGCTGGGGCCGGATGCCCACCACCAGGCCTTTCTTCCGAGGCACCTTCTCCTGGAAGCTCCGCTGAACCCTGCTCAGCAGTACATCAGCGCAGGCTTTCCACCTACAGATGAAAGGTGGGTGCCCTGGAGGTGCACAGGTCACCAAATGGAAGGAAGGAGGAGCCACCAGCAGCCTCTAGACCAGTGGTTCTCAACCTGTGGGTCGCGACCCCTTTGGGGGGGGGTCGAACAGCCCTTTCACAGGAGTCACCTAAGACCGTCGGAAAACACATAAATATTTCACAATATATAATGACATATTGTTTTGTGATTAATCACTATGCTTTAATGATGTTTAATTATGTTCGATTTGTAACAATGAAAATATGTCCTGCATATCAGATATTTCCATGACTACTCATAACAGTAGCAAAATGGCAGTGATGAAGTAGAAATGAAAATAATGTTATGGTTGGGGGGTCACCACCACATGAGGAAGTGTATGAAAGGGTCGCGGCACGAGGAAAGTTGAGAACCGCTGCTCTAGACATTGTGTCCTACGCAGTACAAGCTGCCTGTGACTGGGAAGGTGCAGCTTGGTCAGGCTCTCTTAGCTCTCCATTGTCCCCACCACCACCCTCGGCTTTCCCCCCCCACAGGTCTTGGGGGTGACGGTAGAGGGAGGAGGGAGCAGTGGCCAGGAGAGCAAGGAAACTCTTGCTGACTAGGGCTAGGGTACAAGGCTCTCCTGGACCTTCTGGGAAGATGGGCATCGTGCTCTGAGCCTGATCGAGACTGACAGCATTAGACTCTCTTTGGGGCCATCGTGTAGTTTCTTCGGAGACCATCCCAATCCACCAGGAACCTCCAGTCTGATGTGGTACGGCGCCGTGCATCTCTGTTTGGCTTGGCGGCTCAGTCCCTCTGTAGCCCCTGGGAATCCTCAGGCGCCTCCAGAGTCTCCCTGATCGATGTCCGTGTGAGTCCGGGTGGACTAGAGAAACAAATCCCGAGCGACGCTCATGTGTGAATAAGAAGGAGGTCTCTATCCAAGAGCAATTGAACATTGAGAAAACACCCCAGCCCAGTCCAGAGCAAGTCCATAAGTTCGATATTAGCCCATATGTTCGACATCAATCTATAAAGTCCTCTTCAGACTCATGACACACAGGCAATGATGCCGAATGCAGGAAGATCACAGGCCAATGGGTGGGAAGTCTTGTGGGTCCAGGGGCGGTGTAAGCATCTCAGCACTGGCAGGGGTCTCCACATGGCTCCTTCAGCTCCAGGGCTCTAGCGTAGCTCCATGTGTCTTGTCCACAGGAATGTCTCACAGGCAGTGAATGTATCTGGCGTCCAGTGAGCTATTTATCTCCTTCATACCTCCAAATTGAGGTCATCAAGCTTCGACCTGATTGACAGGCTAGACTCCACCCCTTCACTCGTAAGTCTCAGATTGACAACAGATTATGTAACTACCACCCTGTCTCCCTGGACAGGGCCTGAGGCACCCTGCACCAGCTGACCTCCCCTGTGGCTGTCCCAAGTCTGGGCCACGTGGACCTCACTTCTCAGAGTAGATAAGTGGACCCCAGCTCACTGGGTCCTTCAGCATGTGTCAGGGATGACACTGCAGCCTCTACTCCCTGTGGAGCTCTGGTGTCTTAGTGATTATGCATCAGGCTGTGATCCACAAGATGGGCAGTTTGAAACCACCAGCCTCTCCGAGGGAGAAAGAGGAGGCTTTCTACTCCTGTGAAGAATTACAATCTCAGAAACTCACAGGGACAATTCTCCCCTGCCCTATGGAATCACTCTGAATTGGCATCAACTCCATGGTAGTGAGTTTGGTTCCTGAGAATCCCTATAGGCCCTATAAGAAGCCCTGGTGGTATAGTGGTTATACACTGGGCTGCTAACCACAAGGCCAGCAGTTCAAGACTACCAGCCACTCAATCCGAGGGGAAAAGATGGGGCTTTCTAGCCGTAAAGAATGAGAGTCTTGGAAACTCGCAGGGCCAGTTCTATCCTGTCCTGTCGGGTTTCTATGAATGGGCATCGATTCAATAGCAGTGAGTTTGGCTTTTTTGTTTTTTTTAACCCCTATCTTTGGGGATGTCATCCTATTTGGAAACAGGATACCCTTTGTTAAGTGACTTGGCTCTTTCAGTGCAGCTGTAGCCTGCGCCTTGTCACTTGTTATAAGGCATGGCATCGACTCAGAGGCAAAAAGGGCACAAACAGGGGGACATGGAGGCCACGGGAGGATCTGCCAGGAACATCACGGCCATGGGGGCAGGCGGAGGCCACGACCTTCTCCCACAGTCTTCCCTCAGACCCTTAATTCAGCCTTCTCACCTCCTCACGTGCGAGCCCCACCCGCCCCTCAGTTTGTCCTCTGTGGCAGCCTGCGACACTGGAAGCGATGCCACCACTATTTCAAATGCTACAGGGTCAGTCCAGTTTCTGAGGAGCTTACAGGCTGAGAGCAGCCGAGGAGGAAGGAGGAGGCTGTCCACTTCTGAGGGATCAGCCCCTGGAAACCTCATGGGTCAGTGCCCAGTTGATTGAATCAACTGATAGCCGCCCCAAGTGGAACAGAGAGAGAGAGAAGAGCTGTTTATGAGGAAGTCGGGCTACCGGCCAGTCGACAAAGGCTCCTTGGTGGGCACTCAACTCATTTCAGTTCACAGACTATTTAGACTTGGACTGTTTTGTGGGGTAACAATATTGGTTGCATATTACACACCAAACACCCAACTCATTGTGAATGAGTTCATTTTGACTCGTAGTGACCCTATAGGACTGGATAGAACTGCCCTTGTAGATTTCTGAGACTGCCACTCTACGGGAATAGAAAGCCTCATTTTTCTCCTGCCGAGCGGCTGGTGGTTTCAAACTGTTGACCTCACAGTTCCATGGGTAACCCTTATGCCACCAGAGCTCCATATTCCATGCAGGTGGGCTATCATTCTGAGGGTATGTGACAGATGAGACCCACATAGAACTCTACAACTCACCATCCTGACATCCACTTTCCAAATGAACCCCTCTTATCAGAGCGTATCCAACAACCAGGGAAGCTGGAGGGGCCAAACCGACCTCAAGCAGAGCTCAGCATCCCAAACCCTTGATCGGTAGCTCAGGGAAGGAGGCTGACCACTGCCGATAGCATTGAACATGGTTGCTCAGCCTCGGATTGGCAGACAGTAAAGTCACAATAGAAAATCCCCCAGCTACTCCCTCCCCCAGGCCCGGGCTATAAAACTTTCCGCCTCTCATCCGGATAGTGGGGCTTCTCTGGCCCCAATTAGGGACCCGTGAAGCTCTCCCGGGAACTCTGAAACAAACCTTTGAAACGGTTTTCTGGCTTTGCCTCCTTTCTTTACATCCCCAAATCTACCTTACACGTACGTCTGAGAAGACAATGATGAGCTACAGGGAATGCTAAGGTCCGTGGGTTAGACTTACACACGACGGGCTCAAATTCCCGTGGCCCCAGCCATGCTCTCGCTCCCGAAGAGCATCGGGACAGTATCTGACACAGTGCCTGGAGAGGGGTCCCTCGGGCAGAGGCACTCCCATGAAGAGGACAAGGGAGAGCAAGCGGGTGGGAGGGGGGCTCCTGAGCAGTTACTGTGGTTACCGTCTTGCAGCAGGCAACCGGAGAGTGTTCAACATGGTGATGTCAGGAAGGGCAGGAAGACTCTTGTTCAGAGGCGGCCCTGGGCTGCGCTGTGGAAAATGGAGGCAAACACAAGACCGGGCCAAATCGGCCTGGTGCGTCCAGGTGGAAGACCGCTCGAGGAGCTGGGTTCACCCCCGAAGTAGGTGCAGGACCAGCAAAGGTGCCACCTGGGAGAGGACACACTGAGGGAGTAGTTGCAGAATCCCAAGGAGACCCAGCCTGGAGCCAAAAAGATCCTCCCTGGCCTCAAGGAGAAGGCAGAAAGGGCGGGCTTGCCAACTAATCTCAAGAAAGCTACGAACGAGGACTAGCTGGCTATGGTTTTATTTATTATAAAATATAAAATGCCTTGTGACTTAAGAAACAAGACATGCACCGTCTTTAAAGTGAAAGGTCCTCAAAAGAGCGGAGGAACTTGGATGAGATGGACGGATGGACACAGGGGCTACCACAAGGGCTCAAGTGTAATAACCACGGTGAGGACGGAGCAGGGCCGGTGGCGTTCATTCTGACGTTACATACGAGGGGGTACGAGAAAGAAAACAAAAACAAATCCAGATTTGTTTCCAAAGCTCTGCGTTTAAATCCTTTTTACAAAACAACCGTATCACCTTCGAAAGGCCCTCCGTTACACTTAACGCATTGGTCAAATCTGCGATTTCTCTCTTGGAAACAGTTTTCAAACCCATCTGTTTGGATGGCTGACAGCACCTCCCTCCTTTTTCTCTTCGCCTCTTCTGCACCGTCAAGTCAATGTCCTTCCGTGTCCCTCTGCAATCACAGAAACAAAAAGAAGTCCCACGGTGGCTTCATGAGCAGGTGCAGTGTCGTGGTGGCAAAACCAGTCCCCCGTCTGCCACAAATCAGGCCCTTTTTAAAAAGATCATTTTATTGGGGGCTTGTACAACTCTCATCACAATCCATCCATCCATCCATCCACCCATCCATCCATCCATCCATCCATCCACCCACCCACCCACCCACCCATCCATCCATCCATCCATCCATCCATCCATCCATCCATCCATCCATCCATTGTGTCCAGCACATCAATCAGGTTCTCTCTTTTCAGAACCTCTAAACAAAAAGCTTGAGTCACAGTCGGACCTGTTGGAGCAAACTCCAAAGACACGATGAGTCGACATTTTCATCCGTTTGGGAAGTAGACGGACATCTCGAACAACGTTTGTCATCCATAGATAGTTCTCCTTTTCTGAAAGGAGAAAACCACTCATACACTTGAGTTTCCCCCACAGCCCTGTCCTTGCAAGCTGTGATCAACATCACACAGTTCTGTGCTATCTTTCCTGAGCAGGAAGCAAAATGTTACAGCCACTCGCTGAGGTTCCAGCTAAATCGCTTTAAAAAAATCATTTGACTGGGGGCTCATACAACTCTTATCACAATTCATACATACATCAATTGTGTCAAGCACATTTGTACATTCATTGCCCTCATCATTCTCAAAACATTTGCTCTTCACTTAAGCCCCTGGCATCAGCTCCTCATTTTCCCCTTCCCTCCCTGCTCCCCTCTCCCTCATGAACACTTGATAATTTATAAATTACTATTTTGTCATATCTTACACTGTCTAATGTCTCTCTTCACCCACTTTTCTGTTGTCCATCCCCAGGGAGGAGGTTATATGTAGATCCCTGTAATCAGTTCCCCCTTTCCACCCCACCTTCCCTCGACCCTCCCAGTATCGCCACTTTCACTACTATCCTGGAGGGATCACCCACCCTGGATTCACTGTGTTTCCAGTTCCTATCTGTACCAGTGTACATTCTCTGGTCTAGCAAGATTTGGGATCATGATAGTGGGGGGGGGGGCAGGGAGGGAATTTAGGAACTAGAGGAAAGTTATATGTTTCATCGTGGCTACACTGCACCGTGACTGGCTCGTCTCCTCCCCACAACCCTTCCCTAAAGGGATGTCCAGTTTCCTACAGAGGGTCTTGGGTCCCTACTCCGCACTCTCCCTCATTCAAAATGATATGATTTTTTGTTCTTTGGTGCCTGATACCTGATCCCTTCAACACCTCGTGATCACACAAGCTAGTGTGCTTCTTCCATGTGGGCTTTGTTGCTTCTGAGCTAGATGGCCGCTTGTTTACGTTCAAGCCTTTAAGACCCCAGACGCTATATCTTTTGATAGCCGGGCACCATAAGCTTTCATCACTACATTTGCTTATGCACCCATTTGTCTTCAGTGATCATATCGGGGAGGTGAACACACAAAGATATGAATTTTTGTTCTTTGATTGCTTTAAAAAAAAAAAAGCACTGTGACCTGAGAATCTTCCCAGGCAACACCACTGCATATGCATTAACTCAGAGCAAGTTGCTTAATGCTCACCTGACAGGGAAAAGGTACATATCATGAAGCTCTGCTCCACCCAGCACAACTCCAGTTTTCGGGGTACCCCCTCATAAGGTCACTGTGAGTCATGAACGCCCTGGTGACACTCTATATGGACAACAACATATTGACGTTGACCTCATACCCCAGAAATAAGATCATGAAGGACTGACGGCATGTTTTAAATAACAGACTGGCCACCGGTAAATGACGGTGATCAAAGTTGGAAGATTTTGATGGAAATTTCTGTTCGGCAAGGGTTTCCACTGCTTTTCTTGAAGACGTGATTGGACTTGAGGCTAGGATGGATCAGGAATGTTCGGTTTCCCACAACGATGGTGCCCACCATCGCACAATCTGCAGGAAGGCGGGTTTATATTTGTATCCGTGCAGCTGATGACATGAATCTGTTTGAATACCGGGGCTTCTCTCCCCCCTCTGCCTCCTGGGACAGCCAGACAGTGATTTTCCTTGGTATCCATCAGCCTGTTTAGATGCAAGGGCTGAATGTCAGCTACCAATGACCATTTTGTCTTTTTACTCTTAATGAGGTTAGTCTAATGAGAATTCCCTGTCTCTGAAACGTTGTCTTTTAATTAACAAAGAGCATTTCAGTGTGGGTTGGGTATCATAGCAAATGAAGAATACTCCGTGCTTGTCACATTTTATGAAGCTCTGCTGGCATCCTGGGCATAGGTTTGGCTGCTGCCTGGCCAGGTCAGCAGTTCAAAACCACCCGCAGGAGAAAGATGAGGCTTTCTATTCCCATCAACAGTTACAGTCCTGCAAACCCACAGGGGGCAAGTCTACCTAGACCAATGGGGTCACTGGGGTCGGAACCAACTCGCTGGCAATGACTTTGTTCTTCCCTAAGGACAGGTGCTTTGAAACATCAGCCCCATGAGCTGTAGCCGCAAGCCGAACTTGCACTTACGTTCTTGACTCAGGCTCGGGTTGGAATCCAGGACTAGCTTTCAGACGGCTATTCGGAGGGCTATAAAACGGCTGAACTACTGTAGATAGGTGACTGGTGCTCTTGACAACTCATTAGGAAGAAGACGGTAGAGGAGATAAATTTTATGGGCACAAATTTGCTAAGTCTGTGATCATAATGGCACAGTGGGATGTGCGTTGGGCCGCCAACGGCAAGGTCAACAGTTTGAAACCACTAGCCGCTCCCCGGGAGGCAGAGTGCCCGTCTCAGAGGCCCAAGGGGGCAGTTCTACTCTGTCCTGGAGGGTCGCTATGCGCTGGACTCGACTTGGTGGCTGTGAGTGAGAAGGCTTAAGATAAAAAACACAACAGACCTGGGAGACGGACGGCAGAGAAGGGGGGGGAAGGGAGACGCCGGATAGGGCAAGATATGACAAAATAGCAAACTATAAATTATCAAGGGCTCATGAGGGAGGGGGGAGCGGGGAGGGAGGGGGAAAAAGAGAACCTGATGCAAAGGGCTTAAGTGGAGAGCAAATGTTTTGAAAATGATTAGGGCAAAGAATGTACGGATGTGCTTTATACAATTGATGTATGTATAGGTATGGATTGTGATAAGAGCTGTATGAGCCCCTAATAAAATGTAAAAAACAAAAAAAACACAACAGATTATGATTTTACAGACGCACATACAATAGGACTCAGGAAAATCTGTCTCCTCCAGAGTGTGCTCCAAGGAGGCGGGTGGCGCCCAGTTTTTACTGAGCTCATTAGCTGACGTGGCACGACTCGGAAGAAACAAGGTGGGGTGCTTGGTAAGGTTCAGGGTCAGGGAAGAAGAGGATGCCCCTCCATGAGATGGATTGGCAGCACAACGGGTGCGGCTCAGCAGTGAGTGCAGGATGGGGCAGTGCTACTTTCTGTTGAGTCTGAGGTTTCTCTGAGCCAGAGCTGACACCACAACCCCTAACAACAAAAACAACTAACGACGAGGGACTGCATTTCCCTTAAAAACTTGGGAGATCCGGGACTCGACGGCACCACTTTGCTGTTCCAGGTCTTACACGTTTTCTTTGAGCCTCCAGATTCAGGGCTTGGCTTCAGCGGGAGATCCTTCCCGATCTAGTCGCTGCCAGTCATCCTTGTAGCTGTCTCTGTCTCCATCTTCTGCCTTCCTCACCTCCCTCTGTGCATCTCGGTCGACCCCGTTCTCTTTATCACTCCGTAAGGAAGAGATTGAGAACCTTCTTGTGTTCATCTGGATCGACTAGAGAAACAAAACCAGAGACACACACAGGAAGGTGTACGAGAGAGTTTCATATCAAAGGGCACTTGTACATTAAGAAAACATCCCAACTCAGTCCAGATCAAGTCCATAAAATCACGGGCCAGTGGGTGGAAAGTCTTGTGGATCCAGTGGTGGTGGAAGCATCTCAGCGCTGGCAGGCGTCTCCAAGTGGCTCCTCCAGCTCCAGGGCTCCAGCCTAGCTCCATGTGTCTTAGCTGGAATGTCTCCCAGGGAGTGTTAGTATCCGGCCTCCAGTGAGCTATATTATCTCCTTACTGCCTCCAAATGAGGTTATCAAGCGACCTGATTGACAGGCTAGACTCCACCCCTCCACTGTTAAATCTCAAACTGACAACAGATTACGTAACTGCCACACTTCTCTACTGGGGTTATTGTTGAGGACTCCCAGCCACGCCATGCACCCATTCCAGAGCATGTTCGACACGCTGGCCTTTCAGATGTGCCTTACTAGCACCTACTTCTGTGGCATCTCTGTGTTGATTTGAACTGCCAACCTTTCGGTCAGTAGGTCAGTGCTTAACTGTTCATGCTTTCTATGGACCCCCCTACGGGGTAAGAACTAACGAACATAACAAAGAAAACTTCTTTTCCAAACAGAATCACACCTAACAGGTACGAGGGATAGGCATACATGTTTGGGGGAGGGCAAGTCACAGCAGGGATCCAGTTGAAAACCGCACGAGCGGTTTCTGTACTTTTTTCCATTTTCATATTTTGTTCGCTGTGGACTTTTCGGCATTCATTTAAAAAGATATTGTGGTATGCTGACATGTCACTTAATTACTGCATTGTTGTAATTAACCTGAACCTTCTTACACTTTTTGCCTCACCCTCGTTCTGCCCCTGGCTCCAGGGTGTGAGCTGAGTTCCGGTTTTCTTATGCATTGAATTATGTGAACCGGTTCATTTTGGTTCCGTGTGTGCTTCCTCCAAATACCTTCTGGTCACTTCTCTCTCTCAGACCGGCTTAGCGATCTATCACCTCCTCGGAGAAGCCTCGCTGACCTTCCTCTCCCCCTCACTTCTCTCTCCTGCTCCTCAGTGTTGGTTTCCTTGATACCATTCCTCACCACCTGACTTCTTACAAAATCTCAAAGTGCTTTCTGTGCATCTCCTCCACTAGAGAGTCGGCTGCATGAGACCAGAGCACGCAGTCTTCCAACACAGACAACATGGTGCCCGGCACATAGTAGGTCTGCTCGTGGATGGAGGAAGAGAGAGGGTGATCTGACACCTTCAACAGACCGCCTGGGCTGTGTGTGTGGCCTGGGTGGGCAAGGGAAGGAGAGGAGGCTGGGAGAGAGGAGGTACCCAGGTGGAACTGAAGATGGTTGGCAGCAGAGACCTGATGACCTGCCTGGGCATTGACCAGGTGTGGGTGTGGCACTGGGTGGGGAGTCATGGACGGTCAGGGGAGCCAACTCTTAACACATCATCACAGACCAGGTAGGCACAATTGTACAGTGACAATAAGTAAAGACTATAGTAAAGTCATAGAGAATAGGAGAGATAAAAAGATATTGAAATAATGGAGTCAGACACATTTCATGGTAGCATGCTCACCTCAGCTCCTCTTGATGGTACAGGGCAGGAGAGAGAGGGCAGGAGCGAGGGGAAGGGGAAGGAGGACAGGGGAAGAGGGGACAGAGGAGAGAGAGCTCTTTATTTCTAACCAAGGCTTATATACCTTTGGGGGGGCGTGCAAGCCCCCTAATTACAGGTAAAGACATACATCACAGGAAGGGGTTGCACTATAGGCAATACAGTAATAAGAGGGGACCATCTAGGGTATACACGCAATAGGAAGGGGAGGGATGTGACAAGATGGGCAGATCCTAGACTCAGGATGGCAGCCTAACTGTGGATGTCACTGAGCAGGTTTGACCTGTTCTCTGGCTTTTCCATGGAAACAATGACTATATTTATCAGTAGGCTGTGAGCCCCACCTACAGTGGACCAGATGCCTTCAGGGAGAATATCTCTAAGCGTCTGACCTCCCACCATGTGCTGGCAAACAGCCTCTAATGTTTGGCATATCTTTGGGAGAAACAAAGCTGGGGGAAAGTCTTTTGTAGATCCCAGAAAGGACTTTGCTCAGGGTTGCTATTTGGGAGGCTTTGGTGCCAGTTACCAAAATGGGGGTGGGGATCCAGGGTGGGTGGGTGGGAGAGCTTTGGTGGGTGGGTGGGAGAGCTTGGAAAATCCTGTGGAGCAGAGAACCAGAGGGGGAGATGAGGTGAGTGTCAAGTTCAGTTCTAGACCCATGAGGTTTGTAAGCATTCAGAGATAAGATACAGCAGCAGCAGCAAAGAGTTAAACCACAGTTTTATTAAACTGGGTCCCGCCCTTGCAAGTGGAGAAGGGGCATGCCTAGGGGAACCCTTCTGGTTTTTAAATGGCACTTTCAATGGGGAGGAGGTTACAGCTCAGTAGATGGTGTAGCAACTTTCTAGTCAGTTGTTCAATTAGTCCTTGAGTCACTTAATTTGAGCTCAGCTCCAGTCCTGGGTTCAGTCTTGTGTCAGGATATTCACCAAGGGCTGGCTTCAAGGTGAAGGTGTTTAGCAAGCCAGTTCTCACAGAGTCCCTTGTTCATTCACTTAGCCAGCAGGGCAGAAACCCTGTTGGGTCCTGTGGACCTTGAGGTGCCCACAGGGCCCTCCAGGGCAGCTGGGGGGTGGGGGTGGGGGTGGGGGTGAGGGTCTGAAGCTTGGGATTGAAGTGTGGACAGGAGTCCTGGGGGCCAAGCCACCCATGAGAAGGTAGCTGTGGGTAGGAAAAGGTGGACGGGGAGAAGGGGAGAAGGGGGAAATGAAAGGTCAGAAGGAAGCCAGGAGAGTGGGAGGGTGGGGACGGGGGCACAGAAGACCAGGGAACAGGAAGATTCCAGAAGGACCCAACGGTCTCTGGGATCCAAAGCTGCCAAGACCGGGGCTGAAGATCAGCCCCCAGAGTTGCCCTGGGCAGAGGTCGCCATGGAGGTCATTGGGGATGGGAGCTACATTCCTGGACAGAAGACAGAGGACAGATCTCACTGCCCTTCACTGGGGGCAGGTGCTGAGGGGCAGGGCATGGCTTTCGCTTCAGTATTAAGTTTAAAAAAGCTTGACCATGACTGTGACACCGGGAGCCCCTGCTGCCCCGGAATCTCGGGCGTCCCTGCACCTCACTGTTTAAATGGAGTATCTGAGCCTTTGGTCCATCTTAAAGTTGTTTCCATTCGTTTTTAAAGTGAAGGGGATTAAGCCTCCGGAATCCCCTCTGACCATGGACCAGGGATGTGCCTGGCTGGGCTACCTGCAGGTGCACTGGAAAGCGTCTAGTTGCAGGCGCAGCGAGGTGAACCTTGAACGCCGTATCCTTTGATCTCCCTTTGGATCCATTCTAAATGTGCTCTAGCTTTTCATATTTTCCGCCTTTTTAAAATTAAGTCACTCTCTCTCTCTCTTGTTCTCTCTCTTTGTTGTTGTTGTTGTTGTAGTAATGTTTTTCTGCAGATGAAATCCAGGCTAGGAAAATCTATAGAGTCCGTAGCTGGATTATTGGTCCCTTGCAGGGGCGGTTGGGGGAAGTGGGGGCGCTCCTCATGATGAGCACAGGAATGAAGAACTGCTCTACAGCGGATCGTGGCGGCGGTTGTACAAGTCCTCCGGATGCGGTTGGACTATTGAACTGTACGGTGTGTGAATTATATGCCAATAAAACTGTTAACGGAATGAAAGATGAGACGTAGGGGAAAGCGCTGGAGCAGGTGGGTGGTGCGGGCGAGAAGGCAGGGGTCGGGGTTGTGGCGGGCAGGGGAGCGCCCTGGTGCAGCCATGAGCTCCCCCAGAGAGGCAAAATGGGTTCAGCAGAAACCTTTGTCCTGCCTTTCCAAGCACCAGGCTTCCCAATGGGAGCTGCCTGCTGGGAAGGAAGGCCGCCCCCCCAGAGCACATTCTCTGCCTGCCAGCGCTTTCGCACGAAATTAAAGCTGAAGCTGAAAACGATGAAAAGCCTGAGTCAAGTTCCTCCGCGTGGTGAAATGAACAGAGCGGCTCGCTGCACGCCTTCCGGGCGGGGTGGGGGTAGAACTCACGGAGACAATGGGAAGCCCACGGCCATTTGGTGTTCATTCCGTGCCGGGGCTAGAGACAGGTGGATGCGGTTCTTGGGGAGGCTCGGGGGTGGGGGACCTGCAGGTCCCGTGACTCAGGGAGTTATTGCTCACCTGGTGGCAAAGGAGGAGGTGATCAGTCCTCGCTGCCTCTTCAGGATCTGTTGGATCTTCTCAGGAAGAACTTGCTGGAGGTGGGGATCATAGGATTCTGCTTAACATGCGTGTAATTATTCTGCAATACAAAGTGCTTTGCTCCTGGCGTGCCATCAGCGTTGGGTACAGAAGAGTCCTTCAACCGTGGCTGTCAATCATTTTCATCCAGTTATAAGTTAGACTCCACCCAACTCCCTCACCTTCTTTCTGATACTTTCCTTTGCTGTGAGCCCTTGGTACTGCGGTGGAGCCATAAGTAAGGTGAGAGAGCTTGGCAGATCCCTCGCTGGAGATGCACGCTCCATTCGCCAATAAAGCCAGCCAACCAACCAACCAATGAACCAACACCAGACCCCAACTCACGGCACCCCCTTGAGGTGCAGGGGAGAACTGATTTCCGGGGATTTTCTTGGCTGTGACTTTTTGGAAGCAGATTGCCAGGCGTTTCTTCTGAGGCACCCTGGATGGATTTGAACCTCCAACCTTATGGTTAGTGGCCAAGTGCAGTTAGTGTGCCTCCCAGGGCTGGGTTCTGGAGAGCGGTGAATCCACCCTACAATGGGTGTTGAAATGTTAAGCTATGGCGTGGCGCTGGGTGCTGGAGACAGATGAATCCACCCTACAATGGGTGCTGAAATGTTAAGCTATGGCGTGGCGCTGGGTGCTGGAGACAGATGAATCCACCCTACAATGGGCGCTGAAATGTTAAGCTATGGCGTGGCGCTGGGTGCTGGAGACAGATGAATCCACCCTACAATGGGTGCTGAAATGTTAAGCTATGGCGTGGTGCTGGGTGCTGGAGACAGATGAATCCACCCTACAATGGGTGCTGAAATGTTAAGCTATGGCGTGGCGCTGGGTGCTGGAGACAGATGAATCCACCCTACAATGGGCGCTGAAATGTTAAGCTATGGTGTGGCACTGGGTGCTGGAGACAGATGAATCCACCCTACAATGGGTGCTGAAATGTTAAGCTATGGCGTGGCGCTGAGTACCACAGAGAGTGCCACTGAGCAGCTGTTACGGAGGATCATCCAAGGCCCCACCCATGAGTCCGATGGGGTCTCAGCCAGTGGAATGCTCCTCTCCCGATGCCTGCCTTTCCGGTGCCTCCTCTCACATCTGCAGCCCACCCTGCACCTGGCACATTAGCCTTGGACTTCTCTGGGGATCGTTTCTCTCTGGGCAGTCAGCTAGGCTCACTCACTGTTTCGACTACACACTGACAGGTTGGACTGTGAGTTCCTTTGAAAGGGGTCAAATAGCATGTGAACAAGCCAAGGGCTTCTGGGTCATCGGTCACCTACTGCATACACACGTGTAGACACAGGTGTGCATGTACACACACGCATGCGCACCCATTAGTGCACACAGAGACACACAGAGGCCTGTGCAGACGCGTGCATACAAACACAGGCTCATGCACAGGTTTACACACTCACATATGCACACACAGACCTAGGCTCACGCAGGCACTCAGACACAGGGCACACAGGCTATCCACATGCATGTACATGCACGGACATGGGTTTAGATCCAAGGACTCAGGCATGTGCACACATAGACCTACATGCGCACATGGACACACAGCATGCATGCAGGTTCAGGCACATACTCACTCTGCCAAGAATAAACTAGGAGGAGGAAGGGGGATAGGAAACAAGATCACTCTTCTCCCTCCTCATCCGAGCAACGTCTCCAGCTTCCCTTTGGTGTCTTTTTTTAGGATGATGATTTTTCAGATTGTAAAGACCTGGGACCAGAAACAAGTCCCTGGATTGTCCAGACGGGAGATGCGGTCTCTAGCCATGCCTCTCTGCTGGAGCAAATGGCACGTCCAAAGAACTGGAGGCCTCTTGGACGCTTGTCCGCATGCCCCCAGGAGAGAGCGCACTGGCTGAAGTCACGCATCTTGCATCTCCCTGCAGCTCTGCCTCACTTCCGCTGTGTGAACTTAGCCAAGCCACTCTCCCTCCCTCTCTGGCCCTTCCTGCGCTGATGTCTTATGGTTCAAATCCCCCTCCTCCTCCATATCTCTCTCTCACACACACACACACACACACACACACACACACACACACAGAGTCTGTGACCCAAAGAAGCAAAGAGAACTCTCCTAAGGTAACAGCACTGGAGCCCAAGGGCTGGAGCTTGCAACCCAGAACGTATGGCAGCAGCTCCTCCCTAACCTGGGTGCACACCGGAGCAGAGCAAGACGCAGGCTGATTCAGCAGGCCCCGGTGGCCCTGAGCAATGCTGAGGCTGAAGGCGGGTCTGGTTCCCAGCTCTAATTGTAAGACCCCACACTCTTCCATGCTTTCCTAACAGGTGGGGTGCCCCCCCCCCGCCCCCTCACACACACACGGAGCCTCGCTGCTGCCTGGGCCAGTGATGCTCTCCTCGTCCTTCTCAGTGCCCCTCATTTCTCTTTGACACTGGGGCCCCCCCTCCACAAAGTACCACCCACCTTCCTTTCCCCAGCCAACTCCCCATTCCCAGACCCACCTCTGGAGCCGTGGGAAGAGCTGCAGCCCACAAGACTCCAAATTCCTTCCTAAGGAGAGGCGCAGTGGGCCTCAGCAAGCCCTCTCTCCTCTCTGAGCCTCAGTTTACAAGCTGGAGTTGGGCTTGCTCTCAGCCCTAGCTGCAATCAGATCCACACGCAGACTCGGAGGAGGTGCCCCGTCTGGGTCACCCTCCGAGGTTTTTATGTCCCTGGACGGAGGCCTGCCAGGGTGACTCTGACAGCTTGTGCTCTGCTCTTTACCTGGATTGAAATTGCCCAGCAGCGCCACGGAAGAAAATCCTGGCGACCTGTGTCTGTACGGATTACAGCCGAAGCATCCCTAGGGAGCAGCTCCCCTCTGTGCCAGGCGAGGTGGCTGTGAAATAGAATCTACTCTGTTCTAAGGGACTTGGGTTTGGGGTCCAGGCGATGCTGATGGGACCCTGGGGGCCTGGTGGTTACCCAAGGTCACCCCTGCCTGACTGTCAGTGTGCGACCCAGCTACTGAGTCTGCCTGCGGGCGGACACCATGCATCAGACGCAGAACCGGGCAAATAGACAAACTCCGGCCTCCACCTCAGGAGAGCACTCTGCAGTGCCACTCAGGACAAAGGCCTGGCTCCCAGTTGAACTTCCTTTCCTGGATTGACACTCACTGTATGTTTTAATTAAGGATTCGCCCCCACACTTCAATCACCTGCAGACCTCCCCCACCAATGCACCCTCCTCCGGGGACTGGGAGCGGAGCAGCACCTCTGTGGGCAGACAGCACGGGGCGGGGAGTGGGGCACGTTGCTGCTGCTGCTGCTGCTGCTGCTGCTGCTGCTGCTGCTGCTGCTGCTGCTGCTGCTGCTGCTGCTGCTGCTGCTGCTGCTGCTGCTGCTGCTGCTGCACAGGAAGGTTGACCTGACAGCCTGGCCAAACAGGGGTCCCAATTAGCCAGAGGCCCCAGACGGGAAGCCAGCCAAGGATTCCTAGATGCCTGCGGAGTCCCGTGGTTTCCATAACGACCTGTCTCTTTCTGCAGCTGACAAAGGGGCTGTGTCAGGGGAGAGGCTGGTCTGGGGTGTCTGAAAGCCAGCTAGCACGGGTCAGGCTGCGCCTGTCTAATTCACTCTGAGGTGCCTGTCAGAGGCTGGAATGCGTCCTTCCTGCGAGGAATGGGGACGCCAGAGAGGCAGCATCCAGCCGACCCACAGAGGCAGGGGTTCCCGGGCTCGGCCTTAGGTTCTGGACAGCCAGTGGGTACCTCTCCAGGGTCACTGGCATCGGACAGCCTGGACACTGGAGCCAGGCCACCTGAGTTCAAATCCAAGCTCTGCCACCTAGTGGCCAGGCCACTGTGTCTTCCCTGGGTGGCACCAACCGGGAAGCAGCTAGTACCTGCCGGGCAGTTTGAGCCCACCCAGAGTGCTTCCAAAGAAAGACCTGGCAATCCCCTTCCAAAAGGTCACAGCCAGGGGACCCCCCGTGAGCACACAGGGCTCTGACCGCGTGGTTAGCAGTGCTGCCCTGAGTCAGAATGGACTCCATGCGAACGGTTTTGTTTCGTTTGTATGGCTATGCGGTGGGCTGCTAACCACAAGGTCAGCAGTTTGAAACCACTGGTCACTCTTCAGGAGAAAAGGGAGGCTTTCTGCTCTCATCAAGAGTTACAGCCACAGAAACCCACAAGGGCAGTTCTACCCTGTCCTCTAGGGCCAGGATCTGTCAGCATCGACTCGATGGCAGGGAGTTGGGTTGGGTTTGTTCAAGGCACCGATGGCTCTGTACCTCCATCTCATCCCCTGTGAAATGGGAATGGTGATCCTGTCACCTTTCAGAGCTGTCCTGGGGTGACGTGAGCTTGTGAAGGCGCACCCTGGCCACAGTGCCTGGCACACAGCAGACTCACCTTTCATAGCCCCAACGTCCACATGGTGGGCCAGTCTGGGTCTCCAGGTTATCAGGGGCTCGGCTAGGCTAGGCACTGGCTCTGAGGCCCGGCCTTGGAGGCTGTGAATCAGTGCCGTGCCCGATGCCTTCCAGACCTGTCCTGGGATCTCTGAGAACTTCCATAGACGTTCCAACGGCTGGACTCTGGAGCGTTTGCCCCTGCAAGTTCTCAGCCTGAGTCCCGAGCTCCAGGAGGCGGCCCTGAGGGCAGCGTGGAGTGGACGAGAGCAGGAGAGGACCACTCACTCAGGTTTGTGCAGTCCCGGGCCCTGGCCGTGTATTGGGCTACACACTTGGCTGTTGGCCGCAAGGTCAGCAGCTCAAAACCACCAGCCACTCATCAAGAGAAAGATGAGGCTGTCTATTCCCGTAGGGTTACAGTCTTAACGACTCACAGGGGCAGTTCTACCCTGTCCTATAGGGTAAGTCAGAATCGACTCGATGGCAGCAAGTTGGGTTTTGGAGTTTGAGGTCCCCTTAAAGAAGGCCTGGCACCCCAATGGTTAAGTGGTTGGCTACTAACTGAATGGTTGCTGGTTTGAACCCACCATCTTACCCAGGGAGAGAAGCCCCGGCCGTCTGCTCCCATGAGGATGATCGTCCAGGAAACCGTCCTGGGGCAGTTCCACTCTGGCCTACGGGGTCATTATGAGTCAGAATTGATGGGACGGCGTACCCCAGGCACCCACTAGGAGTCCCTGGGAGGCGCAGTGGCGATCATGCTCGACTGCTAACCCAAAAGTCAAAGGTTCGAGTCCGCCCAGAAGGGCCTGGTGATCTACTTCCGAAAAATCAGCTTCTAAAAACCTGACGGAGCCTGCAGTTCCACCCTGACCCACGCGGGCTTCCGGCACCAGCGTGCCGGCAGCTGCATCTGATTGTTGTTCTTGGGGGCCATCAAGTTGACTCGGGCTCGTAGCGACCCTTTGCACAATAGACCCCAGCCCCGCCCGGTCCTGCTTCCATCCTCACAGCGGTCATGTCTGAGCCCGATGTTGCAGCCGTTCCACTTAATCTCCGCTTCACCAGGAGGGATGCCTTTTTCCAGGGCCCGCAGCCCTCGTGGCTCTGTCGGGTGGGTAAGCATTGGGCTGCTGGCTGCAAGGTGGAAGTTCAAACCTACCAGCCGCTTCCCAGGAGAAAGACGAGACTATATGTTCCCATACAGGCCAATCGCCTGAGCAGGGAGGGCCCCTGTGAGTCAGAAGTGACGAGATGGCACTGGGGTCTGGCCCTTGTTTTCCGGTGATAACATGTCTGAAGAACGTGAGATGAAGTCTCCCTCCTCCCTTCTGAGGGGCATTCTGACCGTACTTCTTCCAAAGTAGGGGCATTGCGTCTTCTGGCAGACCAGGGTGCGTTCGATATTCTTGGCCAACACCGCAGTTCAAGTGCATCAGTCCTTCCCCAGTCTCCCTCATGCGTTGTTCAGGTTCACATGCCTATGAGGTCGTTGAGAATCGTGTGACTTCGGTCAGATGTACCTTAGTCCTCAGAGTGGCATCTTTGCTCTTTAACACTTTAACTAGATCTCGCGCCATAAACCTGTCCAATACAGAGCATTATTTGATCTCTCAACTGCCGCTTTCACAAGCACTGACTGTGGATCCAGCCAAAACGAAACCCTTGACAACTTCAGTCTCTTTCCCATTAATCATGATGTTGCCTTGTGGTCCATTTGTGAAGATTTGGGTTTTCTTAATGTGGAGGGTGTTGGGATTCAGATAATTTAACAAGTGGTTCACTGGCCTGATGCTCATTTTAAGCACACACATATATATATAGTTTTGAAATATTCATGAAAATATTAAATAATACCTGACAAAAATAATGAAACTTTTAAGGTATTTCTATATTGCTTCTTGATTGGTATCCTCACTTGCAACATTCTTCGCTTTTACCTGAGCATCATCAGCTGTGTGATTTATCTTTAACTGCTGTGATTGTTAAGGTTTATTGTGCCAACCTGGCTGATAAACACATGTGGGATTAATTGAAGGGCAGAGAGAGAAATGGTTCAGTGAGGCTCTCCTGTCTGGTCTCTTGTTCTCTGAGGGTAGGACCAGGGTGCAGCTGCCTTAGCTTATTCTCTGCTTCAGCTGGCAAGGCTCACTTCCTGTGAGACATCCCTGAGGAGAAGCCACATGGACCTACCCCGATGCAGCCCTGGGTGCTGGAGCAGCCGAGTGGAGACCCCTGCCAGCTCTGAGATACTGACACGCTCACTGATTCGGCTTTCCTCCTGCAGTCGGCACCATTGTGTGTGTTTTGTGAAACGGAGGAGGACTTTGTAGATTGATGTCAGACAGATGGGCTAACGTCGGACTTATGGGCTTGGACTGGACTGGGTTGGGATGCTTAATGTACAATTACCCTTTATATAAAACATGAGTGTTTATGAATTTTGTTTCTCTAAGCCTACCCAGATCAACACAACTGTCTTTCCATTGTAGGAGTAGGACCTCATGCCTGTCTTGGCTATATTGGCAACTGTTAGGTGAGTTCTCGTCTCCGAACATTTTATGTTCATCTTTGAAAAAACTTTTCCACTTCTGCTGAACTTACAGCAATTGTTCCAACAATTTTAGCTCCTTGAACACGTTTAGGAATTGTCGCTCATAGTGTCTTGTGGGAATTTGGGGGTTACACAATGCTGACACGAAGGGCGGCAGCGTGTCCCCCTCGGCTGTTCGGCACTTGTTCTCCTCACGGTCTATGTTTGTGTGCTAACGTAACAAATGCAGGGGAATAAAAATGTGTATTTCATCAAACTGAATAAATAAAGACGACAAGCATAGTGCCACCCCACTTTTTATACTTATGGACCGACTGAGCATTACTACAGTGCTTAGAATACCTGTTGCACAGGTGAACGTTAAAAAAGAGTAAGGAATGTAAATTTGTGATTTCCACATCGGGCGGCTGCCCACCTTAGGGTGAACTCTGATTACAAGTACCGTTTTAACAACTGGTTCGTCGAACTCCACAAGAAACTAGGCATCTGCGGCAGTTACATCATCTCCTGTCAACTTGCGAAGAGGTGGAGTCTAGCCTGTCAATCAGGTCATAACTTGATGACCTCATTTAGAGATGAGGAGATAATAGCTCACTGGAGGCCAGATACACTCTCTACTTTGTCTTCCTGTGACAAGCCGCATGCAGCCACTGAGGCAGCCAGAGCCTTGGGACTGGAGAAGCCACATGGAGACCTACGCATGCACTGAAATGCTTCCACCACTACTGAATCCACAAGACTTCCCCCCCACTGGCCGGTGATCTTCCTCCATTCGGCATCCTTGCCTGTGTTTCATGAGTCTGAAGAGGACTTTATAGATTGGTATCAGACATGTAAGCTAATGTATCAGACTTATGGACTTGATCTGGACTGGGCTGGGATGCTTTCTCAATATTCAACTGCTCTTGTATATAAATCTCTTTCTTATAGACATATGGATTTGTTTCTCTAGGATACCCAGACTAACACAGCCAGTGAGGATGAGAGTGGGTGATGAGGTAAGGCCACTCCCTCCCCACAGGAGACGGTGCTGGCCAGCCAGCGGGGGCTCAGCTTCATCCAAGCACTGTGAGGCCCTGGGAGCTCTTAAGGAGGAGGTAACATGATTGGATTTGCAGTTTCCAAAGATCTTTCTGGCGGCTGTTGAGGGAAAGACTGTCCAACTTGACAAGCACACAGGCAGCCGGGATATTAGACAAACGATGGCCCTGAGCCTGACGGAACCACAGTCGCATGTGGTGAGCCATGTGGCAAACCAGCGACAGAGACCCTCCCCCTCACATCTGGACCTCCGCATCCCCCCACTGACGACATCAGCCCCATCCATCTGACCTGCTCACCTTCGGGCTTACTCAGCCCCTCTCCTCAGGGTCTCATTATAAACTCCAGACTCCCAGGGGAGCCAGCGGCTCAACCTGGTGTGACGAGACATCCCTTCCCAAAGCCATGATGAGGGCAAGTCTTTGGGGACCGATCTGATTGACAGAAGCAACCAAAGGCCATTGGCAGCCAGCTGTGGCTGGATGGGGTAGATAGTGGTATCATCAGTCATGTGGCAAATGACCTCAGAAGGGAGTAGCTTAAAGCCGCACAACACTGATGTCACACCGTGTCTGTGTCCCAGGCATGCAGGGTGGCGTGGCTGGCAGTTCTGGTTCTAGGTTCTCGTGTTGTTGCCATCTAACGTCAGCCAGGGCTGCAAGGTCATCGAAGGCTTGAGCGGGTCTGGAGGATCCACTGCCATTCACTCGGCTGTTGGTGGGTGGGCAGCCTCGATTCCTCCCCACGGGAGCCTCCTCGAGGGTCCCCACAGCACGGCAGTTGCTGCTCCCACTGTGAGCAGTTGTTAGGTACCCTCCAGTTGGGTCCAACGCCTAGAGAGCCGACATACAACAGAACGAAACACTGCCCTGTCCTGCTCCACCCTGACCATGATCTTCCTGATTGAACCCATTGTGGGAGCCACTGTGTCCATCCAGCTTGTGGCGGGCCCTCCTCTTATTCGCTGTCCCCTGCTTTACCATGATGTTCTTCTCCAGGGAACACAGCAGAAGCTACAGTATCTTCAGGGACCTGGCCTCAGAGGTCCTGCTCACAGTTCTAAAATTTCCCGGTGGCGATTCAGTGTGGGAAGGGACTACCAGGGTGTGACTACCGGGAGACAGGGCCATTCAGACACTTCCTTGGGGTGTCACCAGGGGGACCCTCTGGGGGCTGCGGCTTGGGTTCTCACATTGGAGACACCTCTGCTGCGTTGGCCTTGGTGGAAACTCCTTCGCTCTGTGACACCCCACCCCCCCACCCGGAGCAAAGCCCGGCCCTCCTCCTGCAAGTCAGACTGGCAAGGTGTTGCCCTGGCTGCTGTAAGCAAGTAGATGCCCAGGCCGTCCTTCCTCGTTCTGTGTTTTGATAATCTGCTTGGCGCCCGATTCATTCATTCAATAAATATTTTCAGAGGGTTGAAACGAGACTGTCTACTCCCCTAAAGAGTTATCGTATCAGAAACCCACGGGGGCAGCATGTAAGACACTGCCCTCGGGGCAGGAGGGGCTTCTGACAGGAGTCAAACACCATTGACAACACAGAAGGAAAAACAGATCTCTCTCCCTCCCCATCTCAGATGCAAAAAGCCAGGCATCATTTCTGGATCATCTCTGAGATTGATGGGCGCTTGCCGCAGACGCAAGAAGAGCATTTTCCCAACAGAACCTTTCAGCTGGCTTCCAGCAGCTAAAAATATCCCCAGCCCATCTTTCCAGTTGCCTTTCCTGTGACTAATTTTCACAAACATGGTTTTGAGGGCGAGCTGTTGTGCACCAGAATGGGGAAAGGGCGCCTTGGGATCCCAGCTGACTTGGGAGGTCGGGGAGTGTCCTGAGGAGGGTCCATTCCTTCATCTGCAATGCGGGTTTGTGTGTGAACAGAGGCAGCCACAACAGATGTTCTCCTATGGCTTTACAGCTCCGAGAGTCAGCTCAGGATTTTAAAGAGCATGTTCTTGGTGAGTCCAAGTGGCTTGCTGCCCTTAGAGACAGGGAACTTGAGGGGAGGGACCCTCAAAGCCATGGCCTCTGCCCAGACCGCTCCCCCCAGGTTCAGGAACTCCACCAGGTTGGTCATCACCTCCCTGACCCTCACTTTGCTGCCCTGACCTCATCTCCCCCACCGCCCACCCCCACCCCTGCTCACTGCACCCAGCCCTTTCTCACGGACCCGTCAACAAGCCACGCAGGTTGCAGCTTTGGGATTTTGACTTTGCTGGAATGCACTTGTGATGATTACATAATCTGGGGTCAATTTGAGATTAGTGGATGAAGGAGATATTGGACATGACACAAAATAATAATAATTTATAAATTATCAGGGGTTCATAAGGGAGGGGGGAGCGGGGACGGAGGGGGAAAATGAGGAGCTGATACCAAAGGCTCAAGTAGAAAGCAAATGTTTTGAGAATGATGGTGACAACAAATGTACAAATGTGCTTGACACAATGGATGGATGGATGGATGGATGGATGGATGGATGGATGGATGGATGGATGGATTGTGATAAGAGTTATACGAGCCCTCAATAAAATTATTTAAATAAAAAAGTGAAGGGGTGGAATTTAACCTGTCAATCAGATCACAGTTTGATGACCTCATTTGGAGGCTCGATGGAGATAAATAGCTCACACTCTCTGCCTTCCCTTTCCTGCTGTTGAGACCCTCAGAGAGCTGGAGGAGACACGTGGAGACCCGCGCCAGCATTGAGATGCTTCCACTGGCACTGGATCCACAAGACTTTATACCCACCGGCCTGTGATCTTCCTGCACTTGGCATCATTGCATGTGTTTGGTGAGTCTGAAGAGGATTTTATAGACTGGTATTAGACATATGGGCTAATATCGGGCTTATGGACTTGCTCGGGACTGGGCTGGGAGGTTTTCTCAATATTCAATTGCTCTTGGATAGAAAGCTCTTTCCTACACACATAGGAGTCTCCCGGGGTTTGTTTCTCTAATCTACCCGGACTCGCCCAGCACTCACTCCAGGTGCCTACAAGGATCCACCTGCACTGTTCCAGGGTCCCGATCCAATGTGTCCTCCTGGAAGAGGCCTTCTGGGATCCCTCATACCGAGTAGGCAGCCTATCACGCCATGTGACATGCCTTCCTCAGACTCCCTTCCCGGCAGAGTCTGGCTGCCCTTCGTGGCTTCCCAAGGGAATGGTCTTCCGGAGAGAACGTTGTGTGTGGTGAAGGAGAATGAGGGGACCCTCCCCTGAGATGAACTAACCCAACAGCTGCAAAGGCAGTCCCCAGGGAGGATGGCGCAGGGCCAGGCGACACAGACACCATCCAGGTGCGCTCTGTTCGCAGCTGTGTCCTGAGCACCTGGAAGCCGGCGCCCAGCAGGAGCTCAGCAGGGGCCTGGCTGAACGAGCCAGCTCATGGACAGATGTGCACAGGGGGAGAGGTCTCCCCCCCTCTGCCCACTCGAACTCCAGTTTGGCCATTTACCCCTTGGTCCTGTGGGCCTTGAGACACTCAGCTCACACGGTACTAAAGCAAGTGGGTTTCTTGGGGACCCATGCAGCAGGGCATGGGGCTCTTTCTCTCAGCCCTCTGAGACCACAGGTCCAGTTATCCGAGCCATTTTCTTGATGTTACGAACCTGGGCTTCTTCCACGGTTCAGGCCACCCCAGCCCATCCTGGGCCTCTCTCTGCCAGAGCTCCAGCCAGGCCCAGTCCCCATGGCAAGATGCTGAAAGATGCTACATACCACTTCCTGGCTGGCACCTGAGTCCCTTCTCAGGGAAGCAGGGCAGGAGGACCTGACAGTATGTGGAACTGGCTGGAGCCTGAGTGATGTGGCCACCTTCTGGTATCACTCTCACGGCAGCCTCATGGGCCGGGCGCAGTGTTTCCCAATTTGTGGATGCATAAGGCGAGGTCCGGACACTGGAGGGGCTGGTCCAGGGCACCCCAAGCCAGCCAAGAACATATGGAAAGCACCGCACACGGCTAACAGGACAACACCTCTGTTGTGGGAGAAGTCCGACCAGAGTGCTCCTGAGAGGCCAGGACGGCGAGACTTCGCCTGACATACTCTGGACCTGTTGTCAGGGGAGAGCAGTCCCCTGGAGAAGGGCATCGTGTTTGGTAAAGTGCAGGGGCAGGGAACGAGAGGAAGGCCCTCCAGGAGATGGACGGACACTGTGTCTGCTCAGGCATGGGAATGATGGTGAGGATGGCGTGGGACCGGGCGATGGTGTTTCTGCTGTGCTCGGGCTGCTATGGGTGGGAGCTGCTGGCTGACAACACCAACACAGTCTGTTCAGAAGGAGCTGCTCGGGCCTCAGGCTGCAGCCTGGAGCTCCCTGCCCGGAGTGGGGAGAGCCGTCAGTCAGCCGGAGCTCATCTCCTCCTTCCTCCCACGCCACCTGCCAGTGTCACACGGCACCAGGGGAGAGCAGAGCTGGCAGGGCACCCCGGGGAGGCTGTTCAGGGAGTGGCACCTGTGGGTGGCTGGGGAGGGGGCAGTGGTGGAACGTGCCCTTGCTCAGGTGCACACGTGAGCTCCCTGGCTCCTTCTGGAAGCTCCTCCTGGTGCTGTTAGCCTGCGGGATCACCAACTCCCCAGCTGGGGACTGGCAGGAGAAGCTGTACATGTTGGAAAGAGCAGGGAACCTGGGGGGCCAGACCAGGCCAGCCTGCTCCGCACCCGCCTTACTTACCTGGCTCATTTCAGGAATAAAATTAAAGAACCTGTCTGTCAGCGCTGTGAGGGCCAGGTGAGGTCAGGGCCCTGCTCAGAACATAAGACAAACATCTGCTTGACCTAGGAGCACCAATATCAGAGGACCCAGGCAGGGCAGGGGTCCCCATCAGCAAGGCGAGTCCATGCTCAGGGCGCCAGCAAATCAGAAGCATCCGTTGTCCAAAGCAAAAGGCCCATCGATGCCATGCAGACAGGACGCAGGAGGGGAACCAGCTGGAGCCCAATGGACTCACGCAGGGTCTGGAGGGCCCTCGCACACAAGAGTGCTTCAGCTACCAGGTCCGTACCATTCGACACTTTCATGGAAACCTGTCTCCTTTGGTCCCCTCCTTTGAGACCCCTTACCTCGGTGGGTCTCTTGGGAGCCCACCCACTCCTCATGTACGGTACGCTTGGGTTCCAAAGGCCCAGGCACTCTATAGAAGCGAAGGGTGATCGAATCAGATCACCTGGAGCGTGATTATATCATAACATACCTGGCAAACCGCTGAGCGTCGTGGCTCAGCCAGGCTGACACGTGACCTCACTCACGAGGGCCAGCATCTCCCTTGCCTCCTACCTTGGCATCCATTCCTGCCACAGGTGTGCTGCCCATGCAACAAATCCCTGGATGGCGGATTCTCGAGTACCATCACAGATGCAAAATTCGGGTGACAAGCTTGCTGCTAAGTGAACAGTAGGTGTGCCCCATTTCTTTCTAACAAGCAGGTAGTGGGGAGTGGCCTGCTGAGTCTAACTCTTGCAACTGGATCCAATGTGAGCATCCAGCAAGAATGGATTCTAACGGGTTTCCGATCTGTTCTGAGAGCATCATTGACATGTGCGAGGAAGCAGGGGGGCATCATCCATGACCCTCACATGCCTTCATCTGGCTCTATCCTGGGGTTACAGTGCGGACTCTCACCTGCCTGGTTGATCTCAGACAATCCCTGAATGTCCAGGGGATATTGGCTGAGCACTCTCTTGGTGACAGCGTGGCTCTAAGCTTTGTCCCTGTATCGAATCCTCCAAGAAACCCCACAAAGCAGATCTCCACACCATCCTGCTGTGGAGTGGAGGACACTGAGGCCCAGAATGGTGAGGGGAGTAACAGAGTCCAGATTTTCACTGGGAGCTGCCAGTCTGACTGTGAGTCACAAGTCACCTGTGGGCGGACCCTGAAGTGAGAGGCATTTGTTGAGTGAGGGAAATGCAGCCAAGAAGTGATTCCAGCCACGTCCAAGGTCAAGGACCTCGGGCCTCAGTGTCTCTCCTGGGCTCTCATGGTTCTTCATGAGAAGAGCGGGAGAAGTCTGAGGATGTCAACTCTGCTTACAGGCAAGAAAACCCCAGTCTCTCCACCTGGCAGGGCATCGCCAGTCTGTTGGGAGCCAGGTCTGAAAATCAGGCCTCTTGTTGCCCCGGCCAGACTTCAGGCCACTGTGACCAGAGGAAGGAGCCTGAACTCCAAGTCAGAACCTCATGACCATGTCCCAGTTGCTGTGGTGGTTAGGGTCTGACCCTAGTGACCTTCTGTATGACATCACAAGGCTGCCCAGCCTGACGCTACCCTCAGTCATTGTTAAGTTGGGGCCGTAGGCAAACCCAGTGGCCCCAGTGGCTACGTGTCCCAAAGAGTGAGCCTGTCTTCCCTGGAAGGTGGCACTTAGAAGGAAGTGCTTTGATGATTGTCTGTTGGGAGTTGTCTAGCATGTCCCCCTCCTGTGTCTGGCTCTTCTGATTAGAAGGTGGATTGAAAGAGCCAAGGGTGGGTCATATGCCTGGCATAGAAAAAGTGCCTGTAAGTGGAAGCCATGATTACAGGGGCGGTTATTACAGCCCTTCCACGGGAGAGAGCCCCATGCCTGTTGACTGGGTAACTGGCCCAATAGACCTGTGGGAAGTGCAGTGGGTGGGTGGATGTGGGGATGGGAGGAAGGTTAGGAAGATGGATGGATGGGCGAAAGAAGCTGAGGAGAAGACAGGTGAATAGATGGATACATAGGCCAAGGGCCATCAGAAAGAGGTGTTGGGCAGACCAATACTTGGAAGAGAGAGCACATGGAATATTCAGAAGAACAGATGGTTGATTGGATGGATGGATGGATGGATGGATGGATGGATGGATGGATGGAAAGACAGACTAATAACAGACAGAAAGATTGGTGGCTGATCAGATTGGTGGGAGGATGGATGGATGGATGGATGAATATGTGGGTGCGATAATTGGGTAGGTAGATAGGAAAATAAAGGCATGGACCAAAGAGGAGGATGAGAGAGAGGTTGATGTGTCTTCTACTTGCACTAAAGCCGAGGAGCTGCAAGTGGTGTGGGCATCCAGGATGGGAGAGAGAAAGGGGTCAACCCAGGAAGGGAGGCAATGGGCAGGTGCTTACTGTATCCCAACATCTCTGCTTGGAATGGAGTCTCCATGAGCAAGAGTCAGGGCCGGGGGACAGGCGCAGGGCCCGCCCTTCACACACCTGCTCTCCAGAGGACAGAGTCTGGGTGGGAGGGCTGCCTCGGGGGGAGGGGTGAATTGACTAGTTTGACTGCCAGATCCACATGGTATCCATCCGTGCCCCAGCAGAGCAGGGACTCTTAGCTGCAAGGCCAGTGTGTGTCCCTGGGAACTCCTTGGGGCTTGACCAGAGGAACAGAAGATCCCATTCACCCAGGGCTCATGGTGGGAACCGGCCTGCCCTGGGGTGAAGGACCCCAGGCTTGTGCTTGTCCATGCTGAGTGGCTATGGACAAAGCCCTGGCCCTCTCCAGCACGGGCTTCCTCGGTGGGGATTTGAGCCACCCTGCGGCCCTGGCCCCCCGGGAAAGTGCCTGGCCTTCGAGCAGCCTTAACTTCTTCGTCTGTCAAATGGGCAGCCACAGCCTTGCTGCGACAGGGCTTGTGAGCACAGAGAGGACCACTGCTAGCGAGGGAGGGAGTGCCCTGAGGACAGAGGGGCGACGGCACCCAGGACAAGGATGGAGAAAATGCTGGCAAACAGACTGAGCCAAAGACTGTACATCTCTTCTTGATACAGTGGGAACGGTTGAATCGTGCGATGTGTCCATGAGGTGCCAAGAAAAGTGCCTGGAAAGAAAAGAAAGAGCCGCGTCTGTGTCCACGGGTGTCACAGGGTCTTCCAGGACCAGCACCCACCCCCACCCCCACTCACCCCATCGCTTCCTGCCCTCCCAGACAAGTCCAGGGCCCAGACTCAGTTCTAGAAGAAGCCAAGATAATGCCACTAACCCACTACCCGCGCTGGATCAGACAACAAGCCCCTCCTCCCAGCTCCCCGGGGAGCGTTTCCGAAGCTGCTGCTGCACAGGGCCGCCCAGGAGGGGCGGGGCCGGGACAGGAAGGCCTGGGAGCTTTTCCCAGGCTGGAGGCCACCAAGGAGCTGTGCTTGCATTCTTCACCACAGCTGGCCCGCTCCGGACACGGCTTTCCCAGACCCTGCTGGCCCCTGTCTGCTGGGATCAACGGGGAGAGGGGGGAGGGGCGGGGGCAGAGGGCAGAGAAGAAGACTCACTGGGGGAGGGCAGGCCCTGTCAGCTAGGGCCAGCAGACGGACGGAGGTCGCTACGGCCCTCCTGGGCAGTCCCACGCCTCACTGTCCCCACCTGCCCCACAGCTGTGGACTCAGTGACTTAGCCAAGGCTGCCCAGTGCTGGCAGGAGGCGGGCCAGCTCAGGAGAGGGCTCCCCACCCCACCACAAAGCTGGGATCAGAGCACCCTACGTCTGCCCTCGCTCAGGCTGCACATCCGTAAAACGGATGGAGCTGGAAGATTCCAGAAACGTCCTGCTCCACCACCACCACTGCACGTGCTGATAAAGAAAGAGGGTTTGGGCTAGGAGGGGAAGGGCATTTAGTGAGCGCCAGCTGTATGCCCCTGGTGTTTTTCACACCTTGTTTCCTGTCTGTCTACATCCCAGTCCCACATCCCAGCGTCTCCCAGCCTCATCCCCAGCTAGGTGACCTTGGGCATGGACCCAACCAGGTTGGGCCTCAGTCCCCTCCTCCCTTGTGAAACAGAGGTAATTGTGGGCAGAGCTGATGTGGACAAAGGGCCTGGGGCTGTTGCTAGCTGACTGTGTGCCGTCCTGGTGCCCCAGAGTCTTGGGAGGCTGATTTTTGGGAAGCAGATCACCAGACCTTTCTTCTGCGGCACTTCCGGCCACACGCGAACCTCCAGCCTCCCAGCGGCTGAGCGTGTTAACCGTGTGCACTGCTCAGGGACTCACCGAGGACTGACTTGGTGCCGGATGAATGATGAGCTGTGTATTGAGCCCACAGGATCCTGGCCCTCTTGGAGCTTACAGCAGTGCCAAGAAGCCAGGGTCAGAACAGAGGCTCATGGGATAACTAGGTCATTCCCAAGGAGGGAAGAAGTGGGCGGGATTCCCACCCTGCTCA
This sequence comes from Tenrec ecaudatus, assembly GCF_050624435.1. Taxonomy (NCBI): domain Eukaryota; kingdom Metazoa; phylum Chordata; class Mammalia; order Afrosoricida; family Tenrecidae; genus Tenrec; species Tenrec ecaudatus. Next base: position 14,822,170 of record NC_134535.1, on the reverse strand, counting down.
CTGAGCCCCAGAGCTCCCTTTTCCCAGGACTCAGCCTCTCCAGGCCAGTGGAAGCAGAGCTTCCTGAGGCAGAAGCAGAGTCCCAAAGACAGGAAGTGACTCGGCCAAGGTCACACGGAGTGGCCCAGAGGCCCATGTTCTGCCCAGGGGAGAGGCCCTGAGGTAGAGTCATGGCAGTGCTTATGGGGGGCGCACCCAGAGCCAGGAGGAGGTAAGGACCCTAGACAGCCAGCTCCCAGGGTCCCTGACACCCCTGACAAAAGCTGTGACCCCATGTCACACACCAGGACTCTGACATCTCAAGGGTCCTATGACATGCTCAGGATCTCCCAGAAAGGGCATGGAGAAGGGGAGGTCCTTGCTTGGATTCCCCAAATTCAGGTTTGCCTGACGCCCAAGCCCATCCCTTTGCAGCCCTGGTGGGAGGAGGCAGTTGCCTGTGGACCTGCGGATGTAAGCCCAGGTGGTAGTTTGGGGGAGCCACAGGACAACCTGCCGGCGCCATCTAGCGGCTCCCAGGAGATAGGCTGATTCCCTGGGTAGCCTGAGCCGGGAGAGGAATCTGCTTCAGGATGGATGACCTCGAGTGGTCAGAGTAGAACTGACAGGAAATGCGGCTCCATCGGATTTATTTGTCAAGGACCAAATGCAAGGCGTGCCTGACCCGGGCATGGCATTCCCCAGCGCCTCACCTGTACTTGAAAGCTGGACACTGAGTAAGGAAGACCGCAGAAGAGTGGGCGCATGTGAATGGGGATGCTGGGGGAGAACGTTGAAAGTATCGTGTTATTGTGGAGGGGGAATGCAGAGTGGAGACCCAACGCCCATCTGTAGGCAACTGGACATCCCCTTACAGAAGGGTCGTGGGGAAGGGATGAGTGAGTCGGTGCAGTATAGCACCGATGAAACACATGCAACTTTCCTCTACTTCTTTAATGCTTCCTCCTCCCCACTATCATGATCCCAATTTTACCTTACACATCTGGCTAGACCAGAGCATATACACTGGTATAGATAGGAACTGGAAACACAGGGAATCCAGGACAGATAAACCCCTCAGGACCAATAATGGGAGTAGCAATACCAGGAGGGTAAGGGGAAAGTGGGAGAGAAAGGGGGAACTGATCACAAGGATCTACATATAACCCCCTTTCTGGGGAACGGACAACAGAAAAGTGGGTGAAGGGAGACATCAGATGTTGTAAGCTATGAACAAATAATAATAATGTATAAATTATCAAGGGCTCATGGAGGTGCAGGGAGGGGAAAGGAAGAGCTGATACCAAGGCTCAAGCAGAAAGAAAATGTTTTGAGAATGATGATGGCAACAAATGTACTTGATACAATGGATGGACGGATGGGTTGTGATGAGTTGTACAAGCCTCCCCCCCACCAAATTATTTTTAAATAAAAATAAAATTCAAAACACAAAACAAAAGAAAGTACCAAGGATGCACAGGTCTGTCTTGGAAGAAGTTCAGCCAGAGCGCTCCTGAGAGGCGAGGATGGCGAGATTTCATCTTACATGCTTTGGACCTGTTGTCAGGAGAGACCAGTCCTCCGGGGGTCTAGGGAGCACGTCCACCCTGCCGGCCTGGGTGGCCGTGAGTCAGAGTCAGCTAGTGGCTGTGGGTTGGTTTCTCATTTTAGAGTTGAGGGAACTGAGGCCCAGAGAGGGCACTGAGGCCCAGAGAGGGCACTGCCCAGCCCCTGAGAGGCCAGCAAGCGGGACTGCCTCCTCAGTGCCTTTACAGAATGTGCAGACACCATGCCCAGCAGGGAGAGACCAGCCAGAGGCGGAGCTGGGACCCCAGATGGTCTTGATCCTGCAGCCACAGAGGCTTCAGGCCCATGCGTCTAAGGCCAGGGGAGACAGGGCACAATGACATGCTAGCCTGAATTGGCCTGGAAGACCTGTACCCCAGGACTGGGAGGAGGCTGTGGCTGTAGGAACTGGATTCTGGGCTCACACTGGCCTGAGGGTCACCCACACCCTACTCTGCCCGCCCCACCGGGCTCTCTCTGCTTGCCCCTGTCCATCACCCCCTCTTCCTCCAGAACCCCGCTTCATCTTTCCACACTCCATTCACAGATTCAGGGATACGCTCCTCTCCCAAGTGTCTGCCCCCACCCCCACCCCGGTTTGCTGTGCCCAGGGACCCCAGGACACATGATGTGCCCATGTTTGGCTTGAGTCTGTCTTCCTCTCAGGATGATCACATTCATGTCAGCGAGATGCCCTTGAAGAAGCACCTATAAGCATGTCTCCACCCATAGAGCACGGGTCAGCCTTGCATGAGGGGTGGGGTCACTGCACTGGGATGCCTGAGAACAGTGACCTCACCCCCGCCCCTCCTTGCATCTCTCCCACCTGGGAACCCCACTTGTGCAGAGCAAGGCTGCTCCAGAGGGGCTTCGAGGCTGTGGGTCACCAGGTTGGCCCCTGAGGGGCCTCGGGCTGGGTTTGAACCACCAACCTTTCAGCTAGCGGCCAGGCGCTAAATGGTGTTTGACACCCAGGGTCCCTGCTCAGCCTCTTTGGAGGATGTTGTGTTGTTGTTGTGAAGAGCTGGCCTTTGTCCCTTCCCGCTCTCAGCAGACTGCGCACAGCAGAAGGAAACACGGCCCCTACCGGTCCAGGGCCGACCTCACAGAGGTTGTTATGTCTGGGGCTGTGGTGGCAGCCGCTGCGTGAGTCCACCTTTGTCAAGTCACAAACTGACAGGCTCGTGGTGGTCTCAGGAGATAGGGATTGTTCTTGTCCCCTTTTAGGGATGGGGAAGCGAGGTCGGAGATGGGTCGGGTCCCACTCGAGTCGCCAAACAAGCGCCCCTCTTCTTTGGCATGGCTGGGACACCCCACTCACCCCAAAGGTCCCCAGGGAAGAGGACTCCTCCCACCCTGGTCAGGTAGAGTCCCGCCCTGGCGTCCACACCACGCTGACACCTCTCCTCTCTCCATAGAATAGACCCCAAGGGTTTGCTTCGATGGTGCCTCGCTGTACACACACACACACACACACACATTCTCCACTGCGAAAGCAGAAACTGGCTGTGCTCACTGCTTCTCACCTCCCAGGAGTCACCTCTCCCACATGGCAGAGGGCGGCCTGAGCCACCCAAAGGATGTTGGTGTTGGCGAGGCCACGAGAGACCTGGTAGCTTCCTTCCCCTGCTCTCTGGGCTACTCATGACTCGCTCTGGGAGGTGCCAGCGAGTGGCCACGTTGAGAGCATGCTCACACAGCCCTGTGGAAGAGGTCCACCCAGGGAGGCACTGAGGCCTCCTGCCAGCAGCCAGCGTGCGCTTGCAGCCATGTGAGTGAACCAGCCTGGTGGAGGACCCTCCGGCTCCAGCCCGGCTTGTAGATGACTGCAGCCTTGCGAGCGACTCTCAGCCAGAGCACCCCCTGCCCCCCTGCTCACTCACTGCCACGGGGTCAGTCCCGACTCACAGCAACCCAGGAAGACAAAGTAGAACGGTCTCTGACACCATAACTCTTCCCAGGAGTAGAAAGCCTCATCTTTCTCCTTCGGAGTGGCTGGTGGTTTTGAACTGCTGGCTTTGCAGTTGGCAACCCAGTGTGTAACCCACTAGGCTGTCAGCGCTCCTCTCAAAACCAAACTCATTGCCACCAAGTCAACGTCGAGTCCTAGCAGCCCGATAGGACAGAACTACCCCACCCCCACCCTGTGAGCTTCTGAGACTAGAACTGTTCATGGGAATAGAAAGCTCCCGCTTTCTCCCAAGGAGTGGCTGGGAGCTTTGAACCGCTGACCTATCCGTTAGCAGCCCAACTTGTAACCCACTTCTTCACCAGGGCTCTAACCCTAAGCTTAACCCTAACTGATTGGGTCAGGCACCCGTGGGAGAAACAGCCTGACCTGCCCTTAGAGATAGCTGGCTTCAAAAGGCCTCTAGACAATGAGCCATCTCCTGGGTATCAATCAGGTGGACCGCTCAAGGCGCCACCCTACCTCGGAATTTCACGGATGGAGCCGGCTTAAGCCCTTGCAGCTACAGCCCCCACCCCCTCCCTTCTTGTTTACCCTCCCGGCCAGCTTAAACACTGGCTCTCCACCACAGACAGGTGAGACTTCTCAAGCCCCCAGCTGGGGCCTGTGGGCGGAGCTCGGGGCTTCTGCCTCTCTCTGCTCTCCCCTCTCTCCCGGGCAGCACGACTTACTGGCTCCTTGCTGGAACCCGTGAATCTCTCCTAGGGGCGCAGAATAAACTGCTTTTATTTCTCTCTGGCCGGGCCTCAGTTTATCTTTGCGGCAAGCCTGCTGCTAACCCAGCTAAGCCACTCCCAAACCCCAACTCAGAACCATGAGCTAACCCTCATTTAATGTTTTCAGCCAATCCCATTTAGAACCATTTTTCAATGAAGCAATAGATAACCAAGTCACCATGTAGTAAATGATGGTATGGATAGGTAGGTAGATGGATTTTAATGACAGGACAGCTCACCCCCCTTCTGTCCCTTTTTCTGAACCGGGCACTTGCGTTAGTTCAGAGTAAATTGTCTCAACCACCTTATCACAGCATATCGTGGGCTGGATTGTGTCCGCCCAAAAATCTGCTGGGATCCTCACCCCTATACCTATGACATCATCCCATTGGGGAATAGGGTTTTCTTTGTTATGCTGATGAGACTCTATCAGTGTAGGGTATATCTCACACTTAATAACTACTTCTTTCAGCTAGCACTCAATAAGAACTTGTTCTTGCGTGGTGGGTGACGGCTTACAGGGTAGCTCGTCTGTCTTACACTCAACCATCTTGCACATTTCTCTGGGTCTCATCCATGGCCTTCAAGGTGGCATCATTCAGTCCACTGTGTCCCCCATCCCCTCTCCTCCTCCTCCTCCCTACCCTCTGAACCTTGTCCTTGAGCAAATGTTCTCAAATGGTTGATTCTAAGGTGGGTGTACCCCACTAGTATTATTGTCCACCACCACCCGTGCCTCCCCTGCCCCTCCACTTCCCCACCACCCACAGACATGTCTATTGTTTGGTTCAATGCAGTGAGCACAAGACCTCTTTAAAGTGTTGAAAAGCAAGGAGATTCCTTTGAGGACTCAGATGGGCCTCACCAAAGCCACAGTATTTTCAAGCACCTCATACGCATGTGAAAGTTGGACCTTGAATAAGGAAGACCTTATTGAATTGTCTAAAGACCCCGAAGAAGAAAAACTGATGAATTTGAATTATGATGCTGGGGAAGAATATGGAAAATACTGCAGACTGCCTACAGGAAAAACCCATCTGTCTTGGAAGTAGTACGGCCAGAGTGCCTCTTAAAGGAAAGGATGGAGACACTTCATCTTATAGTCTTTCAGTAGTTATCAGGAGAGAATAGTCCCTGGGCCGGCTTGCCCCGAGAGCTCGCCCTTGACCCCTGGCCTTGCTGGGGCCTGCGTTTCCACTGCCACCCCTCTGGCCGTGATAGAAGCATTGATCTCCACCATGGAGACCCAGGTCGGCTTCCCAGACCGTGCACCTCATGGGTAGCCCTCACCAGTCTTTCCGCGGAGGCGTGAGTGTTGAGAGAGTGCTCCGTTTCTTCAGATGGGAATAATGGGACCAGAGAGGCCAAGTAACTTGCCTGGGGACACACAGCTGCGAGTTTAGGAGGCGGGTCTCTAACTCAGGTCATGGCTGTGTGTCTCTGAGCCTTTGCACCACGCCCTCTGCCTCTGGCATCCAAGTGCACACCTGAAGGAGGAGCTACTTCCTCAGAAGCCCAGCCTGACATCCCTTGCCGAAGGCGGATGGGCCATCTCACTTGACCTTCAGGACAAGAGCTGCTCTGTCTCAGCTGCCACACTCTGCAAAGTGACTCAGGCTCGGGCCCGTGCTCATGCGGGGATAAGGGCAGGCACAGAGCAGCTGGCAGGATGGGTACCCTGAGTGTTCACTCTGCCAGCCACCCAACAGCTCCTCTCCACCATTGTCAGTTGAACGCTTTCTAAGTGAGTGATTCAGTGACATTGACTGCGCGGATCATGCTATGACACACCTCCCACCTTGCCTCCGAGATCTCTGAGCCCCTGCCTGCCCCTGGCCCCGGCCCTGGGAGCCGCCCGTACACATCAGTCAGGTATTTCAAAGAAGCGGATCGGGGAGTATCTGTCCCTCGGGAGGTATTCCCTCTCTCCCTCCCTCTCCCTCTCTATTTTAAGCAGTATTGAAAAAGAGTTTACATACCCATACAGTTTTCCCATTTAAAGACTACCAGTAGATCAGTGGAATTAAGTATATTCATAATGTTATGTGATCACCAATGGTCTAATTTTAGAATATTTTGGCCACCCCCCCCAAAAAAAAGAAACCTATTATCACACCTCCGACCCCTCGCACTCCCCCCCACCCGCCCCCCCGGCCACCACGGACATGCTTATTCCAGGCTTTGCGGTCATGGGAGTCCTACAGGGTGGGCTGTCTGCAGCCTCCACGCTGAAGTCTTAGGAGTCCAGGTGGCGTGGAGCCTGTGTGCTGGACTGCCATCCGCAAGGTCGGCAGTTTGAAACCACCAGCAGCTCCTCGGGAGGAAGACAGGGCTTTCTACTCTCTGTACCAACGGTTGCCGTCTCAGAAACGCTCAGCGGCAGCTCCACTCTGTACTGACAGGATGGCAGTGAGTTTTATTTTAACTTTTCTTGGAAGCATTAGCATGGCCCTCGCAGGAAGGTGATGTTCTCTGAACTGTGTAAACCAGGAGGCAGTCACGGTGGTCGCCACTCAGCCAAGATCACTCAGTGGGGAATGGTGGGTGGGTGAGACGTGGGCCTGGGTCTGCTTGCCTCGGGGACCCTTCTTAGACTTAGAGCCGGGAGTTACATCATCCCTTTCGGGATTTGAAGGTGGGAGGAAGGCAAAGGGGGAGGGGAGTCTGTGGATGCTGTGTACCAGAGCCGGAGGACCATGGAAGGTCTTAGGTGGTCAAGGGAGGGAGGCCGCTAAATTTAGCCCAGGGCCCAGCTCAGGGGTAGACTCCCTGGACTCATCCCATTGGTCCAGTTACTTCAGAACAGGCCCCACCCACCCCTCCTCCCACCTCCCCCTCAAGACAAGAGCCCTCTCCCCTGGCCCTCCCACAGCCTGGGCCTCCCAAAATGACTCAGCTAAGCCTGGAGCTGCTGTCCCCTCTGCCAACCCCCACCCCCAACACCTGTCCCTCTCTGGCTGCAGCCCCCCCAGGATGTAAGTGTTGCCAACACCAGGGCGGCTGTGCCGGATGTCTCTCAGCCAGCACCCGAGGGCACGTCTCCCGGTGGCCACTGGAGCTGGATCCACTTTTTGGCTACTGTGAACGGTACTGCGAGGAGCCAGGGGGCTTCAGAGCGTTTGTGGAAAGAGTGCCTTTGTCGTTCAGCTCCGTGTCCCCATGAACCTAGGGGATCCCTCCCCAGGTATTTGCACCCCTGCCATCAATGCTGCTGGCCACCCAGTGCCCCAACCCAATCGAGCGCCGAGGGGGTCTAATTTCCGTTTTCCCACACTGTTGTCTGTCCTCAGTGCCTGTGCCACGTCCCGTCCACACCAGCCGTGGACGAGGGTGTGGGAGACAGAAAGGTTCCCCCCAGGTTGTTCCCCAAATATGTGCCAAACCTAGGGCGCTGCTTGTTTCACATGGTAAATAACTGTCCACTCAGAGGTCAACACAAGCTGCTTAGAGGTTATTTTGTAAGGTCTCTCTCTCCAGGCTAGATTTAAACCTCAGTCCTTGGCTCCACACGAGAAAGAATTCACGCTGAAGCCAGGCTCGTGATCCAAGTGAATTTAATGAGAGGTAAAAGAAGCATCAGGTTTTACGCGGCACCCATAGGATTCCTTTGACCATGTGGCCTGGCAGAGGCTGCTCAGGGTCACGCAAAGATCTCTCTCCCAAGTTCTTCTCCCACAGAAACAACCAGATAAGATCTCTCTTCTCTCTCTCTCTCTCTCTCTCTCTCTCTCTCTCTCTCTCTCTCTCTCTCTCTCTCTCTATCTATCTATCTATCTCTATCTCTCTATCTCGCTCTCTCTCTGTTCCTGCCTTTTCAAGGATTCCTGGGGGAGGTGTGGTGAACGACCCCAGGTCGGTCCCATTGGCTGAATTGCAATCACCTGGCCCAGGTGGGCTGGTCTAGGTTTAACACCCATCCGTGCCCACTGGCGGGAAGATCCAGCTTTGTCCTATGCTGGCTCTCCTGGGCATGCGTCAGTGGACACCCCAGTCCCTAGGCTAAGCTGCCTAACAATTTTCCTGAGGGCACCAGCCAGCTAGAGCAACCAGACTCTATAGTCTGCCTCACCCTAAGAGGGCCCACTCCCTGCTGATACGGATAATGGACTGCTTCCCTGAAGGAGAGCCCGCAGACCAGGTCACGTCAACTCAAGGAGGACCAAGGTTAGGCTGCCATCATCCCGTCTTCTATGATTTTTATATATTACAACCGTACAATTGCACCGCGGTGGTCAGAGGCTGGTTTACTCTGACACGAGGGTTCGAGTTTCTCCCCGTCCCCGCCATCACTGGCTCTTTCCCAGGCTTTGTGACCACACTTGTCCCCACAGAGGTGAGCCCAGGAGGTTTCTCATCCTGGTTTGGGTTTGTATCTCCCTCTTCTTGCCATCTTCTCTGTCTTTTTGTAAGATTTGGTTATGGTCAAATATAACCCAACGGTTATTGTTGCAACCATCTTCTGGAGCACAGTGTAGTGACACCGATGACCTTCGTCACCCAAACATGGAATGTTTCACCAATCTGCAGGCCTTGTCTGTCCAGGGGTCACGTCATGTTCCCCCTTTGAGCCTGCTCTAGCTATCAAAGCAAGTTGTTCTTTATCTTTTTAAACAGGTCCCGTGTGTGGGCCCAAAGAAACCACATCTTAGAATGGGGTCTTTTGCCACGCTCCGAGTTGGGCCCTCGGTGTGACCCCCTGCCTCCGTGTGACCCCCTGCACCCACCCCTTTGGGAATCCTCCAACTGATGGACCCTGAGTGCTCGTGGTGTAGTGGCTTCCAGTTGGGCAGCTAATTGCAGTCAGCAGTTCGAAACCACCAGCTACCCTGAGGGAGAAAGATGGGGCTTTCTACTCCTATAAAGAGTCACAGTCTCAGAAACTCACAGGGGCCATTCTGCGCGGTCCTGTAGGTTCGCCGTAAGTCCATATCGATTCGATGGCAGTGAGTTTGGTTTGGGTTTTGTTTTCTGGATGGGTTTCCCCTTGGATGGATGAGGAAACTGAGGCACAGTGGGGGAAGGGACTTTCTCAAGGTCGCTGGACTCCAAAGGCACAGTCCTGGAACATACCGGGGCTCCCAGAAGCCCGTGCCTGGAGGTGGAATTTTGCATGTGGAATTGTGCCCAGGCAGAAGGGGGTGCTCTGTGGTAGGAGCACCTGCAGATGGCCCTGCGTACCAAACCTGCATGCCCTTTCTCGTCCGTAGTTTCCTGCAGAGCCAGGCAAGTCAGTTAACCTCTCGGAGCCTCGATCTCCTCTCCTGGGAAGTGGGTATGCTGGTGGCAGCGCCTGCTGCAGATGAAGTGAGATCATAAGCGCCCTGGGTGGTGCCTGGCACGTGCTGAGGCTGGATCAGCATGACGTACTCTTAGTCTTCCTGGTGAGTGCACCCGCGGTCAGAGCCCAGCCCCACCTGATACAGAAGGCTGGGAGGCAGTTTGAACTTAGCAGGGGCTGCCGCAGGAGCCAGGCACCTGGTCCCACTGGGTGTTCTGGAGCAGAGGGGCTCATGGCATGGCAGAGGGGTCTGCTGGGAGTGAGGCCCAGGCTTCTGCTGCCTGCCTGCTCTGTGACCTTGGGCAGGTCACCTGACCACTCTGCACAGAGACGTCACTGGCTGACTCTCTGGGGACCTGGGAGGGCAGTCGTCTGCTTGTCTGGCTCTATTTTTACCAGGCCACTGGGCAGAGGCTCCGAGTCTCTGGTGAGCATGGGGCTCCGAGGTCACCCACCCCCTAGTTCTGTCCTGAAAGCGCCCAGGGTCCATTTCGGGACCCACTTTATAAGGGACTGCAGTCTCCCTGCTCCACAGAGATCACCAACTCAGTCACACCTCCATATCAGCTTTGTTTTCATTTTAAGCTGTTTACAGGATGGGGGGAAATTATGGGAACAGGGTGAGGAGAAAGAGGAACGGAAGAAAATTAAAGGGTGCCATTCAGGAAGTAAAAACCAACACAGTCCGGACTCCTGCTTCAGAGACCAGCAGAGACAGAGAGAGACAGAGATGGAGATACAGGGTCAGAGAGAGATGGAGAGACACAAGGGAACACACAGAGAGACTGGGACAGAGCTACACAGAGAGACAGAAAGAAACAGAGAGAGATTGAGACATAGTCACAGAGAGACAGAGCCGGGCAGAGAGAGACAGAGAAACACAGGCAAGGAGACAGAGAGAGAGGCTGAGAGATGCAGGAAGAGATGCAGTCAGAGGCCGCTGTAGCAGAAAGAGAGCCATGTGATCAAACACAGGGGAGTGTCAACATAAAATAAAACAAGAAGCCAAGCACTGGGAGAGAAGCATGAGGGAGGACATGGGAACATGGGAAGAGGAGGGCGGTGCGGGGAGAGTTCTAAAGACCCGCTGTCATCCCATCGACACAGGTCCATGGTGAGCCCACAGGGCGGAGTAGAACCGCCTCCGTGGGTTCCGGAGACTGCAACTCTGTGCAGTAGTAGAAAGCCCCGCCTTTCTCCCTCGGTGCAGCGGGTGGTTTCAAACCGCTGACCTTGCAGCGAAGCAGTGCAACACACAACCCACTGTACCATCAGGGCTCCTTAACGCTCACAGGGAGAGCGCCGGGGTGCTTCTTGTTTAAGCGGATTTGCGTCTTCTGTCATGTGAGGGGGAAGCATCCTCACAAAAGCACTCCTCGTCATGCCCAGGGTGGGGGAAGGGGTGGGATACTGTGAGGGAGCTCATTTCACTGAAGGGAACACCGAGGCACACCAACAGTGAGCAGCTCATCCGTCAGGAATTGATAAAGCCATCATTTGTGCCCAGGTATTTCATCTCCGTGGTAGTCCTGGGGGTGTGGTGAGTACACGTCAGGCTACTACCTGTGATGCCCCCAGAACTCTGTGGGAGAAAGACCAGGGAATCTGTTTCCTTGAAACGAGAGCCATGACAACCCTAGAGGGCAGCTCTCCTCTCACCCGAGTTGTCACTATGAGTCAGAACCAACTCAATGGCACTTTGGTTGAAGCCACCGCATTTGGAGTGATTCGTCATGAAGCCATAGGAATTGGAAACTAGAAAGACAGTAGCGTGGGGGCATTGGACCTCCCTGAACCTCATGAGGGGGAGAAAGACTCACCCTCAGCATGGGACCATCCATCACCCAGGCCACTCAACTTTTCTAGCTGTGGTTCTTTCACACATGGGGGATAATTTCCCCCTCCTCATTAGTGTTTCAGTCCCCAACAGCCATTCACCATCAGTTCTGCAGTAGGGGAGAGTCCTCAGGGGGCAGGTACTTGGGATTCAGCCATTCAGGTCTACTGCAGATCCTCCGAAAATCGTCTCTCATCACCCTTCCTGGTATCTGATGGAACGGAACCGAGAGGAGATGGAGCCCTTGCTTGAAGCTGCATGAGGTAGCAGCAGAGCAAAGTCTCTAAGGGTCTTCAGGTTGGTCACTGTCCATCGATCCAGCACTGCCTCTTCCTTAGTCCACTCCTTCATACTTACAGCTTCTACCACTCCAGTCTATAGGTCACCACCTCAACGCTCACAACTGACGCATAATCAATCCTGTCAGCACCCACCCCACCCTTTCTTCTTCAGACCTAAGAAAAGTCAAATTATTCAGTGAGGATAGTCCCTTGTCCCCCTCATTTTAAGTGTAAGTGCACCCACTAAAGCGTATGATCCAGGGGTATCATGCCTTTATCTTCCTCCCCACCCCACACACCATCTCACATAGCCCCAAATTGTTCATCCCTAGTGAACCAATACTTTGAGGAGGTAAGCATGTTTCTTGACCTGGAGGATCTTCTCTTCTGGTTGGAACTTTGAGCATCTGCATCCATTATCAAAGTCCAGTCAACAAGCCATGAACTTGCAGCAGTTTACCCAGTTCACTGCTAGTCTCTATGGTATAGGTCAGTGGGTACCAGTCATTGGATTGGAAGTGCACACACCTCCCTGCATTTCAGATAAGCAAGCCTCTCCTCTCGCTCTCTCTCTCTCTCTGAAAATTGCTCTTTGTAACCTAGTCGACACTAAACTAGCCAATCCCCTCATTGGAGTTCCAGGCACCTCATTTGTATTATGGATTGCGACTCAGTGTGAAGAAAACAAAAACCCTCACAAGTAGGCCAATAGGCAGTATCATGATAAACAGAAAAAGGTTGAAGTTGTTAACAATTTAATTATATGGGATCCACAATCAATGCTTATGGAAGTAGCAGTCCAGACATCAAATGACATGAACAAATAAAGAACCACATGATTATATCAATTGATGCCGAAAAGGCATCTGATAAAATTCAGCATTCATTCTAGATGGATAGATAGATAAATAACACTTCATAGAATAGGAACAGAAGGGACATTCCTCAAATAATAAAGGCCATATATGCAAAAGCAATGAATAGCATCTCATTTAAAATGGAGAAAAAATGAATTTTTTTCTCTTAGTGGGAGCCAGACAGGGTTGCCCTTTATCACCATTCTTATTTAATACAGTCCTGGGAATCTTAGCCAATGATATAAGACATCAAAAAGATGTTAAAGGCATCCAAATTGTTGCAGAAAAGGTAAAACCTTATTTGCAGATGACATAATCTTATGTATAGAAAACAAGACCCCAAAGATTCAGTTAAAAATTACTGGGACTAATTGAAAAATTTAGCAACACAGTAGGCTATAAGATCAACATACAAAAATCAATTGGATTATTGTATATTAAGAAGAAAATTCAGGAAAGGAGATTAAAAGGACAATACCAATTGCAATAACTACCCCAAAGATAAAATATTTAGGAATACATCTAACCAGGGAAACAAAAGACTTATACAAAGAAAACTATAAGAAGCTTTTACAAGAAACCAAAAGAGACTTATACAAATGGAAAGATGTCCCATGCTCATGGATAGGAAGATTTAATAAAGCGAAAATGTCCGTATTGAAAGCACTCTAGTAATTCAATGCAAGCTTCGAGGACGACATTCCCGCTCAGAGCAGCCAATGCACAGAGAGGACTTTGGGGTCGGCTTCACCAGGAGACACAATGTCCCTTTACCAATCCATGGTGCTACAGGTGGCAGCACCAGAGACGCAGTGTGGGAATTGTGCCTGGTCTGAAACACACACACACACACACACACACACACACACACACACACCCCAGGGTGTAACATGAAGGGAATGCAACAGAGCAGCAAAGGGAGCAAAGCAACAAAGTCCCCAAGGAATTCTGAAAGTAGGCTTCAGACCCGAGGGGTGAGGAGTGGGGGTGGCAGGGTGCAGGGCTTGACACCCCCATCAGACATAATTGGAAAATATTCATAAGGGTCAGCAGACAGATCTGGAATTATTCATAGGGTATTTTTTGTTTTATTTTTCTTGGGTCTATATAAGATAGGCAGGATTAAACAATCCTGGGGATAAAACAACAGGACCAATGGTTCTGGGGCACAGGTGAGAGGAGGAGGTAGGGGAAAGTGACCGGGTAGCCAACAAACCCTGGACAAGGGAACAACAAGAGACCTAAAATCGATGGTGAGGAGAGCATAGAATGTCTGGCGGGGTTCGATCAAATGCAATATAGCCAAGAAGAAATACAGAGAGCTGAATGAAGGTTGAACTTGATAGTGGGACAGAAGGAAAGTAGACCCAAATAGCAGAAATAACTAGTAGGCAAAAAATATTTATAGAAGTAAAAACATAGGCATGTATATATGTAAACAGATTCATATATAACAATAGGGATATAAGTCTATGTACATATATTTATAAGTTAAGTATTAAGATAGCAGAGGAACATTGGGCCTCAAGTCCTCCCTCAATGCAAGAACACTGTGTTCTTATAACCTGGCATTCTGTGATGATCACCTTCTCTACACCATCACTGAAAACAAAATGGGTACATAAGCAAAGGTGGTGAAGAAAACTGATGGTGCCTGGCTATTATAAGATGTAGCATTTGGGATCTTAAAGGCTTGAAGGTAAACAAACAGCCATTTTGCAGGGAAGCAACAAAGCCCATATGGAAGAAGTACACCAGCCTGTGTGATCACGAGGTGTCGATGGTATCAGGCATCAGAAGACCCCAACAACCATTTTGATGCAAACAAGGGAGGTCAGAATGGAGACCCCAAACCCATCCGTAGACAACTGGACATCCCCTCACAGAAGGGTCACAGGGAAAAGCACGACCCAGCCAGGGTGTAGTATAGCACTGACGAAACATACAACATTTCTCTAGTTCTTTAATACTTCCTCCCCACCCCACCCCCACCACCACTATCATGACCCCAGACCAGAGCATGTACACTGGTGCAGATAAGAGCCCTCAACACACAGAATCCAGGACAGATAAACCCCTCAGGGCCAATAATGAGAGTAGAGATACCATGAGGGTAGGGGAAAGGTGGGGGGGGGGGGGGAAGGGGGAGAAAAGGGGAACTGATAGAAATGATTGACATACAATACTCCCCCCCCAACCCAAGGGGGGGTGAACAATGGAAACAGGTGAAGGGAGACAGCAGACTGTGTAAAATATGAAAATAAAATTAATTTATAAATTATCAAGTGTTCACGTGGGTGAGAAGGTGGGGGAAGGAGGCGGGGGTCGGGGGGAAGAGGAGCTGATCCCAGGGGCTCAAGTAGAAAGAAAATGTTCTGGAAATGATGATGACAACATACGTACACATGTGCTTGACACAAGTGATGGATGGATTGTTATAAGAGGTGTAAGAGTCCCTGATGAGATGATTTATTTTTAAAAAGTACCATGGAATGCCCAAAGAGCAAACAAATATGTCTTGGAAGCAGTATCGCAAGAATGCTCTTCAGAAGCGAGAGGGGTGCGACTCCGTCTCGCATGCTTTGGACGTATGACCTGGAGAGACCGGCTCCTAGAAAAGGACCTCATCTTGGTAAAGGGGAGGGTCAGTGAGAAGGATGAAGATCCTCAAGATGGTAGCACACCCAGGTGCGATCTCAGGGGGGCGCCCAGCTTCAGCCACCAGCTGGAAAGCTCTCAGGCTCCCTGCCCGCATACTCGCTGGGGAAGGTCAGTTCTCCCAGCAGCCCTTGTGAAGCTCCCCTTCCTCACCAGCTGTTCCTGCACAGGGGCTGCCAGCAAGATCGACCCCCTCAGACACTGCGGCAGCGCCCCGTCCAGGTGGGCGGCATCTGCTCAGCCTTTGTAGCCCCGTGAACAGAGAGGACGTGGTCGTGCCGCCTGCTTCAGGACAGCAATGAGGCCTTGCTTTCTGCTTCAGAGGCCCCTCGAAGCAGAGGCCATGACATTGGAGGGTATCCTTGGGGCGAGACTCTGCTAACTGGCTGAAGCCACATTTTCAGCCAGGTACCCACATGCTGCCCTAGCAAGAATTTCAAGCCTTTGGTGACATTCCGAGGATTACTGGTTGGCCAGCATCACTCCTTTGTCGCTGCTCTCCTTGTATGTCAGTATCTGTGGGAGCCTACGGAGGGACTTGCCAAGAGCAGAGAGGAACTACTCCAGGGGACCTGCGGTCACAGCCACCAGATGGACACGCGTGGATGCGTCTAATGGCGGCAGCTCTTAAAAACCAACTAACCACCCCCACTGCAGCCACGCCCGTGGGCTACAACCACTCCGCAGTGAAGCCCAAGCTTGCTGCACCCTCCACCCCCTGCCGCTCCAGCAGACAAAGGGCTGTACCAGGACACGGGTCCCGGGTGCAGGACACGGAAGCGCCAGGCTGCACAGGGCAGCTATGGCGAGCACAGCGTGTGGGTGGTGACGGCAGCACCAGCAGCGGAAGCAGGCCCACAGGTGGGCAGATCAAGGTCTCTCTGATACTTCCATCCACACATTTGCAAATGACTCGGGCCAGGATGCTCAGACAAATGAGGAAGCAGAGGCTGGTCCTTATAAAGAGAGTCTAGACTCCCTGCTCAGCTGCGAGTCGGGACTTTGGGACATGCAGAAGTTGGAAGCATCTGTCCCAAGGTTGTGAGCCATATTGTGCTAGTCATCTCAGTGTGTGTGTCCCACGAAGCAGAGTCGAAGAAGCAGGTAAGAGTACAAACCCTGAGTCCAAGCCCCCACTCCATGACTCCCTCGCTGGGGGAGACTGGGCACGCTGTTGAACCTGTCTGCCTCAACTTCCTCATCTGTAGAATAAGGTTCATGGTGATGACAGAGCCTGCTTCTTCGTGCTGTTTGTGGTTAGTGCCATCGAGTCAGCTCCGACCCATAGGGACCCTGTGCACAACAGAATGAAATGCCGCATGGTCCTGCCCCGCCCTCACACGGTTCCTATGCCTGAGTCCATTGATACAGACACTGTGTCGATCCAGCTTGTCCAGGGCCTTCCTCTTCCTTGTCACCCCTCCACTTTACCACACACGATGTCCTTCTCCAGGGACTGGTCTCTCCTGATGTGTCCAACGTATGTGTGTTAGTCCAGGCAGACTGGAGAAACAAACCCAGGGAGACTCGTGTACATATAACAGAGAACTTTATATACAAGAGCAATTTAATATTGAGAAAACATTCCAGCCCAGTCCAGATCAAGTCCATAAGTCCGATATAAGCCCATATGTCTGATACCAATCTATAAAGTCCTCTTCAGACTCACAAAACACATGCAATGACACCGAATGCTGGCAGATCACAGGCCAGTGGGTGCAAAGTCTTGTGGATCCAGTGGTGGTGGAAGCATCTATGTGGGTCCTCCAGTTCAGGGCACTAGTGTAGCTCCATGTGTCTCGCCAGCTGCAATGTCTCCCAGGGTGTGAGCCTTGTCAGTAGAGTCTCCAAGAGAGTGAGCTGAAAGAGTGTGTCTTCCGCCTCCAAGGAGGAAATTCAGGAATTCCCAGAATCCTCAGGAGAAGGCCATGCCCACACAGAGGCCTCATTGGCTCTGACCTGATGGACAGACTAGACTCCACCCCTTCACTCTTAATCCTTTCAAGTCCCAAATTGACACCAGATTATGGAACTATCACAGCATGTAAGACAAAGTCTTATCGCCCTTGCCTCTAAGGAGGACTGTGCCCTTACTTCTTCCAGTACCGATTTCTTTGTCCTTTGAGCAGTCTATGGTACTTTCAACCTTCTTCACCAGCAACACAATTCAAATACATTAACTCTACTGTCTTCCTTGTTCAATGTCCAATTTTCACATCCACACGACACAAGGGAAAATACCGTGGCTTGGGTTAGGTGCACCATAGTCCTCAGAAGAAGATCCTGTTCCTCAACACTCTAACGAGGTCTTGTGCAGCAGATGCACCCAATGCAGTGCAGTGTTTGATCTCCAGACTGCTCTTTCCATGAGCAGTGGACCTCAATCCAGCAAAACTCTTGACAACTTCAGCCTTTTCTCCATTGATCAAGACGCTGCCTATTGGTCCAGTTGTGAGGATTGGGGTCTTCCTTACATTGAATTGTAACCCATCCCAAAGGCTCAAAATCCTCCATCTTCATCAGCAAGTGCTGAAATTCCTCCTCGCTCTCAGCAAACAAGGTGTGTCAGCTGCCTGTCGCAGATCATTAATAAGCCTCCCTCCAATCCTGATGTCGCACTCTTCCATCTGATCCAGGTTCTCTGATCGTGTGCTCAGCATACAGATTGAACAAGGATGTTGAGGAGATACAGCCCTGACGCACACCTTTCCTGGTGTTAAACCAGGCAGTATGCCCTTGTTCTGTTCACCCGGCTACAAGCAACCTGCTTCTTAGGGCTGTTATAATATGCGAGACCCTGAAATCATACTTGGCCCGTGGTCAAGGATGTCGTACCGTGGCAGCTTGGTGTGACCGTGATGCTGGAAGCCAAGCCGCTGGTATTTTCCAATTCCAGCTAGGCACCCGTGGTGGACAGGTTTCCGCAGAGCTTCCAGAGTAGGAGAGACTAGGAATAAAAAAACCGCTGTTCAGCCTCTGAAAATTAGCCAGCGGGAACCTGATGGCTCACACAGAACATTGTCCCACCCTCTTGCTTTGGATACGTAGTATAGTCGTTACATACTTTCAGGTCATCTTGATAAATAGGTCTATGGGTGGAGTCTGGCCTGTCAATCAGGTCACAGCCTGATGATGCCTCCTTGTGGGCGTGACCGTCTCATGAGGATCCTGGGAACTTCCTCTCTCTTGATTCTGGAAGAGGTGGGCCACTCTCTGTCTCTGCCTTGGCCTTCCTGTTGACAAGTCACATGGAGCCAAGCTGATGGCAGCCCGAGTTCTGAAGATGCATCGGCCGCCATTGGATCCACAAGACTTTGCACCCACCAGTCCATGATCTTCCTGCATTCTGCATGATTGCGTGTGGCTACGTGAGCCTGAAGAGTCATTTATGGACTCATATAGGACTGGCGGTTAATATCAGACTTAGGGACTTGATCTGGACTGAGCTGAGATGTGTTCTTCTTAATATACAATTACTCTTTGATATAAAGCTCTTACTTATACGTATACGACTATCCAGGGATTTGTTTCTCTAGTCAACCCAGCCTATCTAGCACATGTATCCAGGAGGGAACCATGATCGGAAGAGAAAATCGTGTTTGTGAAGTTGAGGGCCAGCAAGGGGAGGGTGAGGGGAGCTCCTTGGTGAGAGAGGTTGTCACAATAGCCACGTGGCACGGACGTGGACACGTCCGTAATTGTGAGGATGGTGCAGGACTGGGCTGCTACCAGGCTGGGGCGCTCTGGCTGGTGGTAAGTGCTGTCTACATGCCCACTGCTGTGTAATCCTCTCCCACGGCTGCTCTCCAAGGCAGGTGAGGGCGTCTCACTATGCTGCCCGCTGAATGCTTTAAATGGGTGACGTGGTGGGTGAGACCTGGACGGGGCGCTTAAAACAGACACACAGCACCAAGGGGAAAGGCTCCCCTCCTCTGGCCACCCCACCAGAGTCTCTTCAAGAGGAGCCCCTTGCCCTGGACATGGTGGTCACTTTCCTGGAAGAACCAATCTCTTCTGATGAGGGGAGAGGTTTTCAGCCAAGCGCTGGCTCTCGGGAACGTGTCAACCCCGGGGAAAGACGGGGTTTCCGTTTCTGTGGAAAACGCCAGCGTGGAAGGAATTTTTCTCTGACTGATACGTGGTCAGGTAAAAGCAACAGATGTGGCGGGGTCAATGGGAAGGAAGGAATGTGGCTTCTCTTTTTCTTTCCCCCTTAAGAAATGGATTGAGACAGGGCAAAACAGAGAGACAGAGACTGACAAACTGAGAGAGCAAGAGAGACTGAGAGGCAGAGAGAGCAAAAAGACAAACACACACACACAAAACCAAGATATAACTTAAAAGATGACAAGAGGAACCTGGTGGTGTAGCGGTTATGACTTGGGCTGCAATATAGAAAGCCATCTGTTCGAAACCACCAGCTGCTCTGAGGGAGAGAGATGAGGCTTGCTATGCCCCTAAAGAGTTAGTCTCAGAAACCCAGGGGCAGTTCTGCCCTGTCCCATAGGGTGGCCATGAGTTGGAACCAACTCTATGGCAGTGAGGTTGTTTATTGTTGTGTGTTTATTTGTTTGCTCTTGTTGTTTTGGGTGTTGTGATCCAATGATTGGGCTGCTAACTAAAAGGTCAACAGTTTGAAGCCGCCAGCTACTCCTCGGGAGCAAGATGAGGCTGTTTGTTCCTGTAAAGAGTTACAGCCTCAGAAACTCTTAGAAGCCTGTCCTACAGGGTCCCTAGCATTGGCACGAGCGCGAGAGCAGCAGGGTTTTGTTGGTGGCAGCCATGCTCCGGGCGCCGATTAGCTACAGGTTGGCCACGTTGGGGGCTCAGAGGAGCAGTCTCACCAGCAGTCCTCCGTAACGTGTCTCTTATGTTCTCCCACACAGTCCCAAGCCCTGCTTCCTTTATGCCTTCTCCAGCTTGTCCGCTTGGCTTTCCCCAAAAGACCACAGGCTCAGGCAGAGCCATTAGACCATGTCAATGAGGGTGTGGTCACCTCCGCTGTCCTTGGGGCAAGACTCAGGTAGATTTTAGAGCAACAGGTGGAAACGGAGCAGACCTCCCAGTGGAAGAGTTAAACAGACATTCATAGATTCACATACACCAGGCCTCCTCACAGAAATACCACACACACACACACACACACACACACACAGCAAATGCAACTTCAGAAGCCAGATGTTCAGAATCAGTGTCCTCCTGTTCATTCCAAGGTGACTTAATTTTTAAAATGCTCTACCGAATATTGAGCTCCCGCTTAATTATAAGCCGAATCTAATAGCAATTATTTCCTCGAGTAGGGTCCTACACGATCTGTCCGCACGAAGAGATCCCTGAGGATAAGGGTGCTCCACAGCAAAGTGTGGTGACGAAAAAAGATGGTGCCTGGCTATCAGAAAGAATAGCATCAGGGGTCGTAAAGGCGTGTCTTCAAACAAACAGCCATCTAAGTGAGGTGGCAGCTAAGCCCATATGGAAAAACACCAGCCTGTGTGATCCATGGTGTGTAAATAAAATCCAAGACAGGAGGGGGACCCAGTATTAAAGCTTAAGTTCTGAGCACCTGGTTGGCCAAAGACCTGGATGACAATGACAGCCCAAATTCATTTGCAGGGAACCCATGCAGATTAAGCCTCTGTGGACATCTCTGCCAGTGACCAGGGATGCGAAGACCATTGAGAGCAGCGTGCATGGGAAAGGGGACTGTGCTGATATAGTTAAGTTAAAATCCAACCCTTTATCATTGGCTCACCCCTTTGACCCATTTTTAATTGGTTCTAGTGTTTATTACTTTCTGCATTGTTTTCTTTTTTAATCATTTTATTGGGGGCTCGCACAGTTCTTATCACAATTCATGCATCCATCCATGTGTCAAGCCCATTTGTGCATTTGTCGCCCTCATCCCTTTCAAAACATTTTCTTTCTACTTGAGCCTTGGTATCATTTCCTCATTTCCCCCTTCCCTTTCCCACCCTCCCTCCCTCATGAACACTTGATAATTTATAAGTTATTATTATTTTTTCATGTCTTAAACTGACTGATGTCTTCCTTCACCCACTTCTCTGTCATCCGTCCCCCTAGGGTGGGGGAGTTATATGTAGAATTGTGATCAGTTCCCCCTTCCTCCCCCCCACCTTCCCCTTCCCCTCCTGGTATCACTACTCTCATTCTTGACCCTGAGGGGTTTATCTGTCCTGGGTTTCCAGCTCTTATCTGTACCAGTGCACATGCTCTGGTCTAGCCAGATTTGTGAGGTAGAATTGAGGTCATGATAGTGGGGGGTGGGGGAGCATTAAAGAACTAGAGGAAAGTTGTATGTCTCCTCGGATTTATACTCCACCCTGACTGGCTCGTCTCTTCCTTTTTTCTGCAGTTATCAATTAAGGTTTATTCCCCTCTGTTTTGTTATTTGGGGAGGGGGGGGTCTCGTCATTGTTTGTATATTTTTCTTTCCTGGAGGAATAAAGCAACCCCCAAAGTCACTGCCCTGGAGTCACTGCTGACTCATAGTAACCCTGCAGGACAGGGTACAACTGCCCGCTAGGTTTCTGAGACGGCAACTCTCTGTGGAGTAGAAAGCCTTCTCTTTCTCCAGGGGAACGGCTGGCGATAGTTTCGAACTGCTAACCTCGTGTTTAGCAGCATAACCCACCATGCCCCTCGGCTCCTGCCTTACGAACAGGTGTTTCTATGTAACCCGTCCCATATCGAGATTTGGGACAAGCTTAGGAACCCCACAGCAGGGGAAGCTGGATCTGATAACCTCATTAACAATGTCCCTGGGAACGCGACCATCGCGGTGAGTAGACTAGACAAGAACGCACGCTGATGCCGGAAAAGGTGCCAAGGAATCGGAGCTCTACCGCGGACTGCCAAAGGCACAGACAACCGTGTGGGAAGCACCGGAGCGCGTTAAAAATGAGGGCGGCAATTAAAGTGTTTCATCTTAACAAAAAAAAAAAAACAACAACGGTGAGGCTGGTGGTAATGGCTTCGTCTTGTGCGCCCTTGACCTGTTATCAGAAGGACCAGTCCCTGGGGATGGTCACAGTGAGCAAGAAGAAGGCTTTCAAGGAGATGGAGCGGCACAGTGGCTGCAATACTGGGCTCAGGCACGGCGGCCATTGTGATGGTGTGTTGGGTTCTTCTGTCCGGGGTTGGGGGGCGGGGGGATGTCTCTGGACGTGAGAACAAACTTGACCGCACCTATCAACAAGCTGGTCATAAAATAACATCTGTTTTGAACCTGCCGAGCTCCATGACTATTTGCTGAAGGAATCGCACCAAATCCCAGGTCCCTGGGCTTGTGTGCGTCTGAAGGGTCCCTGGCCTGAGTTCATTCTGGGAGTGTGCCTGACTCCCTGACTAGATTGTCAATGGCTCTGGGCCAGGGACCCGGCTCATTCTGCTTTAAAGCCCACGCACGCCTCCTAAGCAGGGCTGTTCACCGGCTGCATGTTGAGAGGAATTAACTCTAGGAAGACATGCAATTTGTCCTCGAGCTCCCGAATCAAAAAGCCCCCTCCATCCCGACCACCGGGGGCCCGCCCTGTGCTCCCTCTCTCCCACCTTCTCCTAGAGTGGAAAGCTCCCCAAAGCTGCGGGGGCTGGCTGGGAACAGACCTCCACTCTGGGGGCAGCAGCACGTCTGAGAAATGAGCCCGTTAGGATTGGAGGCACGTGCGCAGCCTGCAGCGAGCTCAGGTTTCCTCCTGGCGGGGGGAGGGGGACAGCGAAGCCGGGAAGCTGGGGTTGGTTTATCTTGTTCAGGGAGGGCTGAGCCCAGAGAGGGACCTCATCACTTGTTCTGCAGGACCCCGGAGACTTAGAGTGTGGAGGGCTTGGGGCCCCCCCAGAGACAGACCCAGAGTCTCAAGGTGGTGGGCGTCAGGGTCCTGAGGGCCTCACCCCAGTGTCTTCTGGGTGCTGTGTCCCAAGCCAACGCTTCCGTCTGGAACCCCTGCACCAAGTATGCGATTCTGCCCTGGGGGGCGCCATCTGGAGATGGGGACTGTGAGTGAGAGCTGTCCTCCGCCTGTCTGCCCTTGCTCTGTGGTCAGACGGTCAGTGCTGGCCAGCAGCACGCTGACTGTTAGCAGTCTCCCCAGCTGTCCAGTTCTGGGGTCTCTGCTGATCTCTGACCAGCCTTGAATCCAGCTTGGTGGTTGCTTCCTGGGTGACTGTGGGCAGGTGGGCAGTGGCCACTTCTTCTTGATTTTGCTCCTCCTGACAGACCTCTCCCCTCCCTTTCTCCTCTCTCACTCCGCTGCTCCACCCACACCCCCAACCCCCTCTCCCAGGCAGCATGAGAACAACACACATTCCCAATCCCAACATCACCCACTGACTTCCATCCTATGGAGGCCAGAGCGGCACTGCCCCCCATGGGGTCCCAGAGTTCCACGGCTTCCAACCCCCCTTCTTTCAGCGCTTCACAGCTGCACCCCAGGGTGCCTCCCACCTGCTCTAGGGTGCAAGACGCTTCAGGTGGAGACTGAGATGCTGCAAAGCCTTTTATTGATGCCAAGTGAGCCACCCCAGTCAGGGTGTTCCAGAAATGCCCAAGCTCCTCCCGCCCCCCTTGCCTCCCTGCACGGGCACTCTTCTGGGCAGGGATGGGGCTGGGGAACATGGGGTGGGGAGGGAAGGAGCCTGGGTCAGTTTGGAGGGGAGGAGACACCAGGTTGGGGGTTAGGTGTGAGGAGGCTCTCAGATGACCCAAACTTCCCCCAGCTGAAGAGAATGCGCCCCCAGGTCCTGCCTCTCCTGCCCACCTCTCATCACCAAAGCAGACACTCCAAACAAAGGCTACATTGCTACAGGAGGCTCCGGCAGCCCTCCTCTGGGTCCCAAGCCCTGGGTGGCACTGGGTGGCCCGGGGTGGGGCTGGGGCCTAGCCCTGGAAGCCCAGCTCCTTGTACTTGGCCGCAATATCATTCCGGAACAGTTCCAGGGCCTTGCCCATGGCTCCCTTGGCATCGGCGCCAAAGTCCCCGCCATGCTTGCTCTGCAGAACCTGGATGATGGCTTCAGAGATGAACTGCGGAAGACAGGGGAAGAGAAGGTGACTGGGGTGGGCCAAGCCAGGAGCGGGCGGGCAGGCAGGCACATCCCCCCGCCCTTACTTGAGCCCTCACCCCCCACCAGAACTGGTTCTCAGTGGTCTCCATGAGATAATGAACTTCTCTCACCCCATAAGCCCCTGAGACAGGCACTACTACAACCCTGGTGTACGGATGGGGAAACTGAGGCACGAGGTGGCTAAGCTGTGAGTCCAAGGCCTTGGAGCCAGAAAGGGGCAGGGCTGGGATTTGAACCCAGCATCCACACCTTTCCCACTACCCCCTACTCCCACTCTGCAGGTAGACTGGACCAGCAACCAGGCTTGGGAACTACTGACAGGAGGCATTGGGGGAGGGGTTTGCAGAATCAGGGAAATGCTTACCTGCCATGATTTTACCAAGGAAAGTCTAGACGACTACTTCCATTTGTGTGTGTTTCAGTTTCACCACGATCTCAATAACAGCACCCAATAAAATGATTTATTGAAGAAGTTTGTTGTAACGAAGGATTAGGTACGGTGGGAGAGTCTGAACTCCGTCTTAAAGTCCTGACGGGAGTCTAGAAGCCGCGCTGCATTTTAAGGCTGGCTTTGCGCAGCTGAAGGAGCCCGGTGGGGTAATGCTTATGTGCTAAGCTGCTAACCCCACCGTCAGCATTTCGAAGCCACCAGCCACTCCGCCGGGGAAAGATGAGTAGCGAGTTACCGTCTCAGAAACCCACAGGGGACAGTCCCACCGTGGCCTCTAGGGCCGCTGGGATTCGGCGTCGACTCGGTGGCAGTGAATTTGGTTAGGTTTTTTCCAACAGCGGCCCCTGTGACCCGGATGCTGCCCTGGCCCTAAACCTTCAGGGAGACGTTGTTTTCCACTGCGGTCTGCTGGGTGCCGGACGTCACCATCTGTCCCCAGAGGGACTTCCCTCTCTGGGCAAACATACAAGATACGATAATGTGCCCCCCAACGGTCACGATGCTGCTTATTGACCGATCTTTACACTGAACCCCAGAGACAGACCGGATCTACAAAGTCATTTTTAACAACAGGTTCCCAGAAAAGCCTGTCCTGCCACTATCCTGTGAACATCCGGTCATAAGCTCAGGAGTGGTCATGCCATCCCACTGCGGTTAGCCACCTGTCCCTGCTGAGTTATCTATCACCTATGGGTGCCCACTATCCCTGGTGGAGAGCCCGCCTTCCCCTCTCTGCCTGGCTTTCAGCCAATGAGACGTTTGTAACTTTCAGTTCGCACTCCAGTGATTGAAAACCGTTTTCTCCTCGCTGTCCAGCGGGAGGTGCTGCCGTCTTCACACTGAGCCTGGACGTCTTCCCTGTCTCTGGACTTTGGCAGAGAGTGGTTCCCCCCGCCTACCCCGCCCCCTCAAGGATAGCTGGGTGATTGCCCTGAAGGCCCTATTCTGGGGCGGTCATGGATTGTCTGGGCCCAGCTCAGAAACCTTGGTGGGAGGGAAGGAGAGGAAGAGGGGAGGGGCAAGGCATGGGTCCCCAGGACCGATGACCCCTGTCATCAGTGTCCCCACCCGACTCTCAGGGATGCCCCAAATCCCATCACCAGGAACATGGAGCTAGGAAATAGAGGCCAGGGGAAGACCTCATGGGTCAATGGTTGCTGGGCTGCTTTTGTCCCTGGAGGGCCCAGCGGGGAAGTTCTCAAGGGATGGCCAGAAGGTTGGGAGTTTGAACCCACCAAGAGGCACCAGGAAAGGCAGCCCTGGCAACCTGCTCCTCAAAAGAACGGCCACAGCCTTGGAAACCCAAAGGAGCGGTTCCACTCCCACACCTGGGGTAGCCATGAGTGGGGGGTCGACTTGAGGGGTACTGACCCCGGCCACCAGCCACCGCGGTATACCACGAAGGTGCAGAAAGGACGAGAGCCTGCTTCTGCTCTTGAGGTGCTGTGCAGAGAGAAACTGCAATACCACCAGGCAGCACTAAGGGGCACCATCAGGTGCAGGGCTGACCCCCTGGCGGCGCCCTGGAGCGGGAAGCGTGGGGGAGCTGGAGGTGGACAGGATGGACCAGAGAAGGTCAGAGGGGGGGGGGGGTAGGCCAGGGACCACAGCTGCAGACTCTGCAGCAGCAGGCTGGGCTCTGGACAGCAGGACGTCCAGTGTCGCTGGGTGGGCTGGGCAGGCCCTGCAGGGAAGTGAGGCTGGAGAGGGTAGTGGTGGTAGATGGGGCATGCTGAGGCGTGGGGCCCGGGCAGTAGATCTGATTGCTTCTTGGTGTGGGTGCTCTGTGACCTTGTGCACATTGGGTAACCTCTCAGGGTCTCGTGTTCAAACCTGCACCTTGGGGACCACCATGGGACCTGCCTAGACTGTGACCTGCCTGCCGAGTCTCTGTTGTCCGTTGTTAACCGAATGCTGACTGTCTTCAGGTGGCAACGGACTGCGTTCCTCAGCTCCCCACGCAGTTAGACAAAGCCTGGTAACAGGAGCTGGCCCCAGAGGTGCAGACAGAACAAACTGGGTGACGCACGCGGCACAATCCCATAAAGGGTGCCTTCCTCTCCTCCCGCCGCTTCCTGGTTGGAAATAGGACCAGACGGCAAGAGCTCCCAGGACCATCTTGGGCCACGAGGCAACCTTGAGCATGACCATGCTATATAAGTACAGAGAGAAGAAGCAGGACCTTAAAGTCAGGATCCTCTAGGCTCCTCCCCACTCGCCCCCACCTCACCGCCGCTTTTGGCCCAACTCAGGAGGTTTCAGCCCATTTCATGTGCCTGGGGGGGCTAGTCCTTCACATATGAAGCCCTTAGAACCAATCTTTCTCTCTCTCTCTCTCTCTCACACACACACACACACACACACACACACACACACATACTCACACACACACTCTGAAGAACGGAGCAAGAGTCACGACGTCTCTGCCGTGTGTGTGTCTTGAGTGTCTCAGACTCCCAGTCCCCCAGGGCTGTGGTGCTGGCCTTCTGGAGTCACGGGACCTGAGCGGGCACCCCAACTCTGCCCTTGGCTTCCCTGAGACCATGGACAAGTCACAGCACTGATCTGAGCCTCGGTGTCTTCATCTGTCCAGGGGAGGGGAGGTGGCCCAAATGGCCCCTCTCCCCTCTTCCTTGGTCACCAGGAGTCCCAGGAGGAAAGCAGAGTGGGGTGATTGCCCCACTTTACAGATGAGGAAACTGGGGTTCAGAGGAAGGGAAAGCAAGGTAGCAACTGAGCTAGGGCTCAAACCTAGATGCGCCCCCGCCACCCCCTCTCAGGCCTGCCCGGCTCTGGCGTCCTACCTCCAGGTACTTGACGGGGATCTTGTGCTTGGTGGCATGAGACTGGGCCAGGGGCTTCAGCTCCGCCTCGTGCTGCCCCTTCTTCTTGAGGATGCCCCCCAGCGCGGTTAGCACCGTGGTGCCATGCTTCTTCAGGTCCTCAGACGCCTTCATCTCATCCTCCGACTTCAGGTGCTTGAACTTGTCGAACTTCTCCAGGGTCTCAGGGTGATCCTTGAAGAGCCTGTGGGTAAGGAGGCTGCGGTCAGAGGCTGGGAGGGAGGCAGAGGATGAAGGACTCTGTGTACGCCGAGCACCAGTCTCACACATGCTCCTGAGCATGCACCCACATATACAGGCGCGCGCGCACACACACACACACACACACACACTCATCTATCCAAGCACCTACATGGCCACATGCACGCACAGGTAGCACTCATGTATGTCTTCCAAGCATGCACCCATCTGCACATGCACACACACAGGGACACACACCTACACACACACACACACACACAGGCACTCCTAGGTCTCCGGAGCGCACGCCCATTCACGCATGCACGCACACTCGGGCACACTCACAAACTGGGACCAAGACCTGCCCTTCTTCCAGCCGTGTGCCTTGGACTTCCCCACAGTGCCCTGGTCTGCTCAAGGTCAGGGCCAGTGTCACCACTTCACTCCAGGGCACGTCCCAAATGATGTGCGTCATTGACAGCTTGTCTTGGTCACCTTTCCTAAGGGTCCTCAGGCTCCGGACTATTCTTATCTGGTGACAATGATCCTTGTCCTCCTACGTGACAGATGGGGGACCTGGCACTGCAGACAAAGGCCTGAGGCCAGGAAGCCGGGGGCAGGGGAGGGTGAAGAACCCAGAGTCGCCAAGCAGCTGGGTGTCTGGGGCCTTTGAGCTCCTCCCTGGATTCCCCAAGGGAAGGACACAGCCTACAAGTCCTGGAGGCCGGTCTGCTCCTCCCTGGGCGGTGTGACTCTGGAAAAACCAGTCGCCCTCTCTGGGCCTCAGGCCAAAGGCTTGACTTACATGATGTCTCAGCCTCCAAGTCTGAAGACCTGCCCTCCGCCCAGCCTTCACTCTCAGACGCCAGTCAGAGCCTGAGCCCGACTTGTTCTGAAACAGCCCAGAGGAGTTAGGCCAAATTGTCCCCTCGCCTAGTCTGACACATCTTCCCTGGTCCCCAGTCCTCCAGCGAGAACTCCCAGAGCAGCCAGAGAAGGCCAGCCTCCCAGGACTGCTAGACACAGCCACCGAGGGAGTGGACAGTCAGTAACTCCTCGCCCTAGAGCAAAGGATGGTTCCACGCTGCCTGCGTTTCAGAAGCCAGTGTGTGCCCAGCAACTTCACCTTCACCCCTGTCTGTCGTCAGCCTGTCCAGTTTACCCAACAGGTCTCCAGGCAAGTCAGGCGGTGTGGAGGCCAGAGCCTTGCTGACCTCTGACCTGAGGCCCACCAAGACCCCTCACGGAAGGCTGGGGACCCCTGTGAAAGCCCTTCTCTGCTCTGGACCCGCAGGATTCCTCCTGCAACAAGAGCGTGGGGCTGTGTGTACAGCAAGCCCCCCGGGGCTGCTGGTTTGAATTCCAGCTCCCCGCTGCCTTGTTGTGTGACATCGGGCAAGTTACTCAACCGCTGTGAAGTGCGGGTGATAACAATAACATCTCCCTCATCGAATGAAGTCCTTGCCACACATTCCACCATGATCACCCTTAGTACCGCCGCCACCACCACTGTCTCTGTCACCAAGCTCTCTCCGTATTCACCATCATCGCTAGGACGAGGAAGTTTAGTTTCTGCCTATAGAAGGGAGCCCCGGTGGCATAGTGTGGGATGCATTGAGTCACTAACCGCAAGGTCAGTAGTTTAAACCCACCAGTTGCTCAGTGGGAGAAAGATGAGGCTTTCTGTTTCTGTAAAGAGTCTTGGAAACCCACAGGGGGAGTTCTTCTCTGCTGTACAGGACGGGCGCAAGCCGGAATTGACTCGGTGGTCGTGAGTTTGGTTTTAGGATTGCCTCCTACGAGATGTCGCTGAGTCGGAACCGCCTCGATGGCAGGGAGTAGGGAAAGACGAGCCTTTCAGCTCTCATAACCATGCACACTCTCCGAAACCCACTGGGGCAACTCGGCTCTTTCCTATGGGGTCACTGCGAGATGGCCATTAGCTCAATATTAACAAGCTTGCCTACGGAATACCGGGGCAGCCATGCCTGTAATTGTTTGCAGTCTCAGAAACCCATGTATATGGGGGGGCTCTGCTCCCCCCTCCCAGGTCCCAGTGAGTCAGAATCAACTTCACATTTGGGTGGGGCTGGGGGTGGGGAGTGAGTTGGAGTTCTGTAACAAACACCACCGGCCGGTGAAGACCCTCTGCAGGTTCCTCCTGGTCACGTGAGAGGTGCTGGCCATGACCAGCCGTTTTGAGTTTTGACGGTCCAGGCGTGCTATGTTCAAACAAAGGCAGGGAAGAGAAAGGAAACAAAAGCCAGGATAGGGGCCTCAGAGCTGGTGGACATCCACCTCGGGAGCCAGGACCTGCAACCGGCTTCCAGCTTCCGTGGGGCCGCCGTGGGTCCACAAAGGCCTTGGCCTCCGCCAGCTGGCGGGAGCTAACTGTTGATAATCAGGTTGGCAAGATCTTCCCAAGGTCAAGGGCAGTCGAAAGGCCAGGCTCAGTCTTGGTCTGGACCTGTAGGCAGTCCCACTGCGACACCTGCAACCCTGGGAGCTAGCTTTGTCTCCCCTCCTCCACCACTGGCCTGCTCGCTGCCCATCAGCAGCTGAGATGGACAGGGCATTGGACACTCAGGGGCCTTCCAAGGGCCTGAGGTCTCCAGTATCACATCTCCTTCCTGGCTCCTGGCCCCTGGCAGGCCACCCTGGAGAGGGAGGAAATGTTTTCACAATGACACAGCATCCCAAGACACCACGTCGCTGCTTCGGGACAGCCTCCAGATCACCTTGAAGACTCCAGATCACCCCCGCCTCCCTGCTCTGCAAACTCCATTCCCCCTTCAACCTCCACTCCCAAAGTGAGAGCGGACCACGGTCCCAGAGCATCCCACACAGACAGAGGAGGGATTGGAGATCACGTGGCTCGTCCTGCCTACAGCCCAGAGGGAGGCCCAGAGGACCCAGAGAGACATGGTGACTGGTCCCAGGTCACACTGCAAACAAATGGCTGGGAAGTTGCTATCAATGGGGGAGAGCCTTTAGGGGACCTTGGGACTCTGGGCAAGAGGCAGTAATGCAAGAGGGGGAGCCCATGGGGAGTGGATCCCAAGATGCCAGTTGGCATCCAGAGAGAGACCTGGAGTGCCTTTCCTCAGTGTTTCTAGCACTGACCTCAAGAGCTCCAAACTCAGACAATGGAGATACCATGACCAGCCCTTCTCCCCAGGGGAGACCAAGGGGGCAGCTGAAGGGGACAGGAGTGGCAGCCGTGGCTCCTGAATAAGGGGGCATTCCCCTGTGCCTGACACCAAGGACAGCCTATCCTCCTGCGGCAGCCCCGGGTTCCCAGCCTCCCAGGTCCCCTGACCGTGGGCCATCAGACTGTTAGCCAGAGCTGACCCAGAGCATGAGGTAAGGGACCGGGAGGAGACCGTCTACCAGCAGGTGGGGTAGAAGGCCCCAGACTATGAAGCTCAGCCTCAACCGCTCTCCACTTGCAAAACTGCGACCCCTCCTTCTCTTCCTACCTTCTCTCCTTCCTGTCTTACTGGAGGAGTCCCTTGGAGCTGGGGGACCACGCTTCCCAGAACTTTCAAATTCAAGACCTACTCAAGGCCAGAGGCCACTGTCTTCTGTTCTCTAATAAGGACACCGCCGAGAGAGCCCGAGGGTGGGCTGCATCTTCCAGAAGTCTCTGTATCGAGCCCAGGAATGGGGCCGAGCCCTCGACGCCCACCCTCTCATTCCATTTCCATGCTCACTCTAGGCGGAAGGTGTGCAGGCTCCGACACTGTACAGGGGAGGAGGTTGAGGCTCTAGCTTCTCAGTGGCCACACAGCTGCTCAGCGATGGAGCCGGGACTAGAGCCACTCTTGTGTTACCTCAAAGGCCACGTCTGAGCGTCCCCAGCCCACAGACGTGAAAGGACTTGTGACTAGGGATGGCCTTCTTGTCTTCACCTGTCCGTGAGGTGTCCGGGCGAGGCCTCTCAGGACCCTGGCTAACTGACAAGCCATCATGCCAGGAACCCTCCTGGGGGGGTCTAGGCACCTGAGGTCTGCTCTCACTTTCTCACCCACGGCAGCCCACGGGTGGGCCCTTGGCACTACTGCTCTGCTCGGCAGCTGAGTGGCCACTCCGGGCTCCGCGAGGGGGCCCACGGGAGCTCTTCCTTTTACCTGATGAGGACTTCCTGGCCGTGGCCTGGGATGTCAGCCTCCACCTTCCCCCAGATGTTCAATGCCAACTGCCATTCCCCGTCGCTGAGACCCATGGCGCAGTCTGCAGAAGACAAAGAGCGCAGATGCAAACTCCGTGGGTGTCCTGGACCTGACAGCTGGGGTCTGAGGCCCGCCAGGCCCCAAAGGCGTTTTATACCTTCCTGGACACAGGTCACCTGATGGCTCTTAGTCTCTCTCTCTCTCTCTCTCTCTCTCTCTCTCTCTCTCTCTCTCTCTCGGGTCGGGTCTAATCTTTTCCTTTCTCTAGCGCTCACATGGAAGCTATTTTGGGCCACTGCCATCGTGAAGAGACAGGACAACTTGGGCCACTGCAGGGGGGCGGTCTGTGCAAAGGGTGGGAGGTGCTGGCCACCGTCTGGACTCCCGGAGGTCAACAGAAAGGGCAGCCGCCCAGACACAGCCAGCAGCCTGAAACCCAACTCTCCAGGCCATCGGCCAACCCTAGCGGGGTTCATGTTTCTAAGCTTGGACTGCAGGCGCTTGGGCCGGCCAGAGGCCATCCTGGCCCCTCATGCTCTAGTCTCTTACCTTCCACCCAGCCTTCCAGGTGCCCCTCACCCAGCCCGGAGGGGTAGCAGTAAGACAGCACCCCATGAGTGGCTGGTGAGCCCAGGCCAGCTCACCACCTGGAGTCTGGGGTTCTCCACGCCGTATGGGGATGGCCTGGCCCCAAGGCCCTGCTCACTGCTTTCTGCAGTTCGTGGCTCCCTCCTTCCATGGCTGTGCCCATGTCTATCCGGGGGCCTCACTGACCTCGCTGCACCATCCTGCTGCAAAAGCAGCCAACGTGGCCGAGACTCCCAGCAATTCACGTCAGGTGGCTCATTTCACCACCCTGACCCCCACTGACAACCCTGAAAGGCATAGATCCTGGCACGATCCCCTGTCATTGAGAGGGGCTAGGGGGACTTGTGAGCTAGCTGGTGGCAGGGCTGGGTCTTGGAGCCAGGGGATCGTCATGACCCTGCCTGCTGAAGTCCTTGTTTTTCAGGAAGGCAGAGGACCTGTCTTATTATTCACCTAGTGCAGAATTTTGTTTTCTTCTTGACCGAGCATGAACAAACTAAAATTGCATTGAATTAAAAAAAAAAGTGGGGGCACCTTTACAAGTAAGGCAAGTGGAAGATAATTGGCTTTCTTTTCCATAAGACAGTCTGTCCATCCTTCCATCCATCCATCCACCCATCCATCTATCCATCCACCTACCCACCCACTCATCTATCCATCCACTCACTCACTCATCCACCCAGCCATCCATCCACTCAGCCACCCACCCAGAAGCTAGCCAGTAAATATTTATGGATGCCCTGGTAGTGCAAACAGTTAAGCAACGAACGACTAAGCAAAAGTTTGGCAATTCTAACCCACCAGAGGTGCCTGGTAAGAAAGGCCTGGTATTTTGCTTCTGGAAGGCTGAATAACCCAATGGGGCAGTTCAACTCTTCCCAAGCCCTCTGCCAGCGAGTGAACCTCACAGGGGTGGAAGACTTGGCTCAGAAAGGTCAAGCAGCCCCTGGCAGTGCCATGTCTGCACTGAACATGCCAGTTTGGACTCACCTCACGGGCATCACCCTTTCTAAAGAAGGCTGACCTGGTCCCCATGATGCTCCCCAGCCACGGCTGATTGGGCTGGGCTGGCACCTGACCCGATGGCAGCCAATGGTAGGGCTTTGTCCAGACAGACAATGTCTGTAACTTCACTCATCAGATCCCTGATCTTCAACATGAGAGCAGAGACGTTTGACCAGAATCGGTCAAGTGCTCACGCTCATAGGGAGAGAGCAGGGGGGTAAGACTCCCCCAAATCCAGAGCTCCCGAGTGGGCTCTTAAGTCTGGGTTGATTTGCCATCTGGCCTCTGTGAAGCCCGCCCAGTGACAGTGCACAGATTTCTGCAGCTGTCTCTTCTTTGTGACCCCTTGTATCCCCTTCAGTGAGCCCGATTTATCGAGTCAGCTGCTCCCTCCTGGCCAAGAGGGTCAGCGCCACACGGACTGCCCGTCTGCTGCCCTCCCCTGCAATCTCTGGAACCGCCCAGGAGGCTCAGCGCCTGCCAGGAGGCCTGGTCGCTCCACCCCCAAGGGAGTGTTTTCATGTGGTGGCATGAAAATAAGCAGCTCGGAACGCCATAGGGGCCGTTCGGGGGGACGATCATCCAAGGGGTGGGGTGGGGTGCGCACAGGTGGCTGGCATTCGGTGACTCACCAGCTCAATGACAGTGGGTTGGAGTGTGAACACTAACCTGGAGACTAGGGCTGTAAAGGTCACAGCTTCGAAACCCCTGTGAAGCTCCGTTCGGCTCGGCCACTCCTGGGTCTCCCCAAGGCAGCACCCACTGGACAGCAAGAGGTTGGTTGCTGTCTCAGGTTGGTCAGCGGCTCTCAGAGCGACGCTGCGCCGCATGCTTACTCCGGGCCCCGCAGGGCTTTGAGGGCTACCCAGGGCTCTACCCCTCCGAGGCCCTTTGCTGGAGGATGGGCCCAGGCCGGCAGGAGAGCCAGGTGGACAGAAGGAGCAGGAGGCAGCCAGGCCCGGTGACCTCCAGGACATCCTTGGTCTGGCTGTCAGAATCCGGAGCACTGTGTCCTGACAGCAGCCCTGAGTACTGACATCCAGGACACGTGTGCAGGCAGGTTTCACTGCTCTCCTGCCTCTACCCTGCACCTCGGAATAACCCTTTGTGGGGGGGCGGCGACAACAATGAAAAAGACCACTGCGAGTCAGCGCACCACCTCATCCCCCTCCTGGCAGCCCGGGGCAGGTGAGGGGAGGAAGAAAACCATCCCTTTCAAGGTCAACTTGACCTTCAGGAAGCAGATTGCCAGATCTCGCTCCAAGGCATTTCTGGGCAGATTCGAACGGCCCACTCGCCCTTAGGACAGCCTGGA
Organism: Tenrec ecaudatus; assembly: GCF_050624435.1. Classification (NCBI taxonomy): domain Eukaryota; kingdom Metazoa; phylum Chordata; class Mammalia; order Afrosoricida; family Tenrecidae; genus Tenrec; species Tenrec ecaudatus. The sequence goes on along the minus strand of NC_134535.1, from coordinate 14,787,394 downwards.
ACCACTTGGGCCTGCCAGTGTGCCGCCACCTGCCAGAGGCTGGAGCAAAGACGGGGAGCGGTATGGTGATGCCCTACCTGCCAAGGCTGGGAGAGCGGAGAGCAGCCTCCTCCCACCCGCTGTCTCCGTGTTGTCTGGAGACAGTCCGGGTACTTAAAATCTCGTCAACCCATTCCTGGCGCTAAAGTGTTTAATAGGAAGCTGTCAGCCCCTTGGCAGGCGCCCCCATTAGTTCGCACGCCCGTGGAAGCCTGTGGGTTTTTCAGACTGACGAAGCCAACCTTTTCCGTGTGGCCCTTTAAGCTAATGGGGAAGGCGCCATCCTCTGTTTGTGCTCCCGCCTCCCTACAACATCACGGTTGCTATGGCGACCTGGAGTGGCTAGCTCTGTTTGGGGGCTGTAATTGCCCAGGCTGGGAAGCTGGAGGTGGGAGAGACAGAGAGGAGCGAGAAGGGAGAGAATGCAAAACTTACACACACACACACACACACACACACACACACACACACACACACACACACACACGGCAGGATAGGTTTACACGCAGAGGAGCAAACCTGGACTCCACCACATCAGACTGTACCTCCTTCTCCCTTCCCGTCCATCACAAACCCAAAAGACCCCCATCGACCTCACTCCCATATAGCGACTCATAACGACCCCACAGGTCAGGGTAGAACTGCCTGGTGAGGTTCTGAGAGGATCCTGCGCATCTGAACTCACATCTACCCTGTCCAGAATCATGAAACCCAGAATTAAAATTCCAGAGCACCACAGTCTTTGACGCGGACCCGCCTGGACACTCGGAAGCTGGGCTGCAGGGTTCGCAGGAAGGTGGAGCCAGGGAGACCGTCCGGAAGGACAGGGCCCTGCTGTTTGGACTCCAAGAGGCCTTTGAGGGGAGGGTGCTGTGTTTTCCTCTGAATGTAGGCCTTCTCCTTACGAGTCATCGACCTTCTGCTTGAATACTCCTAAGAGCGGTACGCTCACT